>NC_091458.1:155401495-155743995 GCF_027789765.1 Dendropsophus ebraccatus
CCGCAATCGTTTAAGTGTAAGTGACAGGGGGAGTCCCGTGTCACTTACCGATCGGGACCCCCGCAGTGTGACTGTGGGGGTCCCGATTGTTAAAACGGACTGCCGGAGGTCTCTCACCTGCCTCCGTGCGGTCCTATTGGCGATCTGTTCTCTGAGCCTGCACAGGCAGGTTTAATGAGCAGATCGCCTATCACACTGATCACTGCTATGCCTATGGCATAGCAGTGATCAGTGTGAATAATCACGCAAGTGTATGTAAAAGTCCCCCAAAGGGACTTAAAATGTAAAAAAAAGTAAAAAACATTATTACACTACCCCAAAGCCCCTCCCCCAATAAAAGTTCAAAGCACCCCCCTTTTCCCATTATATAAATAAAACATATAAAAATAAATAAATAAACATATAATATACCGTAGCGTGCGTAATTGTCCGATCTATTAAAATATAACAAGTGTCATTGCGAACAGTGAACGGCGTAGACAAGGAGGGAAAAAAGTGTGTGAATTACCGATTTTATGTTACATTATGTATAAAAAAAATAAGTGATCAAAACGTCTGATCTTCACAAATATGGTATTAATAAACAGGCATATCCCATTGCTTCATTCTGATGTCAGACTTGGTTGATTTGCGTCCTTGTTCTCAAGATCAGATAGTTATCTCCTGTCCCGAGGATAGGGATAACTTGTATTTATAGGACAACCCTTGAAGTTTTGCTTCTGTATTAGTGCTGCAAGTCTTGGTTGGCTTGATCGCGGTTTTGCAGACCCAAAAAGTTAGATCACATCATCAGAAGCCTGGTCAGACTGATACGTAGTGAAAATATGGAAAATGCCAAGGAATGACACTAATGGGAAATTGCTAGAGATGAGCGCAATTCGAGCATGCTCAAGTCTGAATGTACGGCATTGCTGGTGGATTGCTCATCTCTAGAAAAGTCCAATGGAATATCCCATGGATATAAATGAAGAAAAAAAAAAAAAAAAAAAAAAAGCGGGAAAATGAAGATACAAATGGGCCTAAGCTGCGCAGGGCTATTCTGTCAGTTGATTTTTGAATGACTTGGTGAGAATGACCTTTTTTTTTTTTTCCTGCCAACACTTGTAAGTCTATAGAGGGCTTTGTCTCGAACTATTAATACTTCCTTGTAATACATTTTTATATTGCTTTCTACTTTTAAAAAGCATTGTTTTCGTGCAACAATCAGACTCTTGATAACAGGGGGACTATACTCGTAGGTGAAGTTAATTTTATGACAATATAATTTATTTCAATAGCTCTCTGGCTGGCTTGCCCAACATAAGAAAGGGATATTTAGGTCTCTATGACAACTTAATAATCCAAATTGTGGCTTTATTTTTATTATTATAATGGTTTATAAGGTTCTTGGTGTCCGGGTCAAATTAATGCAATGTTCCTCCCCGCCTTCTAAGAGCCATAGCACTTTTATTTTTCCACCTAAAGGGCTGGTTGGGGTGTCATTTTTTTATGCCATGATCTTTACTTTTTATTAGCATCATACTGGTGTAAAAGAAAAATTTTGATTGCTTTTTATAATTTTTTTTTGTACTATATAATTAAAAAAAAATCAGCAATACTGATTGAGTTTTTTTCACTTAGGCCTTGGATCTGACAATTTTGCATGCTACTATATGTAATTTATTTATTTAATATACATTTTTATTTTTATAATGGTCTCCTGAGAGCAGACAGATCGCCCATCCGACAGGACGGAGGTAAGTGGCTTACCCCTGCCCATCGGTACATGTGACCGCATGGCTGTTTGGGTCCTGATCAGTCAGTGACAGGTGCTTAACCTGTCACTGACTTAAATGCCACGATTGCTAAAGATTGCAGAGTTTAAGGGGTTAATGACAGGCAGCTGCAGGATTGCATCTGCCTGTCATTATCCCCTGCCCCAGCCACAATACAGCCCCTGAAGTCAGGAACGCTTATATACCGTATCGTATTGTGGCCCGAAGAGGTTAAAATTGTATTGTGTTCCTTAAAACTTTGACATTGTCCCAGATTCAGCAACAACCCGTAGTCTGTGGCCTTCCTTGTGCCTTTCACTCTGCAGCCTTCAGTTTGGTACCTTCGCAGCCTCTCTCACCTCTTCCCCCTCCTGCTTGTCCTCTTTGTCAAAGAATGTGTCCCTGAAACCTAGGGCGTATGCGCACTGGCTTGGTGAAATTTAAAGGGCTAGTGATCCCATAATTGGCTGCTACTTTGCAGCCCGGGTGCATATATATATTTTATGTCCTGCTCTCTTCCTTTGTTGGAGCCTCTTTGTTCCTACCCCATTAAAGTGTGTCCTGACCATGTTCCTGCTCGATTCCTAAACATGTACCTGCCCGTTTTTCTAATCCTGTTCCTGTCCATTGCATTGTCCCTGCTGCTGATCCTGGCTGTGTCCTGTCTGCTTTGCTTTCTATTGAACGTTGCCCTCCACCACAAAAAAAACCAAACCAGGGTAGCGATCTGGAAGTCGCCTGCCGTAGAAAACCCAACCTTCCTTGCTACAGATTCTGGTGACAGCCAGTGGCTCCTTAGATTCCGTTCCCTGGTCCGGCTTTTCCGTCGTTTGCCGTGGGCTAATGGATCCACATCCTCAGCCATTACAGGAATACAGTAGGTTTAGAAAAGTAAATTCCATAACAATTAGGTAACGTGCTAATCCAACAGCATTGCTTATGATTTCCTTCCATTACTAGTTCAACAGTTAACAATACATCTAAGAAAATAAAGAAGGTGCAAAATACCTTTTCATAGTACTTGATCTCGTACTCTGTATTGTTGATGAACGGGAACGTCGGTTCCTGCCAAGATAACGTGATGCTTTTCTGATCTATTTTGTCTGCCCGAATGTCGGTGATCAAAGAGAGTGCTAGAAAGACAAAAGCACAAAAGTAACCATGTGTTGCAAGAGAAGATACATCTTAATACGATTTTTTGATACGCCATAATATACTTCAGTGCTGCTCATGTTATTTTTGGTCTCCATTCTGATGGACTTCCTTTGTTGCTTTTTTATTAATCTAATTTTTTTTTATTCAACAGAATCTTCAGAAAAAAAGAGTTGGACCAAATCATTTCAATAAAAAAAGCATATAATTTATTTTTGTCATGCGTGATTAAAAACTATTAAAATAAGGAATCCACACAGAAAACAAAAACAGGATCTGAGATCTTAGTGACTCTGTATCCACAATCTGACCCAACCGCTTGTACCTTCAGATAGCTGCTTTGAATCCAAGCTCTGTCCTGGGGTCCGTTCAGCAGGTGATGCAGTTATTGTCCTAGAAACAAGTTTTAAACTTGCAGCTCTGTGCCAAATTTGCGTGGCCTAGAGTGACTATGCATTAGGCTGGCACACCCTCTGTCCCTCCTCCCCGCCCTCCTCATCATTAGGAATGCTCCAGGCAGATTGTCTCCTATTCATCAGCTGTGTGAATACTGCACATGGCTGGATCGTTAAGGCACCTGTGCAGTGTTCACTGCAGAGGAATAGGAAAAATCCTGCCAGTGGCATTCCTAATGATGAGGAGCGTGGGCAGGAGGGACGGAGGGCTGGTGCAAAGTTGGGGCACATATACTCTAGGCCACGGCCGTTTGACACAGGGCTGCAAGTTTAAAACTTGTTTTTTAGGACAATAACTGCATCACCTGATGAACGGACCCCAGGACAGATCTTGGATTAAAAGCTATCTGACGGTACAAGTGATTTGGGGGGGGGGGGGCAGATTGTGGATACAGAGTCGCTCTAATATATTTCTTTTTGTATACACTAACTGTATCTGTATGGGCCCACTGCCTGGGCCTTAAAGCAAGAGGTTGTAAATGTACGCCCTGGCGCGGCTATTTGCAGCCAGGCCCTCACCCTCAATGGCGGGCCGCCGCGGTTACGCGTCTGCCCGCCATTAACCCCTTTAACGCAGCGACAGCAGCGTTTAAGTATAAGTGACCGGAGCATCTCCGGTCATTTAGCGATCGGGACCCCCGCAGCTTGTCTGTAACAATTGCATTTCCTGACTGCCGGAGGTCTCTTACCTTCCTCCGTGCAGTCCTCGGATCGGTTATCTGATTCAGCCTGCCACAGGCCACAGGCAGGCGGAATCAGAAGATCACAGATAACACTGATCCCTGCAATGCTATGGCATAGCAGGGATCAGTGTTACTTATCCAATATATGAATGTGATAGTTCCCTAAGGGAACTATAAAAGTGTAAAAAAATAAATCAATAAAAGTTTTACAAAATGCCCCAAAGCCCCTCCCCCAATAAAAGTGAAAATCACCCCCCCTTCCCATTTCATACATAAAACACATAGAAAGTAATAAAGTTAATTAATATATTATTTACTGTAGCGTGCGTAATTGTCCTATCTATTAAAATTAAACAATACTATTCCCACACGCTGAACGGCGTGAAAAAAGCGCAAAAAACGCATAGATTGCTTATTTTTTTAATGCCATTTTTTTGTGTGTATGTGTATATATATATATATATATATATATATATATGTGTGTGTGTATATATATATATATGTGTATATATATATATATATATATATATATATATATAAATCAGGATTCGCGGCACCTCCGTATAGTGAAAATCGTGTTTATTTCATATAAAAAATTCAAACAAGTGCTGTTGTTTGTTTATATATATATATATATATATATATATATATATTATATATATATATGCGATCATCACGTTTGATCTAGAAAAAAATGTTACTAATAAAAACTAGAGATCATGACGCAAAAAGACGCTCCATACGACGCCGTAGGTGAAAAAATTAAAGCGCAATAGGAGTCACAATACGGCCATTTTAAATATGTCTATTTGCAAAAAATTTTTTTATTGCTAATAAAAATAGTAAAACGTTAGAAAACCTAGTAACCATGCATATAGCTGTGTTCAGACCGACTTATAGAATAAAGGAAAAATACCAGTTTTACTGTAAAGTGCATTACGTAAACATGGAGCCCCCCAAAAATTTGTGCAGTCATATTCTTTGACCCAAGTTCACCCCATAAATGATATTTTTGGGGTTCCGTCATTCATTTTATAACAGACTGAAAGATACCATTACAAAGTACAGCTGCGCCTGAAAAAAAAAGCCCTCACATGGCCCTGTAGGTGGAAAAATGAAAGAGTTATGGGTCTTAGAAGGCGAGGAGGAAAAAGCGAAAACGCTAAAGTGACAATTGGCCCGATCGTAAAGAGAACCTATCACCTAAAATTCACTTTCCCTATTATCAAAGTACACCTCTCCCTAAGTCTATCTATGAAGATACAGATTGCCATTGCCGTCTGTATCTTAATATTTTCCTAATTCGTCTTCTTCAGAGCTGGAAGGCCGGGCGCTGCCATCTTGATGATGGCGGCGGACGGCATTAATGCACCGGAACAAAGGAGCAGGTAAAGTATAAGATACAGACTGCAAAGGCAGTCTGTATCTTCATTTTGTCTATTTATGAAGATACGGACTGCAAAGGCAGTCTGTATCTTATACTATACCTACTCCTCTTGATCGCTGCAGCAAGGCCGGCGCCGCCATCTTGATTACGCTACTTGCGTTCCACCGCTGGAACGCAAGTGACGTAATCAAGATGGCGGTGCCTGGCCTTCCTGCACCGAACAAGAGGATTAGGTAAAGTATAAGATACAGACTGCAAAGGCAGTTTTGTCATTTTGTCTATTTATGAAGATACCTGATCCTCTTGTAAGCTGCAGCAAGGCCACCATCTTTTTTAAGTCTCTTGCGTTCCAGCGGTGGAACGCAAGTGACGTCAAGATGGCGGCGCCCGGCCTTGGCGCTGTGCATGACGGGAGCTTCCTGTCTCACGCCGGCTCTTTTGAAAAGAGCCGGCGCGAGACAGGAAAATAAAAAGTAAATATTTAAAAAATGCGGCCAAAAAAATAATCAATTATATTTACAAATATTAATAAAATATATACATCTAATTAGGGTTTTTTTTTTTTTTCCGTCCATGATTGGTTTTCTTTGAGGCCATTTCAGGCTCTGTCTCTAAGGGGAATAATAATAATAATAATAATAATAATAATAATAATAATAATAATAATAATAATAATAATTAAGTATCTGAAAATAACTGGAATATATTGCTTCTACACTAATATTAAAAATGATATACTCCAGGTATGAGTCATATCTTTACTTTCAAACCCTAAATTGTAGACAAATTAGAAATTTGAGACACATTGTTTCACAGCTTCCACCGAGCCTTGACAGCTTCAAACTCTTTTGGATCCAAGGGAACAACTTTTTCGAACACAAATGGTATGAAGACCCACTGGATTACTCATCACATTGAGTCCGGTACAAAATGGAGTTGTCTACTATGATAGGTGTCCATGTAAGATCTACATGGGCCTTACAGGTTTAAAACTCCGTAGACAGGTATGAGAAGGCATTTTGGACATCATGGCTGCCAAACAATGGGATGTTAGGGCACTATTACACAGAGCTCAATGTAATAAAGACAATCAGCTGAAGAGGCGATGATCGGCTGATCGTTGTCTTGTAAAGTTAATGGCCTCCAGCTGCCCATTGCTTTAATTTTTCACTTTTAAAGCAAGGGCTGCACAGACATCGCTAACAATATATATATACAGCCCTTGCTTCGGGATCATACAGCTGTGTAATAGGTCAATTTAACCGAAATGAAAACATTTGCTAAACAGTTTAGACACAAATGTTTCTTATTGAGTTCCTACCATACATAGGAAGTCTAGGACAAACTAGAGGACAATTGTAAGAGCCAGAAATTGAAGCAAAATATTCATAAAAAGATCTGTGTTAATAGTCCAGATGCCGGAAATATTTATGTCCCACCGCATCATAACTGTCACCATTAGCATTTTACAATCACTAAAATACATCTTTGGCAATTGAGGAGTCTAAAAAAAAAATCTCTAAAGCCGTCTGTGATGCCGCAAATGTTGCCATGTATTTCTTGTTTATAATTGAATAGATTTGTCAAGCTGTACAACATTTTCTCGAATATTTTGTCTACAGAAAAACTGAAAGGGTCTTTAATAACTTTACAGAGTACATGTCATGAAAAATAACTTTTGACATCAAACATGTCAAAAGTTATTGACTCTCTATAGATGTAAGAACGCTGGCTTTCCACTCCATGCGTCTTCAGTCCTGCGCGGAACCACTTCAATGTAGAGTGAAAAAAGGAGAAACGATCCAAAATCAAATCCAGTATATTTGCTCAAAATTAATTCAGCCGTGAGTAACGGTATATAAACCGCATCTGAAACACCTTGGGGTCTTTCTGGGGGATGTGTTTGAGTGTCCACGAAGGGGATTTTAAGCAAATAACCTAGATAAGATTTTGTCTTTTGTAAAGGACTGCTGGGTTGTTTCTCCTTTTTGCAAAAGTTACCGATCCCGTTCACTGCTGAAAACCACTGGGATTAAGAGATATAGCCGGGGAGAGATGGAAGCAGCAATGCAATCCACTCCCTGGCAACCTGCTCTGTCAGTCTAGGTAGTCTGAGCCATAATGGAGATATGGCCGAGGAGTGAATGGTCCGGCTGCTGCGGTCTCTCTCCAGCGATATCTCCTAATCTCAGGGGTCTCAGCAGTGAGACCTGGAGGGATTGATTACTTTTGACATGTCTGTTGACATATCAAAAGTTATTTTGCATGACAATTGCTCTTTAAAGGGGTAGTGTGGCGGTAAAGAATTATTGACAGAATAACACACATTACAAAGTTATACAACTTTGTAATGTATGTTATGTCTGTGAATGGCCCCCTTCCCCGTGTCCCACCACCCCCACCCGTGACATACCTGTCACGTGCTGACTCGTCTCCGATCTTCAGTCTGCGATGTCGTCTTCGGACGGCCGGGCCGAATCCCTCCGAGCGTCCTGAGTGCCGGCCGCCCTCTTCAGCGTCATCAGCTGCTCAGCCGCGATTGGCTGAGCACAGTTATGCCAATGACGCTGAAGAGGGCGGCCGGCGCTCAGGACGCTCGGAGGGATTCGGCCCGGCCGTCCGAAGACGACATCGCAGACTGAAGATCGGAGACGAGTCGGCACGTGACAGGTATGTATAGCGCACCACACTTTCGGGTACATGGGTGGCGGTGGTGGGACACAGGGAAGGGGGCCATTCACAGACATAACATACATTACAAAGTTGTATAACTTTGCAATGTGTGTTATTCTGTCAATAATTCTTTACCGCCGCACTACCCCTTTAAGTTCCCACTACAGAATCATAACTTGAAGAGGTGGCAGTCTGCTAACTTTGATAGCCAAAAATAGTGATTTTTTTTTAAAATTATTTTATTGGACTATTTTTACTTTATTTCCATAAACATACAATACATGTAATTAAAAAATACTACAAGTTTTGATTCTTAAGAGTTATAGCATTAAGTTAAAAAATTCAGTCCAGTACAAAAACACTCCCCCATCCCACCCCAACAGGCTATTAAAGGCAAATAGAAGAAAAAACAAAAAAATCTTTTACTGATTAGAACCATTCTATGGGGGAGATTTATTAAACATGGTATAAAGTGAAACTGGCTCAGTTGCCCCTAGCAACCAATTAGACTCCACCTTTCATTCCTCACAGATAGAGATGAGCGAACCGGGTTCGGGTTCGAGTCCATCCGAACCCGAACTTTCGGCATTTGATTAGCGGTGGCTGCTGAACTTGGATAAAGCTCTAAGGTTGTCTGGAAAACATGGATACAGCCAATGACTACAGTATATCCATGTTTTCCCACATAGCCTTAGCCTTTATCCAACTTCAGCAGCCACTGCTAATCAAATGCCAAAAATTCGGGTTCGGATGGACTCTAGTATGCTCGAGGTTCGCTCATTTCTACTTAGACTCTTTGAAAAATGAAAGGTGGAATCTGATTGGTTGCAAGGGGCAACTGAGCCAGTTTCACTTTAAACCATGTTTAATAAATCTCCCCTTATGTGTTTTGTATAACTTTAGTGCTGCTTTCCATTGTCCTAGGGTGGTGACTATGGGATATAGCCCATTCCTAGCTATTAGGCACAGTTATTATATTTGGCTAGTTTTGACATTTCCGCACGTGGCAATACAAAATATGGTTGATTGTATTTTTTATTTGAAAAATTGGAAAGATTTTATAATACATTTTTTTTAACAAACTTTTATTTCATTTTATTTTACGCCTGTCTAAGAGGTTTGTATACAACAACTTTTATCAACTTTTATCAACTTATAACTTATATATTTAGAAAAAATACATTTTACTCTTTCTGTTGTGCTGTTGTGATGTATTTTTGAAATATTGTTTGTAAGTGATCAAGAACTATCCTATCTAAAGTTTCTAATGAAAAGACTGTGGAAGATGTGATTATTTTTTTATTTTTGATTAAAGATAACTCTGCCCCACCAGGTATTAAAGGAGCACTGTATAACTCCAAGGTGTTTCTACATATAGATATGTGTAATGCCGATTCTATGTTTCCAAATCAATGTATTGGTTCAATAAAAACATTATGTCTCAAATGTGATTAGTTGCTGTTAGCGCTCTGTTTTTTTTTTTTTTTTTTGGTAATTGGACTCTTCAATATTCAACACCCACATACTGTTCTCCACTCAGTTCCACAAATAAATATGCCGGCCATTATCACTCCTCCTTGTCTGCTTAGTTATCTTTATCTATAATCTATAAGTAACTGTTACAGCCGTGGCCCCTATCACCCGCCGCGGCGGCTCTCACTCAGTCCCCCGCCATGGCCATGTTTCCCCTTGTGCCCCCGGGCGGCTTCCTCCTTCCCCCGGCTGCTTCTTCTCTTTCCTGGGCCTGCGTGCGCTCCCCCTGCCTCCAAGGGCACGTGCTGGCTCTGCTTAAATTTAAAGAGGCAGTACACACTTAGTTGGCCAGCTGCTCCCTATAAAATCCAGCCTGCCCTGACCCCATTGTTGGAGCCTCTGCATGCTTCCTAGTGTGTGGTCCAGCTCTCCGTGGTTCCTGCCCGAGGTTTCTGCCCGGGGTACCTGTTGTGACTGCTATCCCGGTCCCGTCCCTACCACGAGTCCTGCTGTGTTTCTGATTTCCTACCTGGTTCCTGTTATACCTTGTCCACAGCCTCTAGCAGGCCTAGCCAGGGGTAGCGACCTGGGGGTCGCCTGCCGCAGCAAGTCCATCCATTATGGCAGGCACTGATGAAGACCAGCGGCCCCTTAGACTCTGCTCCCTGGTGCGGCTTACGTCATCACTAGAGGTGGAGCAGTGGATCCACGACTCCAGTCGTTACAGTAAGCACTCCCAATCACATTTACTCAATAGTGTTTTATGATGGACATCAGTTGTATCCAAAGTGGAAAGCACTGAACATGCCTAAATGTCTGATGCCGCCACAACTGCCGGTCCCCAGGCCACCCGCTGTCTGCCGTCCTCCTCCGCATCATTTCCACAGGAAAGGGCCCCCAGTCCCCTGACTATGGAATATCTCAGCACATGTTGTGAAAAAGAGGACAGTATCAAACAGCCGGCCGCCCATGAACCGGCAGCTGTGACGGAGCAAAACTGGTAACTATACAGCACTGTTATGTTCCCCACAGACTCAGCAGTATCATTCATTAGTCATTGCCAGACAACCCATTTAATATAAAGTTGTTTTCAGATCTTACATATTAGTCGTTTTACAACAACTCTATAAAGGAGGAGGGTAAAGATGGAAAGGGGAGTGCCTGAGTACAGAGAGAGAGAGACGGTAAAGAGACAACTCTTTACGTAAGAGACCTCACAGCAGGGTTTTACAAATAAGTAGCTTAAACTGCTCTCTACTGCTTTCTTATGTCTTCCATGCTGTTGCTGCCTTTTAGGTTGTCCACAAAGAAACAAAAGTTCAAGTTCTCTTTCTCTGCGTCTGCAGAGATTCTGCCAACCGGCTCTGGGAGAACAGAAAATGACAGATTCAGGCTATGTTCACACAATGGGGGAGATTTATCAAACCGGTGTAAAGTAAAACTGGCTCAGTTGCCCCTAGCAACCAATCAGATTCCACCTTTCATTCCTCACAGACTCTTTGGGAAATGAAAGATTGAATCTGATGGGTTGCCGGGGGCGACTGAGCAAATTTAACTTTACGCCATGTTTGATAAATATCCCCCTATGTCTTTTAGTAAAATAACAGCTGTTATTTTCATATAATAGCTGTTGTTCGCAGCGGCCGTCAAATTAATTTTCAGAACATTTATTGGTGGCCGTTATTTACTGAACTACGGACGTTATTTTAAGTTCACACTTTTTTTTTTTTTTTTTTTTTTTTTGGTGGTCTTTTCACCAAAATTCTATGGAAATTTTAAAAAATAGCAGAATAATCATGATCATTATTAATATTTGCCCTTATTTTTCCAGGAAGTGACATCACCATGTTATCCAGGAAGTGAAGCCTTGATGCAGTAATAAGTGCAGGGGAAAAAAAGCACTTTGTGCATTTCCCGTAATAAGTGTGTATTGGTGATTTGTATAAATTTTGGGGGAGAATCCAATACTTTACAGAAAAAGGCATTCAAATTCTTTATATGAGTCACAGTCTGCAAATTAGTAGTATCAAGATAAAAGTTTTTATGGCACACTCACAGTATACAGCCGTATACCGCATATATAATTTTTTTAGAATTCCAAACAGAAAAAGGCATTCAAATTCTTTATAGGATGCATAGTGTGCAGATCAGTAGTACCAAACTTTTTTTTTTTTTGTGTTATGGCACACTCGCAGTATATAGCCATATACCCTATCTTTACAGTGGAAATACTACAGCCTATTGCTGACACTGCACTGCCTGCCTGAACACACTGTCTCAAAACACCTTCTAAATCTCTGCTTTCTATACTCCCTGGAAGAAGCCATTGTAGCGAAACGTTCGTTGGGTTGTGGACCCGAGACCCTCTATTGCTGGATGACAGGTTTGTGGCACGATGTGTGATAGGCGTACTGGTGCCTTACTGTCAACCCCCCCCCCCCCTCCTTTCCTTGTGATGTTGCATACCTTATGTGTATTTTCTCCCCCTCATGTTACTGCCTATTGGTTTTATTAACCGTTGGAGCCCTGTTACATGGTTTGAGCACTTGCACTTTAAATATATACATATATATATTTAAAGATTTTTATTCCCTGTGTAAGGGGGACGTTTGTATGATGGTCACATCACCATACTACATATATTCATTTGGGGGTGTCCTAGGATCCAATTTTTTGCATTTGTGTGGTCAGAAGTGTCCATCTTGTAACAAATTATTTTCATGTGACATCACACAGACCCAAGTGTTGGTGCCTGTGTGAGTGTGTGTCTATTATATCTTTTAAAACAATAAATAAAGAATATTCATATGTTCCCTATAAACGCTTTCCTCAACATGGAACATGGGCAACAACCCGAAACAGATGTCTGCAAAGGAGAAGTCTTTTGTTTTGGAAAGATTGTTGGCTTGGCATAGTATCCCCAGTCAGTGTTCAAAGACTCCTAGATGGAGTGAAACACTTGAAGGGACACCACTTAGCCTAAGTGGTGTGAGAGCTAATTAACATATCCTCTTTTCCCAGAATTCCCAGTGGAGCAGGAATGGCTCTTAAGTCTCAACACGTCTTTATGAGGGAATCATAATGTTGATATTTTGACTACATGTAAACCAATTCTAAAAAAGATAAAAATGAGGTTCTTTACTATTTGATCAAACATAATGTGCCATCTCACCACACCAAGGTTCTCTAGAGAGATGGTCCTACTCTAGCAAATGCCTCTTTTGGGCTCACATTAAGCCTAAAAAATAAGCATAAAGGATTCAACTAATCGCTATTTAAAACACCCACAAGAGATGCGGGAGTTCAAGCAAACAGAAGGTAGCCACCCATCACACTGGCACTTTCAGGTTGCTGTTGCACTTCCCTGTTTTTGCCTGTATTTTAGCCACGGCAGCGTCCAGTCTGCATAGTGGGAATTAAGTGTTGGAGTGCTGGCCAATATCTCCATTTTGTGTCACATGCAGCCTGTTGGCTTGTACTCCCCCTGTGGGTGTTTGAAACATTGATTAGTTGGATCCTTCATGCCCAGTTTGTAGGCTTAATGTGAGGCCAAGAGAGGCCATTGCTAGAGTATGGCCATCTCTCTGAGGGCACCTTGGCGTGGTGAGATGGCCTATTCTATTTGATCAAATAGTTTGCTAAGAACCTCATTTAGAAAAAAAAAAAATCTTTATAACAAGTTTTTTTTGTGTGTATGCTGGAAGGAGTATGTGCCATAAGTACTGACACTTGCAGGTTGCTGTGGCACTTTCCTTTACTTTTTGTCTGTATTTTAGCCCATTGTAAACTGCATAGTGTGAACTGAGGTGTTGCAGTGCTGGCCAATTTCTACATTTTGTTTTGTATATAAACCAAGGCTAAAATGTAGTAGATATCACCAGTCAAGGGAACGTATCACAAGAACATCACTCAATATTAACAAGCTTGTTAGATCTTTCAGTGCCTCGGGTACGTGTTTAAGCCACGCTCATTTTTGCATTTGAAAATTGAAATGTGGTTTGAGGATAACATATTTTATGAACTCTCAAACAAAGTAGCAATAAATCCTGCAAGTTCCGGTGTTTACCCTGAAACATCAGCATCTGCACTAAACTCAAGTAAAATCAGCCTACTAAAATACTGATAAATTAACTATGACAAGTAAAGGGGACGCTAGAGGGGTATTGAGAAAGTCAGCTTTCAGCTGTTGTAATTCCGCAACCTTTCCTTCACACCGGTACAGCAGAACTAATCATGCAAAGACTGAATGGTGTTTATTGACTCCATGAATTTCATTGATTTGAGCAAACTCTATTTAAGCCATAAAAGTCACTTGTATTATACATTCATGCGATTACGGTTCAGTTGCAAAGTTGTAAAGTATCCACTATTCTGCACATAATGATCTTGTAGCTGCATTAAAACATTAGTCCACATTTTTTATTTAGTTTTTCTTAAATCATCATGTTCAGCTCTGTGTGACAATGTAATAGTCTCTAGCCAAGTCATGATTTAGTCTCGAAAACTTAACTTTTAATCCTAAGGATGGAATCTGAGGACACAGACTTGTCATATGGATTTGCTGCAGATTTCACCCTTACGGTCAGATACTTATCATCCCTTAGGCTATGTTCCCACTTCAGGAACATATCGGAGAAGGCGGCCATCTCATATTATAGACGGCGGCTAATAATGATCATGATCAGGAGACAGCCGCGTTTGTCCAGTTTATTCCGGAAGTGGGAACATAGCCTTTAGTGTACATTTATGTAACATTTGCAGATACAAGACCTTCCCACTTCATCTTGCTATCATTTTACTCCATAAATCCTGATCTGGCTAGATGAACAGATACATTGTGTAACACATAAAAACTACAGTCTTGTTACAACATTATATTATTCCTAATTAGAGTTGATCAAACCTCGAGAAATCCTATGTTTCATGGAACTCGAACATTCACGAACCTGCTGCATTTGAATACTTATGCCTTCCCGGTCCGTGGGGAAGGAGAAGAGTGCCCAGGTACCGTCTAGGTAATAGGCTGAATCCCAGAATTCCAGGCGGTACCCGGGCAGTCTCCTCCTTCCCCACGGACTGGGAAGGCATCGGGAATCAAATGCGGCAGGTTCGTAAATGTTAGAGTTCGATCGAACCTAGGATTTCCCGAGGTTCGATCAACTCTATTCCTAATACAACTCCTATTGGTGATGTACGTGCATTCCAGATGAACCTACACACACACACAGACACACAGGATAGTGGGACTGGAGCGCTCGCTTATTTCTTTATCCTATACTGTGCCCTTTTAGTGCTGCTGAACAGTGCTATTAAAGAGTGTATAAGGCTCCCAAAATAAACTTGGTTTGAGAGGTTCAGGATATGCCGTAATTGCTTCATCTATTGGATACTCATCAGGAGAATGGCAGTCCTTTGATCCTTGGTAGCTAACTCCCAGCCATTCCGTTCTCCATACACTTCACTAGCATTGTTGAGCGAACACTTAAAGGAAATTAGTCAATACCCAAACCGGACCCAAGGTGTTGATGTAGGTTGATGTGCGCAGTAGGTGGTATTACACCAGTTAGCAGGTTACCTGTGGCTCTTCTGTCGGTGGAGGAGTGCTGTACAATATTGCTTTTCTAACTGTAGTCAAAGAGAAAATGTAGTGAGGAGCGTGTGCCTCACTCTAGCATGCCTCACCATGCCTCCTGCATGATCATGCCATCTTCCTGGTTTGCGCAAGTGTCGCTGATGTCACGGGTCATGTGCCCTTCTGCATTCTCCATCATTGTTGACATTGGGGGCACATGCACAGATTAAGGGGATGACAAGATCATGCAGGAGACTGGGCAGTTCAAAAAATTTATGGTAAAGAAGTAGAAAGCAAAGGTGAGGCATGAGAGCCCCACCACAACTCTTCCTTGACTCTTGAGAAAATCGATATTAAACAGCAACCACTTCACCAATAGAATATCCCCAGGTAACCTGATACCTGATGTAATGCCTCCTACAGTGTACTGTCAACACCTCGGGTCAGGGCCGGGTGCTGACAAATGCCCTTTACATGCTCAAGTGCTTGTTACTTCAGTAGAACATTTTTCAATGCTTAAGTGCTCGGCTCGAAATCAATGGGAGACTTGAGCATTCAAAGCGACTCTGTACCCACAATCTGCCCCCCCAAACCACTTGTACCTTCAGATAGCTGCTTTTAATCCAAGATCTGTCCTGGGGTCAGTTTGGCAGGTGATGCAGTTATTGTCCAAAAAAAACAACTTTTAAACTTACGCCCAACGGGAGTATCTGTGCTCTAACTTTGCACCACCCCTCCATCCCTCCTTCCCACCCTCCTCATGATTAGGAATGCCACTGGAACACTTTCTCCATGCTGAACATTTGCACAGGTGTCTTAACGATCCAGCCTGTGTGCCGTCCTCTCACAGCTGACAAATAGTAGGCAATCTGCCTGGAGCATTCCTAATGATGAGGAGGGCAGGGAGGAGGGACAGAGAAGTTGTGCCAGCCTAATGCATACACAATCTAGGCCACTACTGTAGGGCACAGGGCTGCCAGTTTAAAAGTTGTTTTATTTAGCACAATAACTGCATCACCTGCCGAACGGACCGCAGGACGGTTCTTGGATTAAAAGAAGCTATCTGACAGTACAAGCAGTTTGGGGGGGGTCAGATTGTGGGTACAGAGTCGCTTTAAATAGGTGCCCCCTGCTTGGCAAAGCGGAGGATGTCTGGTTATCCTAATAAATGTTCTAATTTAAATTTTTGTTTATTTTGCTTAAATAAAATATACAAAAAGTAGAACAAGAAAATTAAATTGGTTATTGCAGTGGGTGGGAGATATAGCTAATTAATTTACCACTATCTCCCACCCGAGAGCCATTGGGACTGCATTGAAAAAGACTGTCATCTGTTCGGATCTGGTGTGATCCGAATTGCATTGGGTCATTGTAAATGAAAGATTACATGGTATAGTTGCCAATAGGAAAGATATATTTTTGTAAGGAATACCAATTGTAGCTAGATCACTGTATTGTGCACTGAAGTTATTGAGTCATTTCAGCATTTTAGTTCACATTTTTCTTTCCCCTCTTACTGTACACTTTTTCCAAGGTTCCTTCCACTTATTTTGTACCCCCCTATATTTGTACTCTTATGATGTGCAAGCCTCCTATACAGGTTTTTCAATGTAATGTCACTGTGACTATTGTTCTATTTATGCTTTTTTATTCTTTATTTTATATTTAAGTACTCTATCGCCTGACTTACTGAGTTGTGTGAGCCGCTAACCTGCCTGGAACCCGGTGTGCTAGAATCACTTCTACTAATCTTGTAGCTGTATTCCCTAACTTTGTGGCAATACATTCTTATTTGACCCCCACGTCTTAGTCTATTAATTGTTAATAATAATCTATATCGCCAGACACTGCCCCCATACAGAAGTTCTTCTTAATTCTGGTCCTGGGCTTCCCATGTGTCCTGGTGCCGGTATTTGGGTAAAAAGAAAATTTTATTTGTTTTAGCGGAACGGTGCCAAAGAGGCGGGGCTTAGAGCATCTGGGCCCTAGGCCTGCTGAAGATGAAGATCCAGCCTAGTGGCTGGGAATAGAGGGGCTGCAGGTCTAGGGTGGTGTTGGGCAATACTAAATCTTTAATTGTTGAAATCTTTACTAAAAGAGAATACTACGTTTTTTTATGCTTTTATGTTTTCATACAATTGAACAATGGAACATTTTTAACGATTAAAAAAAGAAACACCACCCTTTCTCTGCAGGTCGATCATTCTTTTTTTAGAAGACGTAATGGGATAAAGTTTTTACTTAAACCTGAAAATTGAATAGCATTTTTCCGAATGAACTTTGGTAGTCTGTAAAAGTCAGTGAATGCATCATTATGCACGCCAAGTATAGTAAAAAAGGAAGAAAAATATGACTACCACCTTTTCCTTTGGTAAATCAAGACTGATAAACATCTACAGATATGTGTTTTCAAATGCGATTATAGTTTAAACCCTTAAAATAAAATTGGTGACCCCCCCCCCCCATGACGATAGAGATATTTATACGGCTGGATAGTTCTAATCTTGCCATACTTTTGATTCCTGTGTTTGTGTTTTTATTTAATAAAAATTCTGTTATCGTGGCAGTAATTGTGTCAAGAAGGCGGGGCCTAAGGTTCCCTGGCTCCCTGCCCACTACTTCTTATTTGGCCTTAGTCCTGCCCCCTCATTGTGTATGCACCACAAGAATGACAGCGAAGAGCTCTTGCTATTCTGTCGGCACAGTCAAGTGTTAAGTATACCACGTTCTTTGATACTATGACAGATTTAAAAATAAAAGCACAGATGTTGGAATCAAAGGTGTGACAAGATTGCATTTATTATGAGCTATCCAGCAGGACCAATATGTCTATAGGCACGGGGGATTTAGATAACAGCATATAGAAATTTTGTTAACCCTTAAGGTAGTTTACAGGAATTAAAGCAAAATGAAATAAATTCATATTTTATCATGTAAAATAGCAGGTAATAACAGAAACAATTACCCCAAATATGTACTGTGACACGGCCATGTCACAGAACAGCCGCTGATTTGCCATTTGTGAGCATGGAGCATGCCATTTTTTTTAAGTCAATGGAAAAACAGATTCAAACTGATGCACAAAAATGCATTGGTTTTTGCATCCATTTTTTTTTTTTAACCCTTTCACGACCTGGGGTCATTGATTCCTCAATGCCCAAGTTGTTTTAGGACATCAGCTTATAGGATCATAATAATCCCATAATAATCCCATAAGTCCCTGTGTCTGCCTCTCCTCTCTGTCCCCTGCCACTGTTACTATCTTGTGACAGCAGCAGGGGAGAGAGGGGAGGGACCGTTGCATTGGGAACAGAAATAAACACCCATTTATTATACCTATTCACAAAGTCTCCACTGATGGGCTTTGACTTAGGCGTTTTGTGCAGGTCCGAACCATGTGCTCCGATCCAGTACACCCTGTTGTTTTTTCTCTTTATGTTCCAATACTCGAAACCAAGTGGGACTTAAGGGGCTACCTATCAGGGTGGTGTGATGCTCTCCCCATCATGGAAGCTCCCCATGGCAACAGGCTATAGATATCTGGCTATCCCGTGTTTTGAGACTCGCAACCGAGGCTCCACGGACTCTTGTTTTGCATATTCCAATCCAGTACAGCAGTACTAAGAATCCCTTCAGTATGGTTTCTCTGAACTGATTTTGTCCATACCTACATGTGAACTCAAAGGCATACAGTGGTAATGCGAGGGCCCATGTGTTCTAATGCATGTCATATCATGACTCCATGCCACTCAGAACCCATAATTTCCTCATGTTGGCCGCAGATGCAATACGCACATACATATATGAAGATATACAAATACATATTGGCAGCACAATACTGCTCGAAATAGAATTTATTATGTTTCCCTGTGTCTTTCCCTATAGCTTTCTGCAACATCTTAATAGTATTTAGCAACACCAGGCTCTTTGCCAGACTCCAGTTCAATCAGGGAATGGTGTAAAATAGAAGAAGTAGCTGTCTCTTCTACATTTCATTTTTCTTTGAAATTTAGAAGCAGCAAAACCTCCTGGAAGAGAAAGCGAGACGTTCTCTTTAATGATGAGTCTGAGAGTAGTGAGTGAACCCACCGAGTCTATCATCTAATTAGGAAGTGTGATTTCTCCCATGATAATGAATATGGGTGGTGTCATTAAGATGAATGAAAAGGGAAGTGTGCAGAATGAAATCATTAGTACGAGTGGAAGCGACAGAAATGCACACGGAAAACAATCAACACAAAGTGAATCTGATGTCAGGCAGGTCAAGACGACGCTACAATGCAACATCTGAGCTCAGTCGCAAATCTCTCTAGATTAATAGCTGCCTTGAATTATATCGGGAAGTGTTGAGGCACATTAAGTGTTAAATAAATCTGTGTGACCATGATAGAACTGTGTATAAATATTGTTTTGGCACTTGGTGATCATCGTTCTAGTGACTTGTCATCTAATCCTTGTCATGTGATTCTTTGTTGTATTTCAGCAAGTAACCTTACAATCAATTTATAGCAGCTGGTATCGCGGCAGTTCAGAGCAGGGTTCCACGCACCCCCTCCCCACCTCTCTGAACTCCCCTACCTGACCCAGGATGTACAGTTACGTCATGGGTGGTTAAGGGGTTAAACATGAAAAAGTATATTTGTAATTCTCCGTAACACAGCTGCTATATGATAATATTCCAGGGTGGCTAAAGTTTATTAATGGCTCTTGTTCTGTTGGGGAACCATGTACCTATTTGCATTCTAGTCATGCCTGTAAGCAGACACTGAAGGTCTGTTTATGCATGGGTTAACCAAGTCTTTTTTTTTTTTGCTCAATCCCTAAGCCACACCCAGTCACATGCCTAAGAGTCTGTCAGTTTGGTCACATCCCCTTCTCTGAGTTACCTCAGACCTCTTTGCACCAATGGGAACCATCCCGGAAGGATATATAGGGTGGACTAGGTCTGGGGTTTGTCTTCTAAGATCCTGGCCTCTGGGTAAGGGGCCTATTCCACAGAGCGATAATCGGCCGAATCGACCCGATTCGGCCGATTATCGCTCCGTGGAATAAAGAGAAAGATCAGCCGATGATCGTGTCATCGGCTGATCGTTCATTTAGGTTCAGCATCATACATTACCTGTTTGAGCTTCTCCTTCTACCGGTCCCACGCTGCAGCAGCTTTGGAGTGGCCTGTCGGAACTGACATACCGTTTAGCCAATCACTGGCCGGAACCGGCGCGGCCAGTGATTGGCTGAGCGGTCTGTTAGTTCAGACAGCCCCGCTCCGAAGCTGCTATGGTGCGGGATCGGGAGGAGGAAGGTAATGTATGAAACAAGGGCTGCAAGGACATCGATAACGATGTCCTTGCAGCCCTCGCTTAACGATCATCGGGACCATGGAATAGGCCCAGTAAACGTTTACATCGTTGATCGGGCCCTGTTCGGCCCATGGAATAGGACCCTTAGGCTCATCCCAGTTCCTGTGCCCCAGTCAGAACTGTTCCAGTCTGTTCCTTCCATCCCTGTGGCTGTGATCTTCCAAGTCAGCTACCTCTGAGGCTATAGCAGTCCACGCTGCAAGGAGTCATTTTGCATTCGTGTTCTCGTCTTTGTCAAGGGTGGGAGAAAATGCACTTTGGCTTTTAGGCCCCTGGCTTCCCTTAGGCCTCTGGTCATAGAAAGTACAGATCAGCTTCCACGTCGATAGTACGTGGAGTATGATTTGTCTCTGCTATCAAGTCAAAGTAAGCCAAACTGTGTAGGTCCTTGTCACATGCTTATTGGGCTGTGTTTTCCTTAAGTAGTCACTTCTCAAAGTCATTGTATCAAGTCTCCCTCTATAATTCCCCTTAAATATATGTCTTTAGTCTACCTGCTATAAGCAGAAGTATTTAAAATGAAAGTGACTAGAACAACTAAGGGTCCTTTAACACACAGATGTAATGCTTAATTGCTTGCTTAGCGAATGAAAAGTGATGATTTTTTTTCTGTTAAATGATAAGTAGAGATGAGTGAATCGTCTCTTCTAAATGCTTATCACTAGATATAAGTGAATTGCCGGTCTAAACGGAAGGAGACGCTTAATTTGATCGTCAGGCAGCTTATCAAGTCTGTTCCACTCCATGACGCTCCTCCCCAGATGTCGGAAAAAGCTAAATCCAGTCCTGGGAAACTTCTCCCAGTTCCCCAGGATAGGATCCAGCTTTTCCCGACACCCAGAGTGGAGCGCCAGGGAACGGAACAGACTTGAAAGGCAGACGGCTCATAAGCCGCTTGATGGTCAAATAAGATGCTACCTTTCGTTTAGACGCACAATTCGCTCATCTCTAGTGATAAGCATTTAGAAGAGAAGGTAAATCACCATGAAAAGTCGTTAATTCGTCATTGTGTTCACATATGTTCTGTGAATATTTGTTATTATGTTTGTATCTATATAACAATGGGAACAATGAGTGTTTACACTAAAGGACTTGAGAACGATTAACAATGATTTTGAGGTCAGCTCAAAAGATGTTATCAACAGCATATAAATGATTTTTCATTCGTAGTTTGATCTTTGCAGCGTTTACACCAGAAGATTATTACCTAAATCTTTAACATATTTTTTGCACAATAATCGGCCTGTGTAAAAGGCCATTAACTCTTCAGGCTTTTAAGCTGTATCCACCTTGTGATCAAAGGATTGTATTGTGTATTGGATTTTCTGCATTAAAAAAAACCTGTACGGTAAACTTGCTCGCTTAGTTGCTCCAAGAAACTGTGTACTAAAAGTCTATTTCCTACACACTTCAACTGCATTCGGTAAAAGTGTGTTTTGGAACCCAGGGAACCCAGATATCCCTGCACCTTAAGGCCTTGTTCACACACTGTATATTTTCAATAAATAACGTCCGTTGTTGCAGATTATTAAAAACTAGGGATGGTCCTGGTTCGGACGGGGTTCGTACGAACACGAACCCTCCGCAATGATTACCGCTGTCTGCCCGCTCCGTGCAGCGGGCTGATCCAACGGGAGGAACGCCTGGAAAACTGGGATACAACCATAGCCATAGGCTGTATCCCAGTTTTACAGGCCGTCCTCCCGCTGTATCCGCCCATTGCACAGAGCGGGCAGACAGCCGGAAACCGATGCCGAGCGTTCGGGTTCAGCCGCACCCGAACCTCGGCGGGTTCGGACCATCCCTATTATAAACATTTAACCAGGTGCCTCTTGAATGGAAAAGTGGAGGGTACATGGTTAACCTAAAGTGATAGTCTGGCCCCCCACTCTTGCCAGCCAATCAGAGGCTGAGGTGGAACACTGCTGCAGCTGCTGATTGGCTGAGCAGCGATAGGGAAGCTAGAAGACCAGAGTGGTAAGTATAATTTTAACCCCCCCCCCCTTTCAACAAGATCTTTGTATCCCGAGAACCCAAGCAGCACCATGCACGACCAAGTGTATTCACTCATCTCTATTAAACAAATTAACTGATGAACTAGAAAACTACTTGTTAAGTAACCTATTAGAGAACTTTCAGATAATACAGAAGGTCTGTAGTTCTGAACACTTACATATTTATCAGGATAGAGATCAGCTACTGTCTCTGGAGCACTAAGCATCTAGGTTAATTACTATATGTCCAATGATATTGTTACAAACTATTTATTTTTTCCCCACTGTGTTGGTACTAACAGCAAAAGGGGTGTTTTCATCTCAGCTTGTTCTCTCCTATCCAAAAGAAGGTAGCATGTGCATGCACATCCTGCTGTTCTATTCTGACAAGAGACTTAGATTCTTGTTCTTGTGAATGTCTAGGGTCCCTAACAATCAGCTTATTATTTTCATATTATATGGATAGGAGATAATAAGTTGACATGGGAATAGCACTTTCACACTTACTTCTGGGTTCAAAGACAAGGAGATCCTGTGATCATTTTACTTTTCTGAGTGCTAGTCTAACCCCCTTTAAGATGGCAATACATTTAAAAATAAAGTACAAGCAATTTTAAGAAACTTTGTAATTGGGTTTATTAGGCAAATATGCCATTATCTGCATTCGAAAAGACTTTCCCCAGGTCCCCCCCCCTCCCTCCCTCTCTCTCTCATTCACTACTCATTATCAGGAAATCTCAACTCTTTTATATTAGTCGAGCCCTAGGTAACCTATCTAGGGGGGGGGGGGGGATTAGTCACCAGCAGAGAGCAGAGAACAAAATATTACACAGTGGGAGCTGTATAAAAGCCAGTATTCAGAGGTCAAAGAAGTCTGGTGCTGACTTCAGAGGAGATAGCCCGGTGATGTAGCTGTGAATTAACTCTTTGTTGTCCTATTTTTGTACCTCATCTCCCTCCACCCCTCCCCTTTCCATAGACAACCATGAAGACTGTGTGTGTGTGTGGGGGGGGGGGGGGGCTTCAAACTGCTTTTTCATGATAAAAATGCACTTTTTTGGCTAAAAACCCAAATACAAAGTTTCTTAAAACTGTCTGTACTATTGATTTCTGCCAACAAAAAAAAAAAAAATGTAAACGACAGGTACATTTTAAAGAGTTTGGATACTGATATAAAAAGGGCATACATGAAAAGATATTTCAAACAATATTTTTTTTTTGTTTTGTTTTAGTTGACAATAAGCACAGACTTATTGTTATTTAAATTACAGCTAGTAAGTCTTTAGACATCATACAATCATTCTCCACAATGTAAATGATTTTTATTTTTATTTTTTTTTTATTTTTTTAATGGTTCTTCTGTTTTTCTTCACATTTGTATATCAAATGTAATATCTGACACCAAACAGCTAACAATCAGCTAAAATGTAGAATTCCAGCCACTGACAGCAGGTAGATGAAACACAAATAAATCAATTTCTCTCCAGAGACAGCACAAGCTCTCCTCGCCAACTGACGTGTCCTGCACACTGAACATGGGAGGAGATCCAATTAGTATTCCATGCAAGAGTAGCAGCGAAAGGGTGAAATACAGGCTGAACTAGAGAGACTACGTGCTGCTGTCTAATCAACAACACATTGTTATTACTTCCCCTCCCATCTCTCTTACAGAATTCCACATATCTGCCTAATTGAAAGAGTAGGAGGAGGCACTCTTTCATTACAGAGATGAGAATGCTTTACATTTGCTAAGTCCTAGTAGGTAAACCAAATACACTTCTCCATAATAGAAATAAACTAACATATTATTTAAAATAAATAAATAAACAAATTTCTATTGGTGGCATAAGAAAAGTAGATATATGGCCCAACCCTTTATAAAATACAATTTACAAAAAATAAAAAGCCTGCTGTATAGTGTATTATATTGATACATGATTTTTTTTTATTCCTAGTATAGAGACAATGATGAACTCTTGCAGCAGAAGGTGATATAGGAGAGAAGTTGCCAGTTACAATATTTTTACTTGGCAGCTATGTTTTTATTATTATACAGCTCAGTGTTTGTTTGTTTGTTTGTTTATTTTAGTTACATTTCTTATTATTGCTAGGTGTCCAATACAGTAAACATAAAATAGAAAATAAACCTGTAAAGAGCCACTAGGCTGCTGCACATTGCTTGTTTTGTGTCTTTAAAGAGATGGTCAGGTTTATGTGTTTGCATATCCTTTGGTAACAAAGTAACCATTGATGGATTTAAGGGAATGATATGATGGGGCAACATTCTTATCTTCCTTGCTTCCAAGTTCGTACTGAGCCACAAGAGCAGCCACACATTATCTTCAATGGCATATGAAACGGATATTCTCACCTCAACTAAAGCAATTAAACTTGTCAGACTCGTCAAGTTAAATATGTGGTGTTCCACCACAGGTGTTGCTAGCTTAAACACCCCTCACAAAAGCCTGTCACTCGAAGTTTTGCCACTAGATGTCAGTAGTATGTGTATGCATATTACACAGCTGTAGTGAACTAAGGGTTATTGTTTTGCCTATGATCTGCACACCAATGAGAGCTACTCTTCTCTTCCACCTATCTCTATCCTCTTTCTTCTTACACTCTCTTCTCCACCATTCACAGGAGCTGTTACACACCCTGTAGGAAGTTGTCACATGGGGAGAGGAAGTGTAGACACTAGTGATGAGCGAACATGCTTGTCCAAGCTTGGTACTCGTTTGAGGATTAGGGTACTCGTTACTTGGACGACCATCTTGCGATACTCGAGAAAATCTCATCATCCGTTTCCTGTCAGTTTCGGCGCTTTTTCTCAGCCAATAAACATGCAGGACACTCTTTGGTACATCCCGCGATCACGTAGGACCCAGAAATGTAGATAGCAGCGATTGGTTGGCCAGATCAGATGACCCTGCCATATAAAAATCTCGGCCGCCGAGGCTCGGCTCACATGCATGCTGGAAGAGATTAGGGACAGAGCTGCTGCTGGTCAGGGAGAGTGTTAAGGAGGGAACTAGCGTTCCAGTGGGCAGGGAATACTAGCGAAACAACCAAACAGCCCTTGTAAGGGCTTCAAATCGTTTTTAAATTGTATTACTACAGACTGCTGGCTGGGACTTGCAGTGCAGCTACCACAATTTCAGCAGCACACTGTGGTGACCAGCTGCTGGCAGAAAGGGGCCATTAGGTGTTGCATACAGACCCCTAAGAAGTGCTCAATACTATTTTATTGGGCCCTCTACTATATTTTCTGATTTCTGTATTTCTTACCCAAGGCATATCTAAGTTCACTACTGCTGGTTTAGTGTAAAGGGGGTGTCACAGAGTGTGTATAGGTGCAGCCACCAACAGATTGTATCCCACAGCCCCCTAAAAACTAGTGGGCCCTCTACTATATTTCCTGATTTCTGTATTTTTTACACAAGGCATATCTAAGTTCACTACTGCTTGTTCAGTGTAAAGGAAGTGTCACAGAGTGTATAGGTGCAGCCACCAACAGATTGTATCCCACAGATGTTGCCCAGAATTTGGCATAATGGTGCGATTAGGCAGCCTCAGAGGCGTCCATATATGCTGCCCCTGCTGTTTCCTGTCCATTTCCGCTGTGTTTCCATCATTTTCTGAGGTTGACAGGTTTTCACACGACCTTTCCTCTACCGAACTTGGATCCCCTGCAAAAATGCTCGAGTTTCCCATTGACTTCAATGGGTTTTGTTACTCGAAACGAGCAGTCGAGTATCAGGAGATATTTGTCTCGAGTAACGAGCACCCGATCATTTTAGTACTCGCTCATCACTAGTAGACACACACTTAGTCAGTCTTAGTCAGGTTTCTGTAGAGAAAGGATGCAAAACAAACAGTCCCTGCTGAAGTCAAGCTAGGCCCTGGCTCAGCCAGGTACCCTGTCAGAGATAAGCAGTCTAGTCTGGAGTGCGGTAGTCGACAGACACTTTTGGGAGACACAGAGACTTTCTTCTTTAAAGCAACTCTTCTATTCACCATGCAGTGCTAAACACCAACAGAGAGGACAAGTCAGGGATCACCCCAAACCATGCCATGAACAACTTAAACACAGTGCAGGACAATATCCTACAAGCTAGAGGAACTGATCCGGATAGAGCAAAGTAGCCAAGAGCCTACATACTCTATCTCGCAACGCAGGTGAAACCATATAACTTTGGAGACCTTGCTCAACTCTACACAGTGGGCCAAAATAAAAAAAAAATTGGACAATCTTGGGGCCAACCTTGATATTTAATGAAGATTGCATGCAGCGTTCCTTGCACTGCCTTTCCTGAAGTAATTGTCCCCACATGGTAGTTACTAGAGATGAGCGAACCTCGAGCATGCTCGAGTCCATCCGAACCCGAACTTTCAGCATTTGATTAGCGGTGGCTGCTGAAGTTGGATAAAGCCCTAAGGCTATGTGGAAAACATGGATATAGTCATTGGCTGTATCCATGTTTTCCAGACAACCTTAGAGATTTATCCAAGTTCAGCAGCCACCGCTAATCAAATGCCGAACGATCAGGTTCGGATGGACTTGAACCCGAACCCGGTTTGCTCATCTCTAGTAGTTACCCATTATATCCCTCAAGCCGTAGGTAATCCCATAATTGTGCCCCATGTAGTAGCTCCTCCTCTTAATAGTCCCCCACATACTAGACAGGCCTACTATTAGAGACCCACATAGTAGCCAACCCTCCCGAAAGTGTCCCATATAGTAACCAGCCCCCAACAGTGTCTTATATAGTAGCCATCTCTCCTAAGTGCCTTATATAGAAGCCAGCCCTCTCAATTGTGTCTTATATAGTAGCTAGCCCTCCCAATAGTGTCTTATATAGTAGCCATCCCTCCAAATAGTATCTTATATTGTAGCCAGCCCTCCCCAATTGTGTCTTATATAGTAGAGAGGCCCCACCATAGTCTCTTATATAGTAGACAGCCCTCTCCCATAGTCTCTTATATAGTATCCAGCCCTCTCCAATAGTGTCTTATATAGGAGCCAGTCCTCCCAATAGTTTTATATACACTGTAGTAGCCAGCTCTCTCCAATAGTCTTATAAAGTAGCCAACCCTCCCCCATAGTCTCTTATGTAGAAGCTAGCCCTCCCAAACAGTCTCTTATTATAGTAGCCAACCCTCCTTAATAGTCTCTTATATAGTAACCAGCCTTTCCTAAGTCTCTTATATAGTAGCTAGCCTTCCAAAATAGTCTCTAAAAAAGAAGCTAGCCCCTACTGTAGTTGTTCATGACTGCCCCCTTAGCTTGGACTCACCCTTCCTGTGTGTTCTGAGGCTGCGGGAGGCTCCCAGTGTCGGGCCACTACTGATGTACTTCTAGGCCACAGGCTAGAAACTCACTGTGGCCTACGAGATAACAATATAGGTGGTCCAAGCAGCCATCCAGACCACCCATATTATAATCTGCTGTGGCGTCAGACGGGCCCGCTTTATCACAGCAATGGAAGAGGGCGGCGAGCCAAAAATAGTGTCATCGTGGGCCAGATTTGGCCCGTGGGCCAGAGTTTGACATGACTGTTCTACATCTTCTAAAGTTCCGTCAGAGCACAGTACTAGTTTGGGTTGGGACTCTCAAGACAAACTCTTCTCCATTACTCTGGACTCTCACAACCTACTCCTTTGCACTTCTCTGAGCTCACTCCATTCTTCTCAGCATGCAACCAAGCCAGCACTGCTACTCTACTTTCTACTTCCGCAGTTCTCGGTGCAGATCTAGTGAAGTCAAGTCTGTATCAGTCTCTTCTTATATCTTCCATCTTTATGATCAAAGATTCGTCAGCAAAGAAGAGTTTATTTCTTTTACCGAGACTCTGTGGCTATTGCACTAGCACCTCCACAGCAGCTACATCGTCCTTGAGTCAGTTACCCTTTCTGTGGGTGGCGGTACCGACAGTCTGGGTGGGTCACATCTCCACTCCGGACCACCGTGATAAGCGCTCAAGGGATCCATTACAATCCGGCAGGTCACCGACCATTGGGGAAAAGTATAGCCAGCCTCAAAACCGGTTCAACCACCATTGCAGTGGAGTCACACTCTACCATCCTAGGAAGTGACCGTTCGCAGCTGCCACAACATCACCCGAGCAGCCACCACGAGTATTTTAGCAAATACATTAGTTTAGCAAACTTTTCCCCCTCTCCTGATATGCTGCTCTCTTCCCACCATTGTTGACAGCTCGTTGTCTAGGTTACCTACCGACCACTGCTCTGCTCTTAAAAGCAGAACATAATATATATATATATATATATATATATATATATATATATATATATATATATTAATATGTATACTATGGCTATATACACCAGCCTGACCAAAACTTTTTAGAGCAGAGTGGTGGTTGTAACCTAGACAATGAGCTGTCCACAATGGGTCAGAAAGAGCAGCGTATCAGGATAAGAAGAAAACTTTTACTTACAAGTACTGTATTGCAAAAATATAAAACAAGTTCTACAAGTACTGTAAGTACAAGTACGAGAACCTTTTACCTGTAATATAATAATGGTTAAAGTGATCCTGCCCTCCTTACCCAATATGAGGTTCTCTGCACTATCCACAAGCTTAGATGCTGCACATTGCATATATACCTGTATAACACATATCTCACATTAAAGCATTACTGCCATGTCAGGGACACAGCCGGGGGAGTGTCATGCTACTCTCCTAGGCTGTCAATCAGATCCTACTCCTTTGCTTTATTAGAAGAGATGAGCGAGTAGTGAAATATTCGACTTTCGAGAATTCGAATTGAATAGGCACCGATATTTGAATGAGTATTCAATCCCATTATAGTCTATGGGGAAAAAAATCACGGCACTTGGAAATCAAAATTCCACCAATTGGAGGTCACCAAGTCCCCCATGAAACCTCCCTAAATGATGCCAACACATCTGGAATGACACTGTGACATCAGTGGGAGCATGCCTGGGTGCACCCAACACCCCAATATCGCTGTATAATGCCATTCTCTGCAGTTGGAAAGTAAAAATATTTGCGAACGCTTTACAAATATTTATGGCAATGCTCACACATTTTGTTCATATTTCTTGCGCAGTGTTATATACATGATTCCAATGTGCGTCAGCAGAGCGTCATGTTATTCGCTCGTATCACGCATAATGCTGTACGAACGTTACTGGAAGAGTATGTATGACTTGCCTTTTACTGGGCTACTGGCACAATATGTATGACGTGCCTTTTACTGGACTACAGAAACAGTACATATCAGGTGCCCTTAGTGGTCTACTGGAACAGTATGTATAACGTGCCCTTAGTGGACACTATAAGTCACTTGTACACACAGGGTACTGGAATGATACACCTGCTGCTGCTGCTGCTTTTATATCATCTATTTCTTAGCACTGAGAAGCTTTGGATGCAGAGATAACTTTTTCGCTTGATCTTCGCCCTGAAAAGGACTTTTGGATTCTGTAGTAAGCCTGCCTAACCAAAACGCTACTAAAACCTATCTCTCCCTGCTCCAATATCTTTCCCTAGCTACGTTGAAAGCGCATCTGCGGTCGAGAGGCGGAGCCAAGTATTTAAGATTCAAGGTCATGTGGTTCGGCTATCCAATGAGGGTAGACACCATTTCTGCGCTGTGTGTGTACTCCCAGGGTCCCTCACAGCCTCCCTGCATGGTGATTGGATTAAAAAAAGCGCAAACTGCGATGGGAGGGCTTTTGAATGTTTCCCGCGTATTCGCCTCACTACTCGATTGAATTCGAATCTTTTGAATACAGCAATATTCGATCAAATACCTACTTGATCGAATCGTATTCGCTCATCTCTATTTATACCATACTAACCCCATCTATATCTTTTACACGTGTCAGAAAGTTATATAGATTTGTAATTTGCTTTCCATACTTATCAGCTGCTGTATGTCCTGCAGGAAATTGTGTTTTCTTTTCAGTCTTACACAGTGCTCTCTGCTGCCACCTCTGTCCATGTCTGGAACTGGCCAGAGAAGCAGCAAATCCTCATAGAAAACCTCTCCTGCTCTGGACAGTTCATGTCTAATATAGAGATTTTTCACTATTTTTTTAAAGTCTTAGAGCCTAATGGAAGAACTGTGGTAAAAAAAAAAAATATTTAATTAATAGCCTTTATTTATTGTTATATCACTATAATTTCATTGTACATTCTACTATTTAATAGTATTTTTTCATGAGAAATGTCTCTTTTTCTATTGATTTCTCTCTCTTTTTTGCTGCTCGGAGTTATTAATATGGCTTCTATTGAGGTTTCAAGAGAAATTGAAAGGATTATTTTTTCCCTACTTTTTATTGCACAAAATGTCATTATATTGAAGTGTGTGAAAATATGAAAGGCAAACCTGTGAGCAAAACAGACAAAGACATATAATAGACATAAGAGAAAGGAAACTTGCTACATTTATTTCATTCATTCCTTTTTACTAGGAGATAGTAAAATTGGTGTATTGAGTCTTGCTTTAGCTTGCCGCTGAAACAGCATAGTGTGCCACCGAAAAGGTTGATGGCAGCTACGTCTGTATCAATGGACACGTTTACAGGTCTTGGTAACTCTTTTTGCTGTCCGGTCAACAGATTCATTTTTTAACCACTTTTTTGTGTTCGCTTTTTTATAGTTTACATCAATGGGAAAATGGAACCAAATGAATGCACACAAATGTATGATTTTTTTTACAATAATAATAATAATGCTTTTATATGTATAGCGCACACAGATTCCGCAGGACTTCACATAGTTCACTATATATATATATATATATATATATATATATATATATATATATAGTGTTTTGTGTTGTGCATAGGGGAGGGGGCCCCTGAAATTTTTTGCAATGGGGCCTCGTGAATCCAGCTACTCCCCCGGTGTATCCTGGCTACGGAGGCTGGCGGGGGATGGGAGAGAGGTAAGGCCGGGTTAAAGGGTTAAACAGACTCCAAAAACGCAGTGTAAACCCAGCCTAAGAGAGCTACACGACATAAGGCAGGTGGTTTTAAGGATATGCCTGATCACATTATCATTAGGTAGCTTTGATATATTTAAGCACACCTGGTTGAAATGGTAGATGGATTTGTGAGGTTCAAGACGTTTGCAGCAAATCCAATTGATTTGCTTTCTGCAAATTCGGCCGAGATTTTTTAAAAAGATTTGCTCATCTTTCCCTAACGCTCCATGGGATTTTACTTTTATATGGCCTCATGAATCCTTGTTCATTCCTAATACGCAGTACTTGAATTCACAATTGGTTTTACATTATTTTATCTAAAACAATGAAAGTATTTGTACATGGAAGCAAGAATTGCGATTACAGCAGAAGCTAGCTGGTGACGGAAAGGGCTGATGTATTGGAACATGAAACATCCACATAGCTGCCGTGAACCGCACAGAGCGAGGAGACATTGTCTTCCCTAGCAGACAAGCATGTTAATATTTGGCAGTCCTCTATGTCTTGTTTATGGCTGATTGCAGAGCGGTCATGTTAATGAAAATTGAGGCCATCCTTCTGAACAAAGAAGCAGCCACATGGAATGGTTTAATCAGATGCCACTCAGCCCTGCGAAACTGTTTGTGGAAGCGATAAGTGAAGCGGAAGAGAAGAACGCTTTGTCATGCTAACCATGTTGGGCACTTGAACCAATTACACAACCGACATAATTACAGGACAATGGTTTATTGATACCATCTATGCTCGACATGAAATCACTGGAATTCCCAAGAAATGTGCAATACATTAGATCATCTTTAGCCCCTAAAATGCTAAAAATACAAGAATATTAATGTAGACGTAAGCTATGCTCAAACGTGGTAAGACACCGGCCGTTCCGTGACCAGGCCGGGTCACGGAACAGCCGGTGTCAGAGAGGATCACCAGTAGCGGCCGGGTGATCTTCAATGCCGCTGAATTCGGATGGGGGCGCATTAGTGTGCGCACGAATCCGAATTCCCTGCTGCTCACAATGGAGCATGCGACCACAGCCGCGCGCTCCATAGTGTACACTGACAGGTTTTCTGCAGCCACTAATGAATAGCTGCCACAGAAAACTGACATGTCAGTTCTTTGCAGCGCTGCTAGGGATCCCGGCCGGAGTGTATACCATGTAGTGTATACACTCTGGCCAGGATTCCATAGGAGGCAGCTCTCCATAAGCTACGTAGTAATCACGGCCCTTGCAAATCTTTAACAACGGCCGTGATTATTACGTAACTTAAGCAGTGTGAACATAGCCTTAACAAAGATTGACATCATTGACTAATATTTAAAGTTGTTCTCCCCTTTATAGGTGATTCTACAAAAAAAAATAAAAAATAATAATATTGCAACAGTCCTGTGTCTGCCCTCGGGTTGGTGCCAGCTTAAGAACAACAACTAGGCACTTAGTCCTGCGTAATGGGAGTGATTTATGGGGCCATAATAGGTCTCAATTATATCTACTCCTAAACAAGTTTAGACATGAGTGAGTCTAAATGAAAAATTCTGTCTATTAATTGACACTTGCACATAACATGCTGTAACCACCATTATACAACAGTCCATACAATTCATGTTGGCAGATCCCACCAATAATCTAATGTGCGTGGGGCTCTCTGGACTGTCCCTGAGGGCAAATGCTGTAGAAAGTAGGATATTGCTTTCCAAATTACTGAGAAAAGTGACTGGTATTAGCTTGCCACCTCCTTACTAAAATAAAATGCAAGAAAAAATGACAAGAAAAAGCAGCTAAGTAAAGAAAAACGATAGGCCATCATTACTTTAAGAAATGGCGGTCAGTCAGTCTGAAAAATTGGGAAGACTTTGAAAGTGTCCCCAAGTGCAGTTGCAAAAACCATCAACCGCTACAAAGAAACTGGCTGACATGAGGATGGCCCCAGAAAAGGGAGACTAAGAGTCACCTCTGCGGAGGAGAAGTTCATCCGAGTCACCAGCCTCAGAAATCGTAGGTTACCAGCAGCTCAGATTAGAGACCAGGTCAATGGCACACAGAGTTCTAGCAGCAGATACATCTCTACAACAACTTGTAAGAGGAGACTTTGTGAAGCAGCCTTCATGGTAAAATAGCTGCTAGGAAACCACTTCTAAGCACAGGCAACAAGCAGAAGAGACTTTTTTGGGCTAAAGGACATAAGGAATGGACATTAGACCATTGGAAATCTGTGCTTTGGTCTGATGAGTCCAAATTTGAGATCTTTGGTTCCAACCATCGTGTCTTTGAGCGACGCAGAAAAGGTGAACGGATGGACCCTACATGCCTGGTAGCCACTGTGAAGCATAGAGGACGAGGTGCGATGGTGTGGGGGTGCTTTGCTGGTGACACTGTTGGGGATTTATTCAAAATTGAAGGCATACTGAAGCAGCGTGGCTACCACAGCATCTTGTAGCTACATGCTTTTCCATCCGGTTTGTGTTTAGTTGGACCACCATTTATTTTTCAACAGGACAATGACCCCAAACACACCTCCAGGCTGTGTAAGGGCTATGTGACCAAGAAGAAGAGGGATGGGGTGCAACGGAATGGTTTGGGGTGAGCTGGACCCCAGAGTGAAGGCAAAAGGGCCAACAAGTGCTAAGCAACTCTGGGAACTCCTTCAAGACTGTTGGAAGACCATTTCAGGTGAGTACGTCTTGAAGCACATCAAGAGAATGCCAAGAGTGTACAAAGCAGTAATCAAAGCAAAAGGTGGCTACTTTGAAGAACCTAGAATATAAGACATATTTTCAGTTGTTTCACACTTTTTTGTTAAGTATATAATTCCACATGTGTTAATTTATAGTTTTGATGCCTTCACTGTGAATCTACATATATCATAGCCATGAAAATACAGAAAACTCTTTGAATGAAAAGGTGTGTCCAAACTTTTGGTCTATACTGTATAATATATACAAAGATAAGCGTTGTGCCGCGCTACACAGAGGTGAAAAAATCCCGCACTTGATAAAAGAAGAGTGTGAACACTCACCACATAACTGTGTGCGGGTATGTTTTGTCCAGTGATCCTTCACATCAACGAAGTATGCATCGAGTATTCCTCTAATCCTTGCAGAGATAAAACGAGTCCTTATAGTTCCCAAGGCTCACGCCCCGGCCGGTGGCGTTTGTAGCGCTTGCTGGATTAATCCTGAATGGAAATCCTCTGTGACGTCACAGGTACTACGAATCGCTGTGTGAGGCAAAAAGCTTCCTCAACGCATTTCAAAGGTTCCGACCTTCTTTCTCAAGAGCAAAGAAGGCTGAGCTAATTGGTTGCTAGGGTCAGCTGCCTCACAACATCCACAGAAATAACTGGTAGACCCCCTACTCCATCTATATAGTACTTGTATACAGGACCTCCTACTCGATCTATACGGGGATACAGGGCCCCCTACTCCATCTATACAGTACATGTGTACAGGGCAGTATTACCAGCTGCTGCTGCCCTAAGCACTAAACCTGAAGATGCCCCATCCTTACTCACCAATTAGCATCAGGATAGGTATGTTATAGCTCCAGACGTCACATTTAATACCGCCACACCAGACCTGGCCAATACCGCCATACTGTGACTGGATAACACTGCCATACCAGACCTAACCAACACCGCCTTACTGTAACTGGATAACACCGCCACACCAGACCTGACCAATACCGCCATACTGTGACTTAATAACACCGCTATACCAAACCTGACCAATACTGCCATACCCCCCCTCAAAAAGACACCAGATTTTCTGAACGGGAAGGTACTGCCCCTCTGCAAGGTGCTACCCTAGGCACCAGACCATGAGTGCCTAATGGTAAATACGACCCTGCAGGTATACAGGACACTACAGGTATACAGGACCCCAAAACTATACACTACAGGTGCACGGGACCTCCACCAACTATATACTACAGGTATACAGGACCCCAAACTTTACACTACAGGTATACAGGACCCCAAAACTATACACTACAAGTATACAGGAACTCCCCCAACTATATTCTATAGGTATATAGGACCCCCAAACTATACACTCCAGGTATACAGGACCCCAAAACTATACACTACAGGTATACAGGACCTCCACCAACTCTATACTACAGGTATACAGCATCTTCACCAACTCTATACTACAGGTATACTAGAGCCCCAAATTTTACACTACAGGTATACTGGACCTCCACCAACTATATACTACAGGTATACAGGACCCCAAACTATACACTATGGGTTTACAGAAACCCCAAACTATACACTACAGGCATACAGAACCTTCACCAACTCTATAATACAGGTATACAGCACCCCCCATCAACTTTATACTACAGGTATACAGGACCCCAAACTATACACTACAGGTATACAGGACCCCAAAACTATACACTACAGGTATACAGGACCTCCACCAACTACATACTACAGGTATACAGGACCCTCAAACTATACACTACAGGTATACAGGACCCCTGAACTATATACTACAGGTATACAAGACCTCCACCAACTATACACTACAGGTATCCAGGACCCTCAAACTATAAACTATAGGTATACAAAACCTGACACCAACTATACATTACAGGTATACAGCACCAACTATTTACTACAGGTATACAGGACCCGCAAACTATACAGTACAGGTATACAGGACCTTCACCAACTATACACTGCAGTTATACAGGACTTACCAAATTATACAGTACAGGTATACAGCCCCCCCAACTATACACTACTGGTATACAGGACCTCCGTCAACTATACACTACAGCTATACAGCCCCCCCAACTACACACTACAGGTATACAGGACTCTCCCAACTATACACTATAGGCATACAGCCCCCCCCACCCCTTAACTATGGACTACAGATATGCGGGACCCCTAAAAACTATACACTGTAGGTATACAGAACCCCTCCAACTATGCACTACAGGTATACACTAATTCCACTGATGAAAAAATATCTTTAGATTGGCCTCCTGGGCACTTAAGAACAAATCTAATTAACACACTGACACTTTATACCCGGGCAGCGCCGCGTCCATTTTCTAATGTTTTCTTATATGGGACTAGTTTGAGAGAATTAAGCAGACATAGAAGATCCCTTTCAATTGTCTTTACTTACAATTTTTTTGAAATGTACCCTCTATGTATTTTCATGCAACCCACATACTGTTCATTTTGACACATTTATTTATTAATTTTTTTTTTTTAGAGTTATGTCCCAGTTTTTATCCTACAATAATAATTAAAAGCAACTGAAACCTTTTCAGCATCTCAAAATGCACAAAAGAATTTCGAGATGTTTTACTGAAAGTCAAAATTCTACAATGGAACAAATGTAAAAATAAAGACACACGAGCCTCCACTAACTTAATTATCCATGCTGGAACCTTGATTCTTTAGGAAAGGGCGATCTTCAAACATGTTGTAATAAACAGGCAAGAAATGTCTTGGCAAAGTAGAGATACATTCTCGGAAGTGTTTTTTTTATCCAAATAAATAATAAGCAAATAATAATATGTGCACTTTCTATCCAAGCTCTCCCCAAATCGCCGTAATTTATTCAGTGAGTACAGGCAATTAGCAGAGAGGTTATGTCTGGTGCTCTTTGTTAACTCTCAGTTTGATCTCATTGGCACACTGCTGAATTCATTTCATCTTGTCTAGAAAGAAATTTGTGCAGAGACAGAGCTTCATTCATAATCAAGAATTATCCAGAGAGCAAACAAACATAACCTCTCATATACCCAGAAATCAATATGTGTGGTCATTATTGGGTAGAACATAGGAGTAGGAGCAGGTGAAAATGGGCGGCTTCCTATAACCAGTTCATTGCTGGATTCAGAACCATGGACAGCGAATGAGCCAAGTTTCAGCTGAGGTTACGTCGGCTTTTATCGGGTCATTTGCACACGGGGACGGCAGCACTCACATTAAACCTTGGCAGCGATGTCTGAAAATGTTACTACCATTTGTCAGAAGCAATTTGCTAATGGTAATCTTGTCATATTTTAAACACAATTATGGGTTGTTATTTATCAAAGGCGGACAACTCCAACGCTATGACAATATTCCAACAAAACAAGCAGCTGCTTTATCAGATGGAAAAGAAACAAAAGTGATTTTCAGTTATATCATCAGTTGCTGTGTGTCTTTTTTTAATATTTCAATGGTTTTATGTAGTCTAGCAGCAAGTTTAATATGGTCGCATTTATTTCACACCTTTCCACCAGTGCAGCTAAATAAATCAATCGTGATGGTTGCTTACATGACAGACATCCACATGCAGAATGAAGAATTGTTTCTATTGATTTTTGCTCCCTTGTATTAACCCTTTCACCGCCATGGGTCATTCATTCCTCAATGCCCAGGTTGTTTTTGGACATCAGCTTATGGGATCATAACGATCACATATAAGCTGATGTCCTTATGTCTGCCCCCTCTCCTCTGTCCCCTGCCGCTGTCACTGTGTGCCCTGCCTTCCCTCCCCCCAGTGCGCCCTGCCTTACCTCCCTTTCGGTTTCCATGGCTACTATCGGGGCTCTGCGATCACTTCGCAGATTCCCGATGGACACCAGACAGAGAATTCTCCCTCTGTAGAGGGAGAATTCTCTGTCTGGAGCCCTATAGATGCTGCGGTCATGCTGACCGCAGTATCTTTAGGGTTAACTCTCAGCATCGGAGCAAGGCTGTGTTATTCTTGATCGTAAATTAACGTTGCTGCAGCCTCAGGCATAGGCTGCAGCTAAGTTAATTTACAGTGCAGCGGCGGGAGGAGGTTAAGATTTTGTCAGATATCAGTCAGCTTTTATCTGACATATCACATATGTCCGTCAACATCAACCAAGATTTGGATAAAAGGGGTACTCCAAAGGAAGAAAAAAATCAAATCAACCAATTTGTAAGTTACTTTTATTTGAAAATCTCAAGTTACAGTACTTATTAGCTGCTGTAGGTCATGCAGGAAGTGTTGTATTCTCTCCAGTCTGACACAGTGCTCTCTGCTGCCACCTCTGTCCATGTCTCGAACTGTCTAGAGCAGGAGAGGTTTTCTATGGGGATTTGCTGCTGTTCTGGGCGGTTCCTCACATGGACAGAGGTGGCAGCAGAGAGCACCGTGTCAGACTGGAGAGAATACAACACTTCCTGCAGGACCTACAGCAGCTAATAAATACTGGTAGGCTTGAGATTTTTTAATAGAAGTAATTTACAAACTTTCTGACACCAGTTGATTCCAGAGCATCCCTTTAACTGATTTTTCACTAAATTTTGGAAACTATTTTTCTGATTAATTTATGGGAAAGCCATGATTTGCTTTACATGTCACCTTTGTCAGAATAATTTATTCTATACCAAGGTTACCAGATAATTCTTCGCAACCTTAACTTAATTTAAATTCCCAATGAACTTAAGTGAACAAAAAATGTTTGCCTTCTCCTATAATGGGAATTATATATGAGATGGTTCTACAAGGCACATGGGATTCAGTCTTTACTTTTCTAATCTCAACAGTGGGAGGACTTTTTATTTGTAGTTGACACAAAGTATAATCTGATTTTAAGAATCATCTGCATTGTAGACAAAAGGTTAATTATAAAAACCTTATGTTATAGTGATGAGGTTAATTAGAATTGCTCTAGATTGAGAGTTTGTACAGCACATTAGGAAATTAAAAAGTCATATCCAGTATGCATGTTAAGTTGCTTGTAAAGGTAACAAGCTTATCTTCTTCGGTAGATACAGAAAACTCAGTTTAAGCAGCTACGTGTTTCCCCTTTAGAAATAACATAGTTTTCGTTTCTCACATTAATCCTAATAGCTGGTTCATGGCCTTCAGGCATCTCTAGCATTATAGACATATTGATGTTTTTTCTTTAGTTATTAAATATGGATAGCGTTTTGAACTCTTTAGAAACACCAAATATATTTTTAACTCAATTTAAATTAGTATCCAATTTCAGACTTTCTCCAGGGACTTTTCCTCGGGAAACGTATGCCAATCTGACCCTACGTAATTGCCTTATAATATACAAATTATCAGTTTTACTGGCACCAAATATAATATTTTAAAGATCCATTTAAAAGTAAAGGTAGCGGTTTTGTCAAATATGAATAATGTTTCAAAATAATTCTTACCCAACAATCTAATTGAAATGGGGGGGTTTCCGTTATCATCCCTTTCTGATCGATAAGGGTCTGACCACAGAACTCTGTTTCTCTACTTCTTTTTCATTCACTTGAACTGCTGAAATCCCTACAATTCCAGAGGATGAACCTTCACTGATCATAATATTTTGGTGATGAAACTATGAAAATACCCCCTTAACATTTTTTTTACTCTATTGAGCAACAGGAAAAACTATTGCACTGAACAAATCTATGAGCTCCCACCTATAAATGGATTCTATGGGCCCTATTACCCGGGACCATTATCATGTGGAAAATCGTTATATCGTTCAAATTGAAACAATAATTGTTAAATGTAATTGCAGGTAACAATCGAAAATCGTTGATTTAGTTATCTGACCCTAAAATCATTAATTGTTTGCTTATTGTTCCCTGTAATTCTGCATTCGTCCATCTGCTGTTCAGTCTTATCCCAAATGGTTCTATCTTTTGCTGGGATTAGATGGAGTTAACAATCAATGCAACAATTGTCGTAACTAACGACTATAGTTCTGTGTAAAATGGTGAAGGATCTAAGGTTAACGAATCACAATCTAGTCTGTGATCGTTTATCGTTAATAGCTAATCCTTAAAAATCGCTTCATCTAATAGGACCCATGTGGTCCATTTACACAGAGCGATTATCGTTCAAATTTTTGGGATAACAATCTTATTTGAGCGATAATTGGCTTGTGTAAACACAGCTAACAGCGACGAGCGAGAAAACGTTTATCGTGGTCTTTTATCATGTTCTCAAATCATCACTGGTCGTTCGCAGATAATTCGCAGATCGCTTCATCTAAACAGTCTTTCACAGATTCACTCTAGGGTGTAAGATGTGACAATTAACACCATAATTCCCTTGTTTCTGAGCAATCAAATTGATGAATGGTTGTTGTGAAGAGGAAGATCCACAAGCAATATATACACTAAGTCATTGCTGCCCAGAAAACAGCCCTTGTGTCAGTGTTGTGGACTCTGCTCTCCAAGACTCACATGCTCTAACGACAAATACAAGACACACTGTGCTGCATGAGAACCTGGATCTGTATTCATACAGTAGCCCTACCTTACCCTCAGTTAATAATAAATAAGTGAATGGTACTTCCCTCTGAGGTCTGCCCGGTTCCTGCCATCTTTGCTTGTTTCTTGATATGCAAATAGGGCTGCACTATGCACTGAAGGAAGGCCCGGTGCCCCCAATACACTGATATTACCTCCCCTGGGCAACGTGGCCAGACATGATTCTGAAGGAGCCACATCACTGTGGTGAAGGTGTACTGGGGGCACTGGGCCCGCCTCCAGTTCATAAAGAGGCCCTACTTTCATATCAATAAACGGGTACCGATGGGGGGAACTATCAATTTTACACATTGCTGTGTGAGCCCAGCATAACAGAACAATACTAAAGACTAATTTAGGGCGTGTTCACACGTAACTGAACGCAAAATCTGCTTCGAGTTACTTAACTGTCATTCTGAATAGGATTAGCAATAGGAAAATTTTCATCCTGCTGTGAGTATGTAAATGCCACCCCATTAATCCATCGTGGTTCAGTGCATACATTTATTACTAGTCCACGCTCCGGCTTGCTTCCGGGGCTCCTGGCATCCTGACGTCCCGCTCAGCCAATCAGTGCGTTGTGCTTACTCTCCAAAATGAGTTAGACCACATGCCATGCCAACACCCCCGAACAACCTCCCCCCTCCTCCCGCTAAGATCTGATGCTCTATAAAATATAAAATAAATACTATATTTATTTATTTATTTTACTTCAGTTTAGAATCAGCCATGTTACTACCATTTGTCTGGGAAAAATTGTAAAAATGTCACTATCCAATGTGAAATCCAAGTAAAATGTATGAAAGAGAATATGCTAAAAATACACTCGTCACCTGGAGTGGAAGGACGGCTGATTTAAAGGATTAACTGTACTACAATGAAATTGGGGAATAAAGTCCATTTTGTAGCTCTCCCTGCAGTTCACGTTCCATATCAGAATGGAAGAGCAATTAATTACGGCAACATGTACGTGCGGCTGTAATAGCATGTCACATTCTCTGCAATAGAGACTAGATTTGCACACTCTCCGGGAGGGAAACATTGACTAAATAAGTTAAGTGAATGTAATTGTTCACAAATCATAAACCTCTTTCCTGACTCCATAAAGGTCTAGAAATCCATAGAGACTTTAATCTTTTTTTTTTTTTTTTTTACTGTTCTAAGATGATTTTTTTTCTCACTTCTACTTTATAAATTTCACAGCCTTAAAAATGTTAAAATTACAAGGTTTAAGAGTCAAAGACGTTCTGTAGAAATAACCCAATTTGTCAGGCAGCCAGGCCAACCGGTAAAACAGGTAAGGTTAATGCAGTGGTGGGAATTCGGTCAATTCTATCTACTTTTTATCCAATAAAATAGTTAATATGGTTCTATTGTTAATAGGTCTTTATCTTGCTAGATAATCAAAGTTGTTCACTCATTAAAGGGAAACTAAACGCAGGTTGGAAGACTCTGTTATGTTTCCACAGTGCGGAGAACATTGGTGATTAAGGTAATTTTCTTTATCTTTATCCTCAGCACTGTTTCTCAAGAGACTCTGTTGGTAGGTTTATGGTGCTCTAAGGGTAGCATGAACTAGTGACTGAGAAGCTGAACTGAATCATGTATCACTTACATTGCTCTGTGCAGCTGATTCGAAGATATTGCCTATGTTCTTCAGGAGATTAAGTAGTCCTCTCCATTATGTGCATGAGCCCAAAAGTCCTCAATATTCATGAGAAGGAGGGGAGTGGCCAGCACAGCATGAGAGAGGACGCGTGAGACCTGAGCTCCTGCCTGTTCTCGGCAAAAGCGGCACAAAGCTTGCAGCACACCCGACCAAAGTGCACAGACCTGACCCTGAGAGGTTGCCCACACAATCCAGCATGGCCAGGGGAAGAAAAAAGCATGCTGCACTGAAATTAGCCAAGTTTTTCAGCGCTACAGAGTGGACCCAAGATGGCGCCGAGCACAGAGGAGAGCAGCGCTGCGCAGCCTCTTCCCGTACCCACTCTTTATCACCGACAGCCGCGAATGCAGCACATGGGGACCGGGACTCTGCCAGTGAGGTAGGCGACACCCTCCACAACTCCGGCTCCCTCCTAACACTGGCAGCGACCCCTGATAACAGCACCTCACAGTCCCCTCAATATGGCGGGAGAGACGGGGAGACGCCATTACGGACACATGGGTCCCTAACTGACTTACCAAATGCATCCGCAGTCAACTTGCTAGATATGGATCCTCCTTCCTTGCCTCCCACGCCACTGTCATGGAAGACGCAGCAGGCACCAGATAAGCATCCCCTCATGAAGGGACGTCTGCATATCCCACAAGGCGCTTCCCCCGATTTCTGAGGCCACAATGCGTTTGCTCCAGACTGACCTAAAGATCTCCTTTCAAAACACCATCCAGAAGTTGATTGACAACATACAAAAAGATATGGGGGATCTTGGGGATCGTACGTCTCACATTGAAAACAAAATGGCGGAGCTCACTGAAGCACATAATGACCATGTGGATATGTCCACTGAAATGGAGGCGAATATAGAAGCCATTAAGCTTAAAATGGCGGACATTGAAGACCGTTCTCGCTGAAACAACGTCCGGCTGAGGGGGGTTCCAGAGGAGGTGAGGAGCGATATGTTGCATGAATATGTGGTTGACTTTGTATCCTGTCTGTTGCCCCATGCCTCGCAAACTGATTTAATAGTGGACAGAGTCCATCGCTTGCCGAAGCCCAAGGGGTTGGCCCCTGACATCCCACGGGATGTGATTCTTCGGATCCACTTTTTTCATGTAAAAGAGAACCTAATGTCTGCCATGAGGAATGCACCGATTCTCCCTGAACGGTTCAGACACATTTCAGTATATGCGGATCTGTCAGCGGTCACTTTGGCTCACAGGAGGGCCTTCAACACTAGTACGGCCACACTCCGTGCTAACGCTATACAGTACAGATAGGGCTTCCCGGTGAAACTCCTCATCGTCAAAAATGGCCAAACAGTGGTGGCCAACACACCGGAGGCGGCTATGAAGCTGTGTGAGGAATGGCAATTACAACCTCCTTCTCCACGTTCTGCACCGGCCAAGAGGATTGGCTCACCTAATGTACCAACGGAATGGGCCACAGTGTTCCGCAGCAAGAGGCGCACTAACTGACTTGGCCTGTTGGGGGTTCGTGTTTCCCCTGGGGCCTATCCATTGGAGTCTGTTTGAGTTATGTTATGGTTGGGAGTGCTATTCATCTAGATGCCGATGTTGGCACATGTTATTCTGGTGATTGCACCCGACCCCCCAGTAGTGGGTAACATACCCGCTGGACACAACTTTGTATCATTCAGTTGGTTATGTTCTGTTTTGAGTTATCTGTTTTGTTTAGTTTTTTGCACATCCTGTTTTCCAGCATACCATGTTGCCATGAAACCGCCTAACTGGGTGCCTGCCTGTAGGTTAGTTGGGGAAGTGGGTAGCTGTGGCGATTGCAAGAGTGAATTAAGCATTATTCTTAGACCACTGTTATGGTTTTTACGGTCACATCTTTGAATGTAAAGGGGCCCAATTCCCCGTATAAAAGATCCCTGGTCTGGAAGGAGGCGTTGTCCATGCGTTTTGACATATTTTGTATCCTGGAAACACACTTAAACTCAGAAGATCTGTGTAGACTGAAACATAAAAAATTTCCTCACATATTTTCTGCACCAGCAATTAGGAAGAAAGGTTGGGTTTTTATACTGGTTAGAGACTCTCTGGCCTTTGCACTTCACCAGGATAAGGTGGACTGCAAAGGCAGGTATGTAATACTTGTGTGTTCCATTAATGACTCCTATTACACGATAGTCTCTATATATGGCCCTAACACAGAAAGGCTCTGTCCATACAATGTTGAAATTGAGTGGATGGCCGCCATATAACGGTAAATAACTTCCATTATTTTAATACAACAGCCGTTGTTTTAAAATAACAGCACATATTTGCCATTAAATGACGGCCATCCACTCAATTACAACATTATGTGAATAGAGCCTTTCTGGGTTTTCAATCCACTCCTTGTTTTGGTTGCTTTACAGCCTCAAACATACAGCCTCAAATATACGTAGTGTGAACTTAGCCTTTACTAAAGCTGTAACCATATCTCCTTTTACACTTACTATACATAACAATGACCTGCATGACATATGGCGTATTCAGCATCCCGGTGAGTCAGACTACACCTTTTATTCACACTCCCACAAAGTATACACTAGATTGGATTATTTCCTGGTGGACAGAGCCTTAATTTCAAGGGTTCGGTCGTCTAGCATTGGGTCCATTAGTTGGTCCGACCATTCTCCCATATCTATAGTGGTTCAGGAAAACTTTTCCTCTGCACGCAAGTCTCCTTGGAGACTACAGACTTACATACTGCGGCACCCGAAATATGCCCCTGCTACCAAGCAGGAATTTCAAAATTACTTTGCCCATAATGACAATCATATGGTTAGTGATACTACCTTGTGGTGCGCCTTTAAGGCCACAGCAAGAGGACACTTCATAAAACAACTGTCACATGAAACTAAAACTCGGACTGCAGAGAACTACAACTACAGACAACGCTAGCGGCTCTGCATAGGAGTAACAAACAGGCCTACTCCCAAGCAACAACACAACAAATATCTACAATATCCCAACGGTTGCATGAGTTTAATCTGTATAGATGTGAGCGCGCTTTGAAGAGATTGAAGATGGTTTATTACTCTCAGAGTAATAGGACGGGCTCACATCTGGCCACATTGCTGAAGCAACGTGGGGCGAAAACTCGTATACCATACATATTAGCACCTGATAACTCCCGCATTGCTGACCCTGAAGGTATAGCGAATGAATTAGCTAAATTTTATGAGAAGCTGTATAATTTACACAAAGATGGTGATATTACATGGTGATCAGTATTTCTAGGTTTTTCGATAAGTGTCATCTGCCTAGCATTACGCCTTTACAACTAGAAGAACTGGTACGTCCTATCACAGAGGTGGAGGTATTGAGGGTGCTCAAACATACAAAGTCAAACAAGGCGCCTGGCCCAGATGGCCTCCCCAGTGAAATTTATAGACAGAATGGGACACTGTTAGCTCCTTATCTGTCTAGAACTTTCAATGCATTTGGTAAGTCTGGAAATATACCCAAAGAAATGCTTCAGGCTTTGATCATTACACTACCTAAGCCGGGTAAAACGCCAGATACTCCAGCCAATTTCCGCCCTATATCTCTGCTTAATGCAGACCTAAAATTATACTCCAAGGTCCTGGCCAACCGCCTTGTGGACGTGTTGCCTACTATTATACATTATGACCAGGTAGGTTTCACAAAGGGTAGACAGTCCCTGGATGGCACCAGGAGATTCCTGAACATTATAGCAACAGTGGAAACCCGGCGGACTCCTTCTCTGCTTCTCACGTTGGATGCGGAGAAGGCGTTCGATAGGGTACACTGGGGGTACTTGCGCCAGGTATTGGGGAGGTTTGGGTTCACGGGGGGCATCCAGACGGCGATAATGGTCCTCTACACGGTGCCCACGGCTAAGGTTTTCACTGCGGGCATGTTGTCTACTAAATTTTTAATCTCCAATGGTACATGTCAGGGGTGCCCCCTGTCACCCCTGATCTTCACTATAGCAATGGAGCTGCTGGCCCAACTTATACGTTTGGATACAGATATTAAAGGTATTACCATTGCTGATGTTGACCACCGCGTAGGCCTGTTCTCTGACGATGTAATTTTAAGCCTGGCTTCTCCAGTAGACTCCCTGAGAGCAGCGATCAGTGTTCTGCAGGAGTTTGGGAGGGTAAGCTATTATAAGATTAATGCTTCCAAATCCATGATCCTCAACATGGGCATTCCGGCCCAAACACAGGACATTTTGCAGGCTGGGTACCCTTACAAGTGGGCAGATGGCCAAATAACATATTTAGGGATACTATTGACCTACCCCCTTGCCAAGCTCCTTCCGACCAACAGTACTACGTTAATCTCAACAATATCCAGAGATTTAGAAGCATATAACAAGTTACCCATTTCGTGGGTTGGTCGCATTGCGACCACCAAAATGATGATCCTCCCTAAAATATTGTATTTTTTTCGTAATTTGCCTATTGTTTATCCTCAGAAGATCCTATCTCGTCTTCAGAGGCTCATTAACGCATTTATCTGGAAAGGGCAGCATGCTAGGGTCAAATCTAACATTTTGTGTTTGCCTATAGCGACAGGGGGTCTGGGGTGCCCTTCTGTAAAACGATATTACCAGGCATCGATTTTAGATCAAACAAAACTATGGGCAATCGGGGATGAGTCCAGACAGTGGGTACAGATGGAGAAACATATGTTGGGATGCGGCTCCCTGAGTGAGGTGTTGTGGGAGACAGTACTCCCCAACGCTACAACTGTGAGGGATTATGGGGGCCGATCTCCAACAATTAGGGCCACCCTACAATTGTGGCAGCAGGCTTTAACTTTGCTGGGCATACTCCCTCTTAGGCTATGTAACCTACCCATAGCTGTTATACAACGTAACATTCCCGATGCTAACTTTGGGGGGTGGGTAGGGGCTGGGATTACTAAGTTGGGACAGCTATTTGACATCGAAGGGAATATATTTCCCTTTTCCCATTTCACCCAGAACTACCAGGTGTCGCATAAAGAATTCTTTAGATACCTTCAGCTTAGACACTTTGCAGGAACCCTGCCAATGAGCGAGCAGCAGCCTGGTAATCTGTATAAAATGTTCTTTTACAACAATAGGAAAATGGCTAAGGGTATATCCATGGCCTACAAACACCTGATAGACATGACCAGCGGCCCAACGCCTTACATCCAAAAGTGGGAACTTGAGTTGGGAAGGCATTACTCGGATGAGCAATGGGCTCAATCATATATCCTCCCTAGCAAACTCTCCAAATGTGTGAATCAACTGGAGGCATCACGAAAGCTTGCCTATAGGTGGTACTTAACCCCCTACCGCCTCTCCCGGATTTTCCCTGGAACATCCTCAGTGAGCTGGAGATGCCAGGCTGACACAGGCACGTTATTACACGTATGGTGGTCCTGCAGCAATATAGTTTTTTTTTGGCAACAGGTCAAAAGATTGGTACGGAAGGTTTTGGGTTATAATTCAACATGGGACCCGGGAATGGTCTTGTTATCCTTGGGATTGGGAGATCTCCCATGGGAGGACCGGACGGCGTTGTTTCACATATTGGTCACGGCACGCTCTAAAATTGCCCAACACTGGATATCCCGGGACCTGCCTACGGTGGTGAGATTATCAACACAGTCCATAGAAACTGTATATTGGAACATATGATGGGGGACCGTAGTATGTCTGCAGATAAGAGTTTTCAAGTAAAGTGGTCCAAATGGTTGAAATTTCAAAACCTAGTACTCCCCTAAGCTTTGTGTACCTTACCCATCCTCCCCACTCCCTCTCTTTTCCAGCTCCCGTTTCCCCTTTCACCCCCTCCCTTCCTTCCCATGCCCCTTACAAGGTCAATTTGTGCATGGCAATGTAACAGTTACAACATAGAACCATTTGTTAATTTTGTATAATTGGATGTGCATTGTTCTGTTGCTCTGTTTGGAGCTAAGTGTGTTTGTTGGCTCGGTTTTGGGCCTGATTTGTTTATTCTTGTTTGCGCTGCGTTGGCAGCATTGGTTCTGTTGTATTGTATGAATCTGAAAATTCAATAAAAATATTTGAAATTTAATATTCATGAGAAGCATAAAACTCCACCCACCAGATGCTGATTGGCAGTTATCTGTCCATGCTGTGTATAGGCACTTTATCATCAATCAGCAGCTGGAGAGTAGGGAGAGCGCTGTGGCAAGAATACTATTCTCCTGCATATTAGGTGAACGGCTGAACAGAATGGTCTAAGTAATACACCAATCTGTTCTGCATTTCTGTCATTACTTTATGTTGCCCACATTAAAGCAAGCATAAACCTAGTGATAGATTCTCTTAAAACACTGAGTTTTATTAATATCTAAATTAGGCAGTTTAGTGTACCATTGGCAGGCCTACAATCCTTAGTGCACCAATGTGGCGGCCTGCCCACCCCTCTCCATGTATATTCATCCGATACTCTGCAGTGATGAGTGACTGGAGTGATGCCAATGCAAAGCCCCCTCTTTGTATTCATATGGAAGCAGCTGGCGAAGTTGACCGGTGAATTTAGTACCACCCCCAGTGAACTGTCTAACCATAAAATGTATGGGTGCAAACAAAATTAGACATGGGCAAATAATGATCTACTAGTTAAGGTCAGAACCAGGAGAGCATAGATAAATCAAGCTAGTAGGCAATAAGCCAACCCAAAATGCTAGTTACAAGTTCACAGTAAATGGGTATGGAGCCCGGATGCATAAAAGAGTCACAGTCACTCACCCTGGGCTAGTGCTTAATCTAAATATGGAACATGAGCCTAGGGTTGAGCACTGAGCCAGGGCCAGCAGCATGGCACTAGGCTTAATGCCCTTACATAGCTTGGGTGGTTGACATGACAATGCCGGGTGCAACTGCAGGGACAGGGTGCTATGGGATGGCAGGCAAGTAAATCCCTGACACGAGGGCTAATGTTTATCCATCAGTTTGAAGCCCAAACTGTCTGGTTTTCAGTGAAGAAATCAGTTACAGCTCAGGGTTCGTATAGTTTGTATGGCTTAAAAAATAGATAGTTCTATGCAGTTACGCCGGCTGCCCTATAGTGTTGATTAATAAGGTGGGAAAAAAACACATATGAAACATAAGATAGAAGCAAATTTTCATCATTTTAAGGAGAAAATAACTTCCCAATTCTAAATCTGTCAATCAGAATAAATCTCTGGATCCGTATCCAAAATCTAGTGACTAGAACAAGCAATGTTATTACACCAGAAATGCATTCAGGCCCATTTGAACTCTTCAGTTCACCATGACTGCTTCCTCTAGTAGAGAGTTTTATAGCCTCACTACTCTTACCGTAAGGAAGATGTTCCCTAGGTACAAATAAAGTCCTGAGTACACATAGATGTGAGAAATCTCTGTACTGCCCCCAATATATTTATATATAGTTACCAGGTCACCCCTCAGCATGTTCTAAGCTTAATAACTAGAGATGAGCGAACCTGGAGCATGTTCGAGTCGATCCGAACCCAAACTTTCGGGGGTGGCTGCTGAAGTTGGATAAAGCCCTAAGGCTATGTGGAAAACATGGATATAGTCATTGGCTGTATCCATGTTTTCCAGACAACCTTAGAGCTTTATCCAAGCTCAGCAGCCCCCGCTAATCAAATGTCGAACGCTCGGGTTCGGATCGACTCGAACCCGAACCCGGTTCGCACATCTCTGTTAATAACCTTAATTCTAGTAATCCTTCTGGGTACCATAGTACTCCTATACCATCTATTACTGCACATCTTTGACCCTCTCTATGTGCCCAAAACTGTACACAATATTCTATGTGCTGTCTGACTAGTCAGTTGTACAGTGGTTGAACTATTTCTTTTCCATTTGCATCTATGCCCCTTTTCATGTGCCCCGTCGTCTTACAAGCCTTGGCAGCAGCTGCCTGACACTGGTTGCTACAGTTAAATTTACTGTCAACTAAAACCTAGCACATATTCCCAGCCCTGACTTTAACTCCCTGTGTAGATAACCTTACATTTTTGTGTGTTGAACCTTATCTGGCACTTTCTCGCCTTCAACCAATTCAGATCTATCCTATTGATATTTTAACAAACTTTAGTGAAATATAAAACGAGCTGTAAATTGCTGCTATGGGTTTCAGAAAGATAAATAAATCTAGGACATAGATCTAAAATAGGAAATAAGCTTTTTTCCGCGTTATATCTAAAATTTCTATATTTTAATATCCCTGAATAATAATAATAATAATAATAATAATAATAATAATAATAATTATTATTATTATTATTATTATTATTATTATTATTTTCTAAATTCTACAGTCTTTACATTTATTTACATTTATTTACAAGTCATTTGTTTGGCTCTAAAACCTCTGAGCAGAAAGAAGATACAATGCAGTAGACCTTAAATTATCTGCAGAAAAATAGGATGTTTGAAAAAAAAAGAAGTCACATGACACATACTTTTCTCTCTTTATGTGCCCTAGTTCTGCATGGATTGTGCAAAATACACTATGCCAACTTTCTAAACACAAAACACGACTTTTCAAAGTTACGACAAGTCCCCAGGAAGTCAACTTAAATGTCTGTGAAAATCCATATTTATTACGCTGCTCATTAATCTCAAGTGGAAAAAAAAAAAGGAAAACATAAAATATCATGAATTATTCATGACTACTTTCTTTAACTAACAATCCCTGTGGCCTACATTTTAGCAGCTGGGAAAGCCACGGGTAGTATCCAAGAGCAGAATATGTACGACATTGTACGTTGGGTTGTTGATTTTACTGCTAAAAAACTTGCATTTCCTCACGCTGAAATATGGAACCAAGAGCAACATTCAGCTCCTACTATATCATGGTTTTATTTTTATCTCCATTGTAGTAAGGAACATTCTTCCATTTTCCTATGCTGGCCAATGTAAGTAATGTGGAGCTCCAGCCCCTATCAGATATCAATGGGAGGTAGGAAACCCATTCAAATGAATAAACGTAGACCTGACAAATGTACAATATTCTGGTTATCTAATTTTTCATTTATTCAATGCATTTATGAGGATGTAATAAAAGGAATATATGAGTTTACTAGAAAAAGGCTTTGTATAGCCGAACGTTGCACACTGGTGTGATATTAAATGTGGACACTTTTTTTTCTTTTTGGATGTGCATTCTCCTGATTGGGCTCTGGGCCGTGTTTTGTGAGGGGCACCCACCAATATTTTTATTTAAAGGGGTATTCCGGGCTGGGGTCATTTTTCAGTGTATGGCCTGGGAGGGGGTGGATATAGAAGCTGCCATTCTAGTGCCGGGTCCCGGATCGCGATGGCCAGTTCTCCCATCCGGCTGCTGCTTCTTTGTCTGAGCTGGGACTTAAACCGTGACGTCTCAAGGCAGCTCAGCCATTTAGCAGTCATAGCGGAGTCCCACCTTGGCCGCTAAATGGCTGAGCTGCCTTAAGATGTCACGTCTCAAGCCGCAGCTCAGACCAGGAATCGGCAGCCGGGCAGGAGAACGGGGTGTCCTGATCCGAGACCAAGTGCTGGAATCGGGAAGGTGACTGACCTGCGGCCTCTATATCCACCCCCTTCCTGACTGTACACTGAAAATGACCCATGCCTGGAGTATCTCTTTAAGGCTATGTTCACACTACGTAAATCTACGGGCGTAGTTCTCGCCGCAGAACTACAGCCGTAGATTTGCGGGGTGGAACATAGCATTATTTGCTATGGGACCCGGTTGGAGCGTACACACATCGTGTGCGCTCCGGCCGGTTCCCACACGGCGCCGTAAACAACTGACAGGTCCATTATTTGCGGACGAAATTCAATGAATTCCGCCCGCAGAAGGACCTGTCAGTTCACACAGTGAAGCGAGCGGCTCCGGCCGCTTACTTCACTCTGTGCTATGGGAAGCTCTGATGCGGGCGCGCGCTGATGCGCCCGCATCAGAGCTCTATGGAGGAAAGAGGAAAGTACCGGCCGTGATGATCAGGGCTGAGACCGGCCGTTCCGTGACCGGCCGGAGTCACGGAACGGCTGGTCAAATACGTAGTGTGAACATAGCCTAACACTGTACTGCTGTTTTCACTTTGTGATACACTTCATTTTGTGAGTGAAGCACACACCACCATCCGGGGCGCATTCCTCGCAGAGAAGATTTACAGATTACTCCAGCAGCAGGAGAATACTACCTGCTGAGGATTATACCAGCAGGAAAATCCTTTTACAACCCAGACATCCCGGCTGACAACTAATACCTGCTGCATACATAGTAAGGTAAGTTAGCAGTTACTTCTATGGGCAAGAATTTGCAATACTGATGTGTATAGCAAGGGTACTAAAAAAGCACAGATATTCCACCCACTATTTACCAATAGTTGCATTCAGTTAGTTTAGCTTTGCATAGACATGATCCCTGTAAATTCTGATTGCTTTCTCCCTCGCCAGCTTCTTTGGTGTATATTTACTTTTCATAGTATGTTTTTATTCCAGTGTTTCTGTTTTCAGTTTCCAACAGCAACACTGGAACAAAAACATGCTGTTTTACTGTGGTTATTTTAAAGTTTGGTTCAGCCAAACCCAAACTTTGTTATAAAGTTTGGTAAAGCTGTTGAACCAAACTTTTCAAAAGTCAGAGCATGTTTAAAGCTTTGTTTATTAGATACGAGTCTGACTTTCTGAGGAGATGTGTCTGAACTCACTTACCTGGTCAGCTTCCAGCCTGCAAGAGCGATGATCTGCAGCTGTCAATGCTTTTGGCTTGCGACTACACTCAGTGAAATGTTCTGCTAAAGACTATTGTAGTAACAGGCAAATAACCACTCTGGGCAGGAGTTGTGTCACATGGGCCAATAAGAGTGCCAGAAGGCCGAACACGCATAGGTTCTACCTTTTAGTGGCAGTGGTGGTGTTACAGTGTGGGCAGGTGTTTAGTATGTACAGAACTGCCCTGTGAACGGTACAGTGATAAGCCCATACTACTTGAATAACATCACTAATCCAGTCATTTTACCTCTGCATGAACAATACAGGCTTAGTTTAATCTGTATGGAGGACATTGCTCCGGCTCATCCAGGTCTCATCATTAGGAATTGGCTACTGGAGACTGGGGGACCTCACATGGAGTGGCTGCACTTTCTCCAGACCTGAATCCTATAAATAACCTATGGGATCAGCTGAGTAGTAAGGGAGAGGCTTATAAGTCTTATAAGCCCAGAACCTCAAGAATGGAGGGATGCCATGTCTCAGCTGACAATAAGAAGACTTGTGAACAGCAAAGATGTCAATGTCAAGAAGTAATTGATGCTCGAGGACACATGACAAGTTATAAAGACACTGATGTGTAATGTTGGGGTATATACCCACTGCTGGGGTTGGCTTTTGTTTCTATAAATAGTTAGAGATGAGGAAATCCCCCATTGCTGCTTCTACTTAAATGCCCTACTTTCTATATAATATATCTGGAGCGTGAACTTTTTACATTTTAGTAAATTTGAGTAGTGTATACATATTTAATACGACAAAGAGAAGAACTGAGCTCTGGTAACTAGAAAGAGATGGAGTTACCAAAGGCCAGAAAGCAAACAGACAGGAGAGCAATGAGGTATGAGGCTAATATTAGTAAAATAACTGGCCAAAGCGACTATTTTTTGCATGGAAAAGTTTGAATTTAGGGGCATATTAACCCAAAGCTGCACCAGGACATTACTGAACGTTCTAATGCTGCTAGGGGAGTTCAGATGAGGGTCGTGCGTCGACTACTCTCTGAACTGCCGCGATCTTGAGTGCTATCTGCAGCCCGGGACCGCGGCTATTAGCGGACATGGCCCAATCGCCTTGCCTGCTAATTAAGTATTTAGATGCAGCTGTCAAAATTGACAGCTGCATCTAAATAAATACTGTCCCCCTTCCCTGGTGGTCTAGTGGGGGATTGGGGGGCGACGCAATTGCGGACGGGCGATCCCCGCATACGTTACCAGCCGGGGTCTGAGCAGTAATGGCTTAGCACTCTATTGCTTTTGGCTGCTATATAATGGATTGCAGACAGACTGTATATAGCATAAAATGCCCTTTTCTTATAAAAGTAGTATTCTAATGTAAATTGTCAACAATCTCATCCTTTGAAGAGAAATTTCAAGGAAGGTAAGTAAATATGTCAATGTGTGATAAGACTAATTGTCTGAAGGCAATTACTGCTGACAGTTCTTAAACACCTATGGTCACAAATATGACAGGTCCCATATGCAGCAGCGAATCTAAGGACTTTAAATGTAGCGCTACCATCAGCAAACCTGGAAGGCTAATCCAGAAGAGTCTATGATTGACAGCAACACAGATGAAAACTTTGACCATGAGCATTTATTCTCTTAACCCTTAACCCATTTTTTGTTTTTGCTCTTTCATTTTCTCCTTTTGTTTAAAAAGCCATAGCACTTGCATTATTTCAAAAATTGTGCAGTGAAATTGGTAAAAAGGGCTTTTTTTTTTACATTGGGGGGGGGGGGGTTGTGTTGACACCGTTCGCCCTATTGTAAAAACTAACATGTTATTTATGTTCCTCACGTTGGTACCATTACAACGATATGTAACTTGTATAACTTTTATTTTATTTGATGCCTTTTAAAACCCTTTTCATTACTTTTTGTTACAGTTTTTCTGGATTTGATGTGACAAAAAAATCTGCAATTTTGCAATTTGGTGTGTTTTTGCGCTTACACCATTTACTGTGCAAGATTAGGAATGTGATAATTTAATAGTTTGGGCGATTACGCACGCGGTATTACCAAATATGTATGTTTGTTTATTTATTTTTATTTATAAAATAGGAAAAGGGGTGATTCAGACTTTTTTCTCTGCATCTCCTTAACAGCGGCATCACGAGTATTCTCGTCATGTGTCGTTAAGGGGTTAAAGGGAATGTTTTATCAGAAAATGATATACTGTTTAAAGCGAATGTACCATCAGGCGCAGGGATGCAGCTTTTTTGAAACATCACCCAGTTCCAGCACTCGGCATCATTCTTTTGCCGTGCACCATCCCGGCTCTATGCACTGGGGGCAGGCCCACTGCCACCAGTGTGATCATATCCCCTCCCCTCTGTAACGTGGCTCCATTAGAATCAATGGAGAAGTGTCACAGAGGGGAGAAGATAGGGTCCCACTTGGGGGGTTGCAGGTCCGCCTCCAGTGCATAGAGCTGGGCCAGTGCACGCCTAAAGAATGGGACCGACCGCGGGACCTGGGGGGGCACTTCAAAAGAAAAGACCAAGCCAGCTGGTATATTTCCTTTGAATCAAGTTTTCAATGTTAAACACATTTTTAAATAATTTTTGTTGATGTTCCAATTTACTATTTATATTATAAACTAATACTAACATTTAGTTTATATATAGGGGGAGATATGACATTACACGAATAATTTCTTCTGGATTTAAAGAATTCTCCATGCATTAGTGCTTACAATACACAGCATGCCAGTAATTATCTTGTCCCTGAATATAAAGGACTTAATTGATCTTTCAAGTAAAAATTTTCATGCATAGAACTCACTTGTAGGATATATTTAGCTCAAATTTTCCCATTTATTTTGATTCTTATTTGCATAAAAGAAAAATGGAGCATTGAAAGCACTTACCCCTTGTCGCATCAGACACACTGAGTACATACATTATACTTCTAAGTGAAATAAATAACTTCAAAGATACAAAAGTCACCAAATACTAAACAAATTTATAGTCAGAGAATTCTCTGCAAGGGTATGTTCACACTGAGTAAAATAGGTGTAATTCCGCTGCGGAATTTTCTACCGCAGAATTACTCCTGCCTCAGTGTGTCATATCATCTTAATGGGAGGGCGTGCACTCCTCCACAGCCGCCGCTCTCCGCTCAAAGAAGTGAAATGTCACTTCTTTGAGCAGAAAGCAGGCGGCAGCGGAGGAGCACGCACCCTCTCATTCACTCACAGGGGGACACTGAGCATGGCGGGAGAGCTCCACCACGGAATTCCGCCATATTTGCTCATTGTGAACATACCCTAAGATTGGATTCACACTGAGGAATCCGAGCAGAGAAGCTCCTGTGGATTCTGTCGCTTGTGCCCACGTGCAATTCCACCCACCCGTAGACTCTATGGACGGACAAATTCCGCCATCCGCCAAAAGACATGTCACTTCTTCTTCGGGTGGATTGCTCAGTGTGAACCTCCCCCCCCCCCCCCGTTATGAAAAAACTGGCAAAAAATTTATGTTATTATTTGAAGAGATTTTTACACAATTATTCAAACCTAATTAGACTCCTGAACACAAAATAAAATCCTCTCCTCTCAAGGAACATGGAATTAAGGGGGAGTTTGTGAAAGTTTATGAATGTGTATATTCGACAACATGGAGAAAAACTGCCATCATCTCTACTTTATGAGCCATTCAACTTTACCCCACAATCACCATTATCAAGGTGAAACAAACATGTAGATAACCACCCAAAACACTTTTATTTATTTTTTTTATTTTTTTTAAAGACACCCAGCTCTACTCACTTTGGCACAGTGGGCGGAGAAGGTAAACCAGCTATGTAGGCTGTAAGAGTTTACTGGTATTCTAGGACAATCTCATTTATCATTCATCAAAAAACAGGGTCACTCTGGCTCCTATATAGGACCAATCTACCGCCTACAGTATGTGTAAGAATACCAACTATCCCTATATAGATATCCGAAATCCACCTTCCTCCCTCCCCGATTCCATTGTAGGTCCAAACATATGGATTTATGCTACAGTATATAGCTATCACCCATCCTAGTGTTCTAACCTTCTTCACTGTTCTCTCTTATATGTCTTATATGTCGGTTCTTGCATCATATGTATGATATGCCCTGTGTTATGAAGTTATACGGTCCAGGCAAAGTGTAAAGGCCATTATTGGGTGATGCAACCACCAAGTTTTTGGCACAGCAATTTTGGAGCCAAAACTAAGAGTGGATTTAAAATGAATAGGAAAATTAAAGGGGATATCCAGCTCTACCAGATTTTTTAACATGTTGCGGAGATATAAGAAAACATAAACATTATATAATTACTGTATCTCTCTGCAAGTTTATATTTTCATTAAAAGTAAGACATACTGTATAACCCGGCCTGAACGGGGATATTATAAAAGGTACATTGTTCCCTTACTCTCTGTTCAACGATAACCTTTCCTAAATATGAAAGGATGTAACTACACCAGTAATCTTCCATCCGTTATTGCTCCTAAAAACAAATGTAAAATACATGAAGCAGGAGCCATTAGATTTAAAGGGATTATCCAGGATTAGAAAAAACACAGCTACTTGCAAAAACAGTGCCACCCCTCTTCCCAGGTTGTTTGCGTTATAAATATTCAGCCCCATTCACTTCAATGTAACTGAGCTGCAAATACCCCACACCCAAACTGAGGACAAGGGTGGTGCTGTTACTGAAAGAAAGCAACTATGTTTTTGTCATCCCAATTCAACATGTCTTACATGGTGCCTTACAAAAGGGTCATCTGTATAGTCACCCATTCCAGGTGAAGTCGCCATGTTTGGCCAACTTTTGACTTATTTTGGCCACTTTTTGGCCACTTTTAATAATAATACTTTCAATACATCACAAACTACTGTGATTAATAAATTTGGCTCCTTGCCAATAAAAAAATTATCATGACTAAGTCCCATTTCTTAATCTTAGGTTTAAAAAGATTCGGTAATTTCGAATTAGCTAATAAGCTTACATTTCAATAGGCTAGCGATTACATTGAGAATTTAGACATCTCATTAACCAACCCTTTCTCTATTCACTTTCTATTCCATAGAAATGGCAGCTATATACCAACATCCCTTTGGATGCAAAATAACACTCTTCAAAATGATGATTATTCCATTCGTATTATTATGCTCCCAGGGCACAAGACTTATTATAATCCCAGTTATAGAACTCAGTTCTCTGTTAGGATCCAAATTTAGAAACGGAGCATCATGGGAATTCCAGACCTTCAAAATTATGATTGCTCTTTTGGATCAAGCTAACTAATGGTGGCCCAGAACAAATGACCAATAATGGGCACATATCTCTGCTAAGCGTATATTCTATACGACATACATTCTCCATACTGATGGAGCTCCCCCCATCCCCCCCCCCCTGCACACACACACCCTTCAATGCTTAGGGCCATATGCTGCTTGAATGCTTCCTTGATCTTAAAGCGACTCCGTACCCACAATCTTAGCCCCCCACCCCCAAACCACTTGTACCTTTGGATAGCTGCTTTTAATCCAAGACCTGTCCTGGGGTCCGTTCGGCAGGGGATGCAGTTATTGTCATAAAAACAACTTTTAATCCGGCAGCGCTGTGTCTAACGTCCCGGGCTTACATTTATATATGCATTAGGCTGGCACCAGCTCTATGTCCTTCCTCCCCACCCTCCTCATCATTAGGAATGATCCATGAACATTTACTGCTGTTTGAGCTTTGCACAGGTGTATTAATGATCCAGCCCATGTGCTGGGCTGCCACTGATGGGGAATAGGAAGCAATCTGCCTGGAGTATTCCTAATGATGAGGAGGGTGGGGAGGAAGGACGGAGAGGGTGTGCTAGCCTAATGCATCTACTAATGTAATCCCTGGCCGTAAGACACAGCGCTGCCGAATTATAAGTTGTTTTTACCACTATAACTGCATTTCCTGCCGAACGGACCCCAGGACAGATCTTGGATTAAAAGCAGCTATCCGAAGGTACAAGTGGTTTGGGGGGGTCAGATTGTGGGTACAGAGTCGCTTTAAGGTAGCATGATATGGAGCAGTATGTGACGTGCTTTGCCTCCTGCACTGTGCCTGTGCTTCTTGCTTGAGTGCAATGTAACGCTATAGAGGAGGCGGAGGGACATATATGTCCCTTGCTTTTCCATGACACCATCTTATGGACGGGGAAGCTATCCAGCAGCAGACAACCTGAAGCATCATTGACGTTGTTGAGCCACTGCTTTTAACTAGTGAAAATCAATTTTCAAAGAAAAATCAACAACAAAAAAGGAAAAACAAAGCTAAAAAAGGAAGGTGATGTTTTTTCTTCTTATTTTTCAAAAATAAGGCTATGTTCACACTACGTATGAGACCGGCCGGATGATCTTTCCGGCCGCAGGGTTCTGATGCGGGTGCATCAACGCGCGCCCGCATCAGAACCTCCTACAGCACACAATGAAGCAAGCGGCCCGAGCCGCTCGCTTCATTGTGTGAACTGACAGGTGTTTCGGCAGCTGCAAGTCACTGAATTGCGGCCAGAGAAAACTGACATGTCAGTTATTTGCGGCCATGTACAGGATCCCGCCCAGAGCGTATACGATGTGTATACACTCCGGCCGGGATTGCATAGAAGATAGGCTATGTTACACACCGCAAAAGTACGGCCGTTGTTGCCGATGGTAACAACGGCCGTACTTTTACGTAGTGTGAACATAGCCTAAAATCGGAATATTGCTAAAATACCAGTGAATTTTAGGTTTGCACATAGATCAAATGAAAAAGCATAATCAAATGAATATATAGTATAATTATACTACTGTATATTGTTGTAATCATGTCTATTATAGTTTGATGTGAAGTTATTAAAGGGGTACTCTGGCGAAAAGCTTTTTCCCAGTAATTGAAACAAATTACAAAGTTATATAACTGTGTAATATGCATCAATCACCTATCTACTCCCCTTCCCTATCTTTTCCCCCCTCAATCGACTACCAGGAAGTGAAGTAAACTCATTCTTACCTAATGACTGTTGACCCCAGGCTGTTCTGTGGCAGCCATTTTGTGACAATGACATCATCAAGAGGGAGGCAGGTCTAAGCCCTGTTAAGCAAGCCTCCTACCTCAAAAAGCATATGTTATTTAGGCTATGTTCACACTATGTAAAAGTACGGCCGTTGTTGCCATCGGCGGCTCAGGCAACATGCTTCCTATGGGAAGTTCTGATGCGGGCGTGCACTGATGCGCCCGTATCAGAACACTACGGCAATAAAGATAATCCGGCTGCTACTGCAGTACCGGCCGGGATGATCTTGACAAAGACCGGCCGTTCCGTGACCTGGCCGGTCTAATACGTAGTGTGAACATAGCCTTATACTGTATTTTTGTTGCGGGTTAACCCCCACAATTCTCATGCCTGTATTATAGAATTGACTACGAAGTATGCATACCTAATTGTTCGTAGCATTAGTACGTTGTTGTTGTTGTTTTGTTGTTGTTATTTTCTTACATTACCAAACATTTACCATTGTTTTTTTTGTTTTTTTTATCATTCTTCTTAGGTTCAAAAGTTTACTTTAAACAACTTTAAAAATCATCAAAGCACGGCTAAAAAAAGAACTGCTTTTGAAGCCATGGCATTAGGCCAAATATGCTAATATACAAGCGCTAGTAAAATCATATTCTTATTTCTTCTCCCAACCTTTCCTCTCTACTAAATAGGAAAATCCACTTTTCCGCTTAAATAACTAATTGTCAACATATAAAAATAGAAGATGGCAGGCGTGAAAATTGGAGAGCATTACACGTGGCTACTACAATTCATCCAAAGTTCACAACAACAAAATCCAAGCAAAACTATTTCCTGTCTGTAGGAGATGTTAAAGTGCACAGAATGGGCCCTAACATGGCCCGGAGGTATTTTTAAGCTATAGCGGGGAGGGGGTGGTTATGGACGGCGGAGGTCACTTACCTCCCTGGTTCAAGCGCCAGGGTCCCGGATCGTGCCGCCCGGTACACTCGTCGTCCGGTCGCCTCCTATTGTGAGCTGCCGCATGAGACGTGACATCTCAAGGCAGCTCAGCCATTCAGCTGCTAAAGGCTGCCGCGGGACGGGTGTACCGGGTGGCGCGATCCTGGAACCAGGGAGGTAAGTGACCTCTGCTGTCCATAGCCACCCCCTTCTCGGCCATAGTTAAAAAATACCCCTGGGCCGGAGTACCCCTTTAACTTGTGATCAATGTAAATGTAGGACAATGAAATGTAAAAGAATCATAGAAGAATACTGGGCATTCTCAAATAAATATCATATAGTCTATAGATTTCTTTCATAGCCCAACATGATTAAAGGATCATTCTCTGAATCTTTTTGAACACTGTAAATCAAATACTTAGGTGAGTAAAAAAGTGGGTAGAGATTGGCCCAGCGCTGTGGTAGGAAGTGAAATGTAATCCTTGATTATAAATACATGAAGAAAAAAAAAATACAGAATAAGGATGTGGTCAATGCATTTTGTGCCTACCCCCAATTACAGATGAGTGAACCAAACTCACCGAACTGAGATTTGGAAAGATGGCGACTGCACATCTAAAAGACAAAAATGTTTTTCGCACTTGTGCGGTCTCCACCTGTGTCTTCCTCTGAGTTTTCGGTGTCTCCAGCCACCTCCAGACTATTCAGTCAATTACTTACTGAGACAGGGCAGCGTCAAGGCCAGTGATTGGCTGAGCGGTTTGTCACTCTTTTCTCGAGAGTGACAGCCTGCGCAGCCAATCACCCACCACACACTCAGAGAGAGCTTTCACTCCCAAGAAAGTTAAACTTAAAGGGGATAGCCAGCCCCTACCTAACTTTTAAAACCTATTGCAGTAACATGTCGTTCCTCCATAGATTTAATTTCAGAAGAGGGCAGCCTGATGAAGCTGCAAAGTGGCAGCACAGCGTTCTCTCTCCCTTCTGACCACCCGGGTATTGCCTACTACAGGTTGTATTGTCTCTCATGTATTTATTTTGATCATATATTTATTATTGTCCATTTTTTCTATACATCTATCCTATATCCTAATTAGGGATGGTCCGAACCCGCCGAGGTTCGGATGAACCCGAACGCTCGGCATCTGATTCCCGCTGTCTGCCCGTTCCGTGCAGCGGACGGATCCAGCGGGAAGACTGCCTAGAAAAATGGGATACAGCCTATGGCTGTGGCTGTATCCCATTTTTCCAGGCGGTCCTCCCGCTGGATCCGCCCGCTGCACGGAGCGGGCAGACAGCGGGAATCATTACCGAGGGTTCGGGTTAGTACGAACCCGATCCGAACTCGGTTCGGACCATCCCTAATCCTAATAAAGAACATAGATTTTTTTGTAACTAATTTTGGTGTGCAGATAGACATAGAACAACGCTGGATTGATAAAGACGCTATATTGGTAAGTATTAACTTTTTGTCTTGTAAAGAAAATTGCCAGGAGAAAGGTGAAGAGGGAATCTGTTACACTCTGTAAGACAAGGGGATTATCATGCTAGGAGCCATAAGTTTAGTACTTTAGCAGACTGAACCTGATAAATTGTAAATTATAAAAAAAAAAAAAACTGTCCTGACATCCTGGAAGCCTGAGTTCATGCTCTAAAGCCATGACTGTGTAATGTAGATATGAAAACTCAAATATAACAGGCCATGTGCTTTTAAAGGCTGCCAGGAACAGAAGATTAAACCTCTGTAAATGCAATAAATCTGCCATAAAATGAGTAACTGGCTTCTGATTTTACATAGTAAATGAATTCTGCAGCGTAGCAGAACAAACAATACTCTTATTATTCTGTTAATACGAGTGTCTGGGGCAAATTTAGAATGGACACAGGCACAATCCGTCTTATGCAAAGCCTTCTATTTAACCCCATGCTGCTTAGCGATTAGTAAGAGAGGTGAGTCTATGAATTAATGTATACCACCTGCTGTACCAGGGCGGAGAGACGTCTGCATAGAACTGCATCGAAGAAAACTAATTAAATGTCCTGTGTATAAAAAAAACAGACACATCTCAGTAGTGCCGGCATTAAATGAATATTTTAAGCCTCGGTTTGTCAATGTTTATTGAATTCCATGCAAAACATAATGCGATTCTCTCCTCTTACAGCTTCGGCTAAAGCATTGTAAAGGTTCGGAGATCGTGTTGGTTTTCTATTGTTGTTTGTGAATACCTTTTATTCATTCTGTACCTGATTTTACTGTGATAGATATAGAATAATATGTCTCCAGCACTGCTCATCTTCTTTAGATTCTCCTTAGTTTCTATTATTCCTAGGTATTCATTACCTAAAGATGAAGATGCTGAGAGCCCTGTGATGGTCTCTTTACAAAGTCTGCACGTTGCCATGTATTATCGATGCTGCGAGTGTCGAGTTCTCTGTTATTCAACGTTTTACTAGAAGTAAAATATTCAAATGTTAGACAGTAAAATCTTAATCTCCCATCGGCAGGAATTGACTGCTCCTATGGTAGTTGTATCTACAGGTCATCAATGGCAGATAACCTCGACAATAATTCTAGAGCTTCTAGTGATTTAAAATGTTTTAATCTGACATTGATGTCGTATCCCAAGGAAAACTCCTTAAAAACGTGATGTACTAAGTTCTGCTATGGATCTGTGATGGAGGTGCAAGATCATTAACCTTCTGCAAATCTAATGGTGAGAAAGGTTTCCACACTCTTTTCATGCGCTCAGTTACATGTCTCGGTAATTACTAGCCCCTGGTTATACCTTTTTATATGGTTGGATTTTGAATTAGACACAGCACAGATTTTATATATTTAGTATATATTATATATTTATATATATATATTTGTTTAAATTATTATTATTACTGAACATCAGATTCAGTCCCCGCTGTATTTACACAGTGCTTGCTTGTTGGTGGACTTAAAATTGCTTTCCCAGTTGTAACCCTATGAAATGCCCAACTAGTCTCATAAAGATATATTAAAGGGAAGAATGTCTTGAAAAAGCTCCTATCGATGGAGCGAAACATCGCTGTTTTTCCTGTGTGTTATTTTATGGAATAAATTTCTTCACTGATTTTTCCACTACAAGTCTGGAGTGCTTCGGTCATTTTTCTACTAAATTAAAGGGAAACTATAAGCAGGTTACAAATCTAACCTACTGATAGCTCCCTATATCTCACAGGGCACTGGGGATGAAGGTAAGTATCTTACCTTCATCCTCTCCACTGTTTCAGTGCAGTCCTCCATCTAGTAGGGCCATTTGGAGCACTGGGAGCAGGGATATGGGCTCCCAGATCACCAATCCAGCCCATCACTGCCTGGCCCACTCCGCTGATAATTATTAGAAGGGGTGGTCCTACCAGGGACAGATCGATGCTCTGGGGGCTGTATCCCTACTTCTAGTGCTCCAAACGTGCCTTCCACTCTGCAGTTCGGGGATCGTGCCGACTCTTTCGACAAGAGCAGATAAAAGCAGTTATCGATATGAAACGCGGGCACAAAAATAATCGATCATATGTAAAAAAAAAATATATATTATTATTTAATTAGTAATTAAATGAATGAATGAAATAAAAAAAAAAAAAAAAGGGGATTGGTTCTCTTTAATATATCGGTCATGGTAAACAGCCTAACCTCAACAACCCCCCCCCCCCCAACAGCTGGTGAATTGTTTTATTATATTATTCTTTTCTGTTTCTCCCCCAAAAAATATTGTTATTATTTTTTTTATTATTATCATTTAATTTTGTAGTAAAAAAAAGTTTGCCCTTAAAAAGTACAATAGGTCTCACAAAAAAGAGTTGTGGTGATGATGAAGAAGTAACAACCGTAAGAGAAAATGTTATTTTGTTCAGCAACAGGTTTAAAGGGTTGTCTGGCTATGCTATACTTTTAACAAGAGTAAAGATCCTAAAGAAAAACACCCAATTCCCCATCCCTGTGGCTCCAACTTTACATGGGTCCTCAGTCACTGATCGCCACTTCTTGGTCACATTTTAATACAAAGAAATGCCTTCCTTTCTAATCACTGGCTCAGGCTAGCCACCAATGGAGCCAGTCATTGAAAAAAAAAAAAAAAAGCTTGTGGCTTATTACTCCAATCAAGCACTTATATACTTAAATACTCAACTCAAGTAACGAACCCTCAATGGGAGACTTGAGCAATTGCAGGCATACTTCCAAAGTTCTAATGTGTCTTACAGAAACCTAATGCAATTTTTTTGTTCTAATTTTTGTATATTCCGTTTAAACGTCCCTTCAGGGGACAAGCTAAACGAAAAAGAACAAATAATATATAAAAATTAGGACTATAACTGCGGCCAATAGTTTGCCCATCAGTAATTGAAGGTTTATGGCTACCTCTACCCGAGCAAGAGCATCAAGCTCAATACTCAGGATTAGTTGCCTCTGCAAGTTACTTCCTCTTCTGTGATGACATCATATGAAACTCCATCATTCTTAAACCTTACGAAATGATTATTGAACTGAATGGAAGAAGACAATGGACCACTTAATTCCATTTTGGTTAGAATATCTGCTTCAAACACAAACTAATTCCCATGAGATCGATCTCTACTTTTATGTTGCAGCAATACAGCATTATCGCCCGGCTTCAAAAAGACATGAAAGCGACAGGGCAGAAATAGCATCCTTTTTGTTTGTAATGTATAAATGTCGATGACAAATCTAAAAGAAAGAGAATCCCAGCTGCTCTGTGAATGTGGTGGGCTTTACCAGATGGTGTTGATAATAAAATATAGTTTAAAATATGTAGTTCGTGAAATAAACAGGTGAACGAGGTTCCCTATAGGGATATTAAATTCATCTGAACATAACTCAGATGTACAGTGCTTGTTTTATTCATTTTGTATATAAACTTTATCTCTGAACTTACAATGCGTAATAAAGTCGGTGAAGCTATCAATTTGGATTAAAAAAAAAAAAAAACTTAAAGTGATGCTTCTGTTGGAGGGTCACATTCCATGAAAAGTCGGGTGCTGACATTCTAGCACCAGGAAAACTGCGGTAACAGCAAAAACAATTAGAATGATGGTGATGCAGATAGATGTTGTCATAACTGTAAACTACTGCTTCCCCCGATGAAACATAAGGGGAAGCTATAATTGCCTCCAATTACTATCCTGACAGCTAAATGTGGAGGTCAGCAGAGTTTCCTTTATAGAATAAGGGCAGATTACCAACATCATTCACCAGCACCTGCTTGTCTATTGCCACCTGCAAAGTAGAGATCCTGCTCTTTCTAGGATATGCATATACATTTTTTATATGTAAAAATATTTTAAAAGGGATTTGATGTGAAACTGTTGAAAGCCTTTCAACAAGCTTTAAGACTTTGAAAGTGCATTATGCATTATCGACCCCTCCAGATCAACAGCAAGATCTTCTGCTAATCTGGAAGGTTAGGTCGGGTCTACATGGATATGGAAGGGAAGGGGAAGGGGTGGCAGGGAAAGTATATTTACCTCTGGTCTTCTATCTGTTTTCACTATTGGCGCTCAGTCAATCAACGAATGCAACAGTGTACCGCCTTAGCCACTGATTGGCTGAGTGGCGATAGTGAAGACAGATAGAAGACTGGAGAGGTAAGTATATCCCCACCCCCCACCCACACACACCAAAGGTTTACTTAACCCCTTAGGGGCCAGACTGTCACTTTCAGATTAACCAGGTACCCTATTGTCTTCTGGGCAGGGGGCACCTTGTTAAATACTCGAGTCTCCCATTGTTTTCAATGGTGCTCATTACTCAACGTTAAAAAATATTCAACTTGAGTAAAGAGCACTCAAGTATTTTGGTGCTCTCTCATCTCTACTGCTTACATCTTAATAGACACCGATTCGTAGCAAAGTTTCATTTAGTAGTGACCAATCATATAGAATGATACAATCTTTCTTTCATTTTTTTTTTTTAATCATTTCAATAACCATAGTGTGAAGGATCATGCTCACAATAATAGATTCAATCTAGACGTAAATGCTGAGTCTGGAAACTTTGAAAGGGCAGCAAGCTGTGAACAACTTAATCCATGTATATATCTCAACTAATTTGGGGTTTAATTTATCTAGTATTTTAATGTATTGCTTCTATAATTGGTCAATTTACTTAAATAGATTAAAATCAATGAAAGTCACATAAAATTCACTTCTTGTGAAAATAATAAGATAAAATCTACGAACGAAACACAGACCTAAGTCCCAGTAGGGAACACATTAGGTATAATGAAGATCAAATCGAGTCTGAAGGAATTCTACACCTGAATCAATATAAGCCAATGTATCAATCATTATGCTTTAAATTGCACACAATGCTAGACAATTCTTTTTTTTTAGCCTGTCCTTTTGTAGAAAAGATTTCCATAGATGGCAGAATTTTTGGCAAATATTCATACATAGTTATATATTAATATGACTTGTATCCTAAGAGACTTTATAATGTACAGTGGTGCCTTGGATTACGAGCATAATTCGTTCCAGGACCGTGCTTGTAATCCAAATCTACTCTTAAACCAAAGCAAAATTTCACATAAGAAATCACAGAAATGCAGACAATTGGTTCCACACTCCAAAAATAATTATTTATTATTCTAAATAACATGCAAAATTAATTAAACAAACATTCAGAAACAGCAGAATATGTGATATTATAGGTTACTGTACAGTAATGGAGAGGATGGGAAACACAAGGGCTGACAGAGACTGCAGGGAGTATGAAGGAATAAACAGGGCAGATGAGGGCACAGTATAGCAGCGCTCTCTGTCCGGGGAGAGAGGGATTACAGCTATGAAGAGAATACCTCCACAGTCCTGTCCCCTGATGCAAGCCCCAGTGGAAGTGGATCTGCTATGATTTGGAAGGTGAGGGAGACCTTCTGGGTCAGAGTACAAGGCTGTACAGACCGCTATGCAGACCATGCCCCTCCTCCCACAGTACAGGGAGCTCTTAAACCAAAGCAATGCTCTTAAACCAAGTCATAATTTTGAAAAACTGTGAGCTCTTATATCAAAACGCTCTTAAACCAAGTTACTCTTAAACCAAGGTACCACTATACGTGTTTTCCCTTGTTACTTACAAATATACTGCCTATACCTTCTGGCTTTCCATAGTAAAGGGGTTTTCCAGGGAGTAAAGTCTTTGAGTTTTTCCCCATGAAAGGCCATCAAGAGAGGATCTATGGGACACTGTTGCAGTCAATGACTGGCTAAGCAGACCCTTACCTTGGGTCGTGACGACACCAAAACCTAGAAGAAACTGGGGCTTGGTGGTGGTCAGTGAGCTGGTGATGCAGCTGGAACATGGGGATTGGTAAGTATTAGTCTTGAGCGAGTACTTCAATGCTTCAGTGCTCGAGTAATGAACCCCATTGAAATCAATGGTAGACTCAAACATTTAACTAGGTGCCCCCCCTGCTCAGCACACCTTTAAGGGAAGTGTGAACAATATGTACAAAAATTTGAAGGAAAAAATGCAATATATTACTGCAAGCCACATTTGAACTCTGGTGGTATGCTGTCAATTGTGGCATGCTGCCGGCATTTTAATGTTTCTTGCAGTAACCTGTTGCAATTTTTCATTATAATTTTTGTGTATTTTGTCCTTGAAGTGACGGGTTAACAAAATAATAAAAAATTAGGGGAAAATGCAATATGTTAATGAAAGCAACATTATAACTCCTGCCCTTTGCCAGGAATTAACAGCATACCGCCAGAGTTCTAATGTGTCTTACAGTACTGTATTGCATTTTTTCCTTCAAATTTTTGTACTTTTCAGAAACATTAAAGGTATAATTTCAAATTCCTGTGCCATAAAGCAAATTTGCACTTACCCTGTGTCGCACATGTCCTCTCTAGTAGCCAATGCACTTCTGTGCTCATTCAGACACCAGGACCCAAATGTAACTGCTACCTATGTGCCCCCTATGGCTATCCCTTGACTCTTTCTATGTCTGAGAAGCAGAGAAATCTTTATAACATTTCATTAGCAATAAATATGTTTGCCTTATGAATGTGTAATACAATGAAGAATTACTGAGTAGCTTCCCTGTTAATGGTGATAAAGTGTAGATATTGTACTGTATATACAAAACAGGTACATAACACAAGGGCAGTCATACAAAGGCCGTACTTTGTCAGGGAGAGAGGCAGAAAACTTGCATTGACATGTACGCATGGCAAACACAAGGATCATTATTGAGAACAAGAGTAGTCTGGGATCCAGCAGTTGAGATTTTACAATCTAGAAATACCCATACGCTGTACACCCACACCAGTGACATTTAATTTACAATGCACTAGGCTCTTTAGTACAGACATAGGCACACCATTTAATCCGGGTCACAGCACTATGTTAGCTCCTAGGAATTTACACTCACAGGAAATAATTGAAAGTGACAGTTCATTAAGTATGCTTCACTCCGAGTGCATTATGGTTTGAACTCACTGTTATTAAACCACAGACTGCAAATGGCTCGGCTTATACATGAAGCAAATATCAAATAGCGTGACAACAGGTAGATATTAAATATGATAATCGCCTAATGTATTTACAGCACTTTCAAATTCATTCCTTTTGATTTCATCCTGGCGGCCAAGCATGCAAAGAAAATTAAAAGCAAGAAAACACCTGTTTAGTGGTTAAAGGATGCATAATAGTTTATTATAGAGGAGAGGTATACGGGGTTACTTTATATTTAGTACTACCTATTGTAACGACTGGAGTCGGGGATCCGCTGTACTGCTGCTAGCGATGGCGTAAGCTGTTCCTGGAAGCTGAGACTAAGGGGACGCTGGTCTTGACAAGTGCCCACCACTACCCCAGGCTTGTCTTGCTAGTGGCGGCGGGTGACTCATAGCCGGAACTAGTGACTAGCCTGACTCACAGCTGGAACCGGGATAGCAGATACAGGCAGGAATCTCAAATAGCTAGAACCAGAAACAGCAGGAATCACGAGCTGGGACCACATGCTAATGGTAAGCATGCAGAGGCTCCAACATGGAATGTGAGGACAGGTGCTTTATTTATACGGCAGGTGATTGGTGCATTAACCAATAAGGGACGCACTGTCCCTTTAAATCTTTGACATCGCCCCAGGCAGAGAGCAGGACCATGGAGCAGTGAGGTGCCCCAGGGGGCTGAAGAGCAGGCGCCGTCATGCCACATGGGCACCGGCATCCGTAGAATGAAGAGGAGAGGGAGAGTGGGTGCGTCAGCAGGCCAGAATATGGGACCGCCACTGTAACCATAACAATTATGACTTGCTGTAAGCAAATTATAAACAGATTATAATATAAATAAATGAATAAATAAATAGATGCAGTGTGTAATTGATTAGTGGTTCCCAAACTTATTGAGGCAAGAGCACCCATTTCACAATTCTAACCCATCCCCTGTACAGATGTCACATAAACAGACAGTGATAGCTGTACCATCCAATGTCAGCAGTATGGATGAGAGTTAAAATTAATGAAAAAATATCACAAACTGAGGCTACATACCACAAACCTGAAAGATCAAAATATATTGACTGTTAAAATAGTTATTTAGTGTTAGAAAAACAGAGACAATGTAACTCTTGTTTCCAGGTCAGGTGCGGTTTGCAATGAAACTGAATTGTACAACGAAAGAATGGAGCTTGTCTGTCTGTTTTTCTAAAATGTTTTTCTAACACAAGATAAACCCTTTAAATTTGGAAGGAAGAGGTTACAGCAATGCTTGTACAAGAATAATATCGTGTGATAAAAGAACTTTTCAGAGGTGGTAAGAAAAAAAAAGAAAAAAGAAAAGGAAAAAAAATCATCAGTAAAGGTTTTCAATTTCCAAGGTTGTAGGGGTCAGTCAGCCCCCAGTAAAGCCCAATACTTCTTAACGGTTAAACTTCAATAACCGAATTCTCTAGTTGATTTCATCCTCTAATATCAGGGGTTTCAGGTCATAGCAACGTATTAAGAAAATATTATATAGTTCACTGAAGTTGAACTTGTGATAAAAACGTGGGATGCTCTTCATGATGGCGGCAAAGCCTCCTTGGTACCAAATAACTGTGCACTCCAAGTATGTTCACAACTCTCTTGACAAATTTACTGAAAAGAAAAAAAAAAAAAAAAAAAAAAAAAAAAAAATATATATATATATATATATATATATATATATATATATATATATATATATATTCTTTATAAGTTAATAAGGGTAACACTTAAGATTTAAGTTATAATTCTAGTAGGGTTTAAAGTATAACTGTCAATGCAAACGTCTTTGCAGAGATCAATAGTATATAGTACAAGGGAGTTAAAGACACTCTGTTAAAGGTTTTATTAGGTACCTACACTAGCCCCCTCCCCCCCCCAACCACACAGGCACACACTTACTATCTGATCTTATCAAAACAAAGACATCTACATTATATAGAAGCAAAATGAAGACAGGTTTACACTGCCTACTATAAGGAATGGAGGGGGAGCGAGGGGGATGAGTGAGCAGGAGGAGCGAAGAAGCAGCCCCCCCCCCCCCCCGCACTGTGCAAACTATCTGACCAGAGAATATGCTGGATTTACATATCAGACTGCTCAGTGCTGCTCTGGGAACTTGAAAAAGGTTTGCTACAGTGAGGTAGGATTGCAAGACATTGGGGGGCATTTATTATAAATGCCCCCGCAGCTCCGGCGCTACGGGGATTTATGTAGAGGCGGACTGCCTCTACATAAATCCCGTGCGCGCCGATGCGCACCGCCGAAAACCTACGCCAGCTGAGGACTGGAGTAGGTTTTCGGCGTACATTTGGGCGGAACGGATGGTAAATCGCGCGGACTCTGAGTCCGCGCCCTCCGTTCCGCCCACTACACGCCCCCTTTCTGCCCCCCTGGCGTACTCGGCGGAAAGTGGCGATTTGCGAATATTTTATTCGCAGATCAGCCATTTGCGTATAAAAAAATACGCAAATCGGCACTTTCCGCCGAAAATCATCCGTTCGCCGGATGATACATGTGTCCCATTGTGTTGAGTGTATATAGAATATGGGAGCAAGCACAGTTCATCCACACTGCAGCTGAGCATGGGAAAAACAAACAGAGAGGTGGAGTGTGTGTGTGGGGGGGCAACTTGGGAAACAATTTTCATATACTAGGAATAGAATGGGCAGATATACATAAACTGGACAGTGCATCCTGAAAAGTCCTCTAAAATGAGGTACACCAAATACATTGAGCATTTCTGTGACAGCTTTTTTTTTTTGCAAAAGTACATACTCTTAACTAATGCGTTGAGTGTTGAGCGGGTAAGCATAAACAGTTATATACCTCCTCCTATAGAAGTATCTTAGTAATTTTTTTTTTATTTTAATTTTTTTGTGTGTATGAAGGGATGTTTAAATAAAATATACTAAAACTAGAATGAAAAAATGTAATAGATTTCTGCAAGACACATTAGAACTCTTGCAGGATGCTGGCAATTGCTGGCATACCACTGGAATTCCGGAACTCTAATGTGTCTTGCAGAAACCTTTCATTTTTTTTTTTTTTTTTTTTTTTATTATTCTAATTTTGTATATTTTGTTTAAACATTCCTTCAATGGACAAACTATACAAATATTAGAACAAAAAATAAAATAGGTTAACTAGGCACACTCCACTTTGCTGAACAGGAGGAACCTGGTTGAATGCTCGTGTCTTCCAATGACTTCAATAGGGTTTTTACTTAATTGAAAAACGTTCGACTCAAGTAACGAACACTCAAGCAGTTAAGTGCTCACTCAAAACTAACGTTGAAAAATGTTCGCAATCATAATTCAATTCTTATTTCACACATCATCCAGTGAAAGTATAATCTGATCCTAGAACAGACAATTGTAAGGGCCCTATTACAAAGACTCATTATCGGCTGAATCCGGGCAATTCGGCAGATCATCGCTCCATGTAATAAAGAGAATGATCAGCCAATAATAATGATTATTGGCTAATTGCGTCTTTAGGTCCTGACTTAAAATCATTGGCTATCGGGCATGCATAACTACGTATAATAGCAATGCACGGCCAACAGCGCAAGACTGTAAAAAGAAGATAAAAATGTATATATGTTACCTCTCCATGCTCCCCAGTGTTCTCTTCTCTCCTGCCTGCTGTCTGCAGCCTTGGGTTCTACTTCAGAGCCGGTTTCTGAAGTTACAGGTTGCTCAGCCAATCACTGAGCAAAGAGAACACTGGGGAACGTGAAGAAGTAATGTAAGAATTAAAGAGAGGACTTCACTGCACAGACATCCCTAATGATGTCTGTGTAGCCCTTGCTGCACCATAATTGTGAACAGGTTAAGCTCGTTTACTATAGTATTAAGGCAATGTAATACGGCCTTAAGACATGCTTGATTTTAATGGCCTAGTTCTTCATTCGGTCCTTCCTTGTATCTATTCTGAAGAAGACACAAAGACCAGTAACAACCCACTAGAATTAAAATAGCAACATCTGTCCCTGTGCTTGGTGCTCCTGTCTAAGCTTGCGGAAAACACCCTCCTTAGGCAATCTTTGGCCACAGCGGTGCTTTGTCGAGGTGTAGGACAGGAAGCACTGATCCTGGGAACCAAGCAACACCAGAATGGCAGGGGTAGGGAACCAGACAGGTGAGAGTTAGCATAAACCCATAAAAATAAATTCTGTCTTGTCACTAGAGATGAGTGAATAGTGAAATATTAGATTAAATTTGATTCGGATAGCTTCAGATATTCGTATATTCAAACGAATATCGAATCCTATTATAATCCATGGGAGAAAAATCCTTGGGACCTGGAAATCAATATTCAACCACTAGGAGGTCACCAAGTGCACAATGACACCTCAGGAAATGATGCCGACACCTCTGGATGCATATAGGACACCAGGGGAAGCATGCCTAGGTACTGTACATCTAACACTAGTGATCAGCAAACATCCCAATTTCCCCAAGTGTATGCCAAAGAAACAAATTTTGAACGTAAAGTAGAAGCGCACGTTTCGGTTTAGCAGTACGTACTTGCATACGTATCAGGTCAGGTGCAATGTAAGATACATAATAACAAAAATTAACGATAACTTCAAATCAGTAGTAGCAAGATAACAGGTATTATCCCGCAATCACAGTATGCAGCTGTATACCGGATATATGATTGGTTTTTAAAATTATAAAATTAAAGGGCTTGTCAATTTCTTTACAGGACGCAGACTGTGCAAATCAGTAGTAGCAAGATAACAGCTATTATCTCGCAATCACCATCAGTTCTGATGTCTGAACACATTGCCTGTCTCACAACAGCTTCTAAATCTCTGGTTTTTATACTTTTAGCCCTAACAAGGGCTTTTGGGGGTCCCTTCCTACCTAACTTCACCTAAACCTTCCTCTCCCTTGTATATAGTCTGTCCCTCTCTAGCTCCAACACGAATCTGAAACCACTATTCTTATATTCAGGAGGTGGTGTAGGTTAGCCAGCCAATCACAGTTAGAGTTTATTTTTTTTAAAGGCCGCCTATTCGTAGTGCCTGTCCCTCCCCCTGCATGTGTATTGGCTGGAAAAAAGCGCCGGAATGGGGGTTGGCAAATAAAATTTTTACTGCGTTATTCGTTGAATATTTAAATGCAATCAAAAAGCACAAATAAATAGCTATTCGATCAAATACTATTCGCTCATCACTCGTGTCACCTGCCCTTTGCTGCCATTACCCAACTGTTGCTAATTTACTGATTAAGGCTATGTTCCCACTATGTAAAAACGTTGGCCATAGATAGTCATCTATTGTGATGACGGCTGCATATAATGATCATGAACATTGTTTGAAACCTTTGTTATTAATAGACAGCTGTTATTGCATGCTAAATTCCTATAGTGGAAAAAGAGCTTAAGACCGTGCAAAGAGAAAACTCTGTCAATCAGCAGCGAAAAAGGAGCCTGCAGCTCAAACGACAGAATATCCATGCAAAACAGGTAAGAAGGTCTATGATTTTTTAATAAATTCTAATAGAAAACATTGCAAATTACATCTTGAGCTCTCTTTTTATACTATTCATTGTAAACTGGGTGGAAGCTACTGGAACCCAACCATCGTGTGAGTGACAACATGGAAAGCCAGTCCAGAGGTCCATGCAAAGTATCAATCACTGTTCAGACCAAGGCTTACATGTGTTAAGCTATGTTATTATTTCCATATGTGCAACATTAATAATTTTAAAAGACTATGGGGGGGATTTATCAAACATGGTGTAAAGTGAAACTGGCTCAGTGGCCCCTAGCAACCAATCAGATTCCACCTTTCATTTTCCAAAGAGTCTGTGAGGAATGAAAGGCGGAATCTGATTGGTTGCCGGGGGCAACTGAGCCAGTTTCACTGTACACCATGTTTGATAAATCTCCCCCTATAAATCTTTTTATCCAGTAAATTGTGCATTATATAAGACCAGAGCAGGAGATGGGAAAAAAAGAAGGGAGTAGGAAATAATAACGAAAAAGAAAACACAAAGGAATAGAATAAAAAAGAACAATATTTTTTTTTTCATTTTTTATTTTATTTATTATTTGTTGTATTTTCTTCCATTATGATGCACTGCTCGTTTATAGTGGACACTACACAAAATAATTTATAATATTTTATTGCATTTATTATTGACATTGTCACCTTAAGAGGAATAGGATGCATCCGAATAAACACTGTCACTCTTTGATGAATGAAAGCAGCAACTCAATGTATTCAATAAGAATCTGGAAGAGTTGTGTTTGTATAATTCATTATGATATCACACATGTGTTTTTACTACTAAAAAAGAGTAAGGCTATGTTCACACGACAAGACAAATATAGTGCCAAACCATACTAATGATATTCCCTAAAATGCTAAATATTTTACATTTATAAATGATACTACATCCAGTACCATTACATAGACAAATAAAAGACCACTAAAAGGTACTAATCTAAGCCTTAAAGGGGTTATCCCACGAAATCTTTTTCTTTCAAATCAACTGGTGTCAGAAAGTTATATAGATTTGTAATTTACTTCTATTTCAAAATCTCAAGTGTTGCAGTACTTATCAGCTGCTGTATGTCCTGCAGGAAGTGATGTATTCTTTCCAGTCTGACATAGTGCTTTCTGCTGCCACCTCTGTCCATTTCAGGAACTGTACAGAGCAGGAGAGGTTTTCTATGAGGATTTGCTGCTGCTCTGGACAGAGGTGGCAGTGGAGAACACTGTGTCACACTGGAGGGAATATACCACTTGCTGTGGAACATACAGTTGATTTGAGCAGAGAGGTTTCGGAGGCGTGCAAGTCCTCCTATAGACAGCCTGTATGACACGGAGGCTGGTGGAGAGTTCCATCGCGGAATTCTGCCTCTGTTACTCCGTTTGAATTGGCCCCAAGTCATGGTATTCAACGCCAAGTTTTGACCCAACACATTTAGATACTCAATGGTAACCGGTGGGTTTAGCCATCAGTATAAAGTGTATTAGGCTCTCTGAAGACTCCTCTGACCACTTTGTTCTTGGACAGATGAGCCTCCATCATTTGTGCAAAAATGTGCATATTATTTGCTGAGTCTGCTCTGCACTTCCCATATGGATGGAAGCCAAACATGTGTGGAATCCTTGTGCCATATTTACTACATGCCTACAAATGTTCACTGGGTCAAAGCTGGCATGTATTTCAGTAAAAAAAATTCCTAATATGTATACATGGCCCACTGACATATTCTATTGCATATACATATCCTATATATTAAAGGAAAAGTCTGGAAAAAATGTTTCTGAAAGTATTGTATTGGCCCCCCAAAATTATACAAATCACCAATATGCACTTATTACGGTAAATGCACATAAAGAGCTTTTTTCCCTGCACTTACTACTGCATCAAGGCTTCACTTCCTGGATAACATGGTGATGTCACTTCCTGGATAACATGGTGATGTCACTTCCTGGATAACATAGTGATGTCACGACCCAACTCCCAGTGACGTCACCATGTTATCCAGGAAGTGAAGCCTTGATGCAGTAGTAAGTGCAGGGAAAAAAAGCACTTTATAATCATTTCCCGTAATAAGTATATATTGGTGATTTGTATAATTTTTGGGGGCCAATAAAATTCTTTATTAAAATTTTTAACCAAATTACTCCTTTAATTCCCATAAGCCCTTTATGCATTAGACTTTACAAATAAAAAAAAGAAAAAGGGAAGAGAAAAAAAAAAAAATATATATATATATATATATATATAATTATTATTATTATTATTATTATTATTATTATTATTATTATTATTATCATTATCCTACAGGAATAACCCCAGAATCAGATGATCGATTATGTGTTCAGAAAAAAAAAATCATATCTCTATAACTAGAATTTCCCAAGGTCGGGGTTGAACACAAGTTCAACTGTTCGTACTGTAGTTTTCTATAAAAAAAAAAAAAAAATCTGCTTCAGATAACATTTGGTAGAAGGGACCAGCAGACAGTATTCTGATTGATTATAACCATTTGTGTGTCATATTCAACAGGATATATTTTCCTTTTTCCTGGGAAATAAATTTGTTGGAGACTTTGAGGTGTCACATTGATTGATTAATAGCACATCTTCACTTCTCCATTCACTTACAACATGATTGCGAATAATATTTGGGTAAACTGCGACCGTAACGATTATGACAATTTTTGAGATGGATGAGTGGGTAGCTATGGGCATTTGGAGTGTTCTAAATCTCGACTGTGGAAAGTTCACAAAAAAATAAACACTATTGTGCAATTCTTGGTAATAAAGCTACAAAAAAAAAAAAAGAGTGGCCTAGCTCTCAATTTTTCAAAATCGTGGTTTGGCTGTGTTCCCACAACGTTTTTTCTTGTCTGTTTATAATTTTTTACACTGACGTCCCTCATTTTGCGTCTGAAATTACGTCCGTTTATTTAATAGTAAATACTGAGGAAGGACAGTGAAAAAAGAAAAACGGTGTGTGAACAACTAAAGAATATGTCCGCTGTTTGCAAAAGACGTCCAAAAATATTTGACATGGCCATTATTTTGACAACGTCCGTCATTTTAGACACTGTGTGCATTGGATGTCTGTCATTCCATTGACTTCAGTGCATTGCAGACAGTTAAATTGCAGCAATAACGGACGTCTTTTTAAATAGAAAAAGTGGGCGCCTTTTCTCTTTTTTTTTGACATGTGAACATAGCCTTTATCTGCCCAATCAAAATCTGCTGGTATTTCCATTAAAGAAGACTTGCATTTCTTATGACTCAGTACTGTATTAAAGTACAATTTGTCTGTAGACCTTTGTGAGCCATGTCAGACTAAGTGAATTATGCGTGTCCAAACACAGAACATGCAAGGTTGCAAGGTGATATTTCCTCCTGCTCGGCAATGAATTATGGAGACAGAGCTGAATTAAAAAGTTGCTGTCTGTGTTCTTAAAAATCTACTGAGCTGAGTTCCAAAGTGGAACTTGTAAGGGAAAAAATCTCTTTAAAAAACAAAGTAATTTCCTCTTTTATCGCTGGACTGCAAAGCAAGGTTTTACTGGACTACCAATGTACCAGAGGATTCTATTTTGGGTTCTGGGTCTGAGCTACAAAAAAATTACAGTACAGCTCTGACTTTAAAGAGGTATTCCAGTATTAAAATTGTATTTAAATAAAACTCTCATTATAAAACATATACCTTACTAATGCAGTGGTTAGAAAAAATCGCATTGGCAGTGGCAATTCCACCCAGAGGAAGTTATGTATTCCTTTAAGTGTGGTATTGTCTCAGCAGCTGCCCAGCTCTTCTGTCTTTCTAGTGAGGAGGCTTGAACTTGGCTCTGAGATTAAGCCCCACCCCCTGATCACTGTCACCCCTCTGACCAGCCCTTGCAGCCAAATCTCTCTATCTATCTATCTATCTATCTATCTATCTATCTATCTATTATATATATATATATATATATATATATTGGGACATTGAGGAAGAAAAAAGGTGTGTTTACAGTATGCTGCCTTATGCTCACAGATGCCAAAGACAGAGAAGCAAGCTGGGAATGAATAAATCTATCTACAGAAATCGGATCAACACCCATATAAAAAAAAAAAAAAAGATATTTTTATTAATAGCACATAACATAAATTATAAAACCAAGAGGCAATTCTAACCATGAAATGCACCAGGCTGTGTAATGAGGGTTAGAAAAATGCACCTAAAAGGACTATAAGCAATACAGTATCTCTAAAGTGCAAATGACAGTGCAGACAATGAAAGAATAAATATGAGATTCATATAAGACAATAAAGAAAATTATATATTGTATTATCTGGTAATTCTTACATGTCATGTCTTGTTATTATCACTTGCTAAGGCACTGTCAATGAGCCCACCTACTGTAGCACATACTTATTACCCTGAGCTCAAAAATAGACAACACTATTGCACCAGCCCCAAGTAAACACTCACGTTTTACCCATTGTCACAACAGTCTGGTCAAATTCCCAACGTATGTTTGGCGATGGTAAAGCAATCCTTTTGCTTCCTCAGGGGGTGTTGCCAAATGTACCATGTGGGCTGTTTTTATACCTAGACCCTCTGATGTCATCCTCATTTCGGGATTTACCGGCGCATGCGTAGGTGCCCATCGGAAATCATGCCGTTCCTCCACTGGTGATTGGAATGAATAAGGCAGCTGCTGTGTTATGCAATGTTCTGCTGCAGATCTGATTGGGGAACTGGGAGGAGACCTGTTTAAGTAGGATAAGGGCTTAAAGGGATTACCCAATGCTAAAAAAAACCATGGCCATGGTTTTCTAGAAACAGCACCACTTTTGTCTCCAGTTCAGGTGTGGTTTGCAATTAAGCTCCATTCACTTCAATGGAACTAAGCTGCAAAACCTGCACCCAAACTGGAGACAAGAGCGATGCTGTCTCGGGAATAAAGTGGCCATGTTTTTGTAGCGCTGGTTAACCCCTTTAAAAGGAGCGATAAGGGTAAGCAATGTATTCTGGGAATTGTATTACTGAGCAAAAGCTCAACCGGAAAGTAGTAAGAAAACCTGGAGAAAGGACTAAAACAAATGGATTTTTTTGGTTTGAAAATGCTATATGTTTTTCCTGACTTAGAAGTATTGCTTTAATGGTGACCTGCAATATACAAGCATGGAAATAAAGCAGACAGGCCCATATTTACTTATACCTATATTCTTAGTATAGAAATGCACCAGAATTATCACAGTGACACAGTGTTTAGACCAAATATTAGTTGGCTGACTTTGCGTGACCATGCACAGAAGCACATCCAAGCCATGCCCACTTCCACCGCACCATTTGTTAAGTGAATTCTTCTTAAATGCACCTGCTTAGTACATACATTGGTCGTGCATTTGCAGTAAAGAATTCATGTAATTTGGATGCCGGACCATTTCTTTAGTTTTGATTATGTTGCTGAAAGGAGTCAATCCAGTTGGGTTGCCAAGAATTTACACAGTAAACCTGCTCCATAGCTCGTGTTCCTGCATGAACAGCACTGAAAAAAAATTACTTTGACAATACTCGTGATTTTAAAGAGTACCTGCCCCACTGCAGCCTTTTTAACCTTTGCTCGCAGACAAAGCTACCAAGGTTGGGGTTGGCATGGAAACGTCCTAGGCATTGGCAAATTCAGCGCACAAGCCCTGTTCTAGGAGATGCCTGGGACGTTTCCACAGCAACCCAAACTTTTGCCAGCAGCAGTTCCTCCATGCTGAAGTTTCAAATACTAGGACAGGAGAGTCCAGCGCTTCGTCATTCTCTATGAGCGTTGGACTCATCTCTCAGCGCGCGCCGGGCTGCAGCGGCTGAGATCTCCGTCACCCGACCACCTCCAGAAGCGGGACCCGGCTGGATTAGGTGAGTATAGGGGGCTCTAACGGGGGGTCGGGAGCCTGTCACCCCGGCACGGGGGGTGACAGGTTCCCTTTAATAATAATACCTCTTTAATATCTGCTGCAGTCAAAGGCAAAGCCCATTGGTGGGAAACTCCACTCTATTGATATGCTATAAACATGTCAGGTTAGGCAATGTTTTCCTCTGCATTTGACTCTTTATGGCAGCCAGGAAAACATGGATACAGCCTATGGCCTATGCCTATATCCATGTTCTCCAAGACTCCCTAGGGCAACATCCAACTTCTGGAGCCGCGGGAAGTCAAATGGCAAGCATTCGGATTTGGAGAACATTGCCAATCACAGGTCCATGAAACACTGGCCATAAAGGCCACTGATGGCCACATAATGAGTTCAGATGGATATCATGTAACTTCCCCCTTGGATAGAAATGGGCTGTATACTTCTTTGTCCAGAGTACAGACTTGTTTTACTGTCTTGCATGTCGGGGGTCGTTTCATTGCCAAATAATCTGCATATCAATGTTTAAGTGTTTGTAAAGTACTTGCTTGGTCCTTTTCTTTTGCTGCATTATCTGATGCCCCATTGACCCCTGTGGTACATTGAGCTGCATTCTGGGAAATAGTTATGTCACATCTGCAAAAAGTTCATCTCTCTGGCCAGGTTCATTTACTGCATTTAACCTTCTTTGCCAAGCAAGCTGCATTATATTACCGAGGAATATAATGTATGAATTGTTGTCAGCCTAGAGGGTTAATACATCTGTCTTCTACCACAATGGCCTACAGGAAGACATCATTTCTGTGTCTATTGGGTATTTATCTTCTTCAAAGATTGCGTTTAGGTGCTTGGTAATGGAGGGCTTCCATGATGAATGTGACTGCAGCAAGGAAACTGAAAAGAGATTGAGGAGATAGCGTCGTATTCTAACTAATTGCTTTATAACTGAAGAAAAAGCCAAGTGACCTGCAGTGTTTGATCAAACGGCTAAAAAATGATTTTGAGCAGGATCAAAGTTTAATCTCTTAAAATTAAATTGCTCGTGAATTCCTTTCGAGAAGTGCATGGAAATCGTTTGTCTCCATTAACCTGAACTACTTGAATAGACTTTTATGCAAATGAATAATAACATAATAGTACAGCAAGAAAGATAAGAATTCAAGAAGATGGCGCACACAAGCCCAAGTCTCAACCTGCGAAGAAGTATCAGCAAGTCTTACCAATCCTTCTTCAGTTTCTCTTCTAAATCCAATTAGTTGGAGAAGATACGACACACTTATTAATTAAAACACCCGTCCAATCGTTATTGGGGAACGTCCATTGCTTATTGTTGAATCAAGGTGCTCTGGAGATAGGTTGACTGCTAGGGGAGATTGCAAGTTCTTAAGAAATTAACCTGCCACCTAAAAATACATTTATCTTACTTGAGAGAACTAATTATTGTGTCTGTGGTTTGGTTAAAATAGATTGATGTAAAATAAAGACTTTGCTGGATATTCCCTCTTTTCTTATTCTCGGAGCTAAAATCCACTGAGCTCTCAATGAGCAAATAAACTGCTGCCAGGTTCTTTAAGCTCATTTATCCATTACATATAGTGAATGACTTAGTGACTCTATCAAATTTGAATATTGAGTTTTGAGTATTTATTTTCTACATGGAATTATCAGTATACATTGGTGATCTTTAAAGAGATAGTGTATTCATCTACCCACCCACCCCAAACCCCAGATACCATCCTTCTGCTGAGCTGAAGTCCTTCCAGGTTGTGTGTTCCAAAATGCTCCGGTGCAGATCTTTAATCAATAGCTGAGTCAATGAGGTGTGGCCCAGGGAGTCTGTGCCTTAGGCCTGCTACGCCTTTGATCTTATTAAGAACCTGAAAAAACTTTTTAAAAAACTTTTTTAAATTTATAGTGTGTTTAAGGGTATGTGTTTTTTATGAGGCCCTCTCTATTGCTGCCAGTCCTAATCTATAACTCACATGCCCACAATCAGCCAACCAACCAACCAACCAACCAACCAAAGGCTATGTTCACACACAGTATTTTGGTCAGTATTTTTTCAACCAAAACCAAGAGTGGGTTGAAAATACAGAAACTGTGCGCATCTTTCCATTATAATGTTCTCTCTTGATTACGAACCTGGTTTTGGCTAAAAATATTGGTAAAAATACTGACCAAAATGCTATGGGGGACGTTTTCTGCGCCGGACCTAAAAATGTCCCCGCAGCTCTGGCACTACAGAGATTTATGTAGAGGTGTACTGCCTCTACATAAATCCCGTGCGCCGGTGAACACAGCAGAAAACCAATGCCAGCTCAGAGCTGGAGTAGGTTTTTGGCATATCTTCGCGGGAAAACAATGATAAATCGCACGGACTCTGAGTCCGCGCTCCCCCCTCCACTCGCTCCCCCCCCCCCCCCGCATACTCAGCGGAAAGTGCCTATTTGCAAATATTTTATTCGCAAATCAGCCATTTGCGAATACAGTCCTTTGCAAATTGACACTTTCCACCGAAAAAAACAAAACACAATACGCCGCTTGATACATGTCACCCTATGTGTGAACATAGCCAAAGCCTTGTCTCTAGTGTCAGATATGCAGTTTCTCACTTTTCCAGAGAAACAGGGTTTGTTCCCTTAGTCATAGGTAGGTGTTTTTATGGCAACAACCACACATAGGGGGAGATTTATCAAAGGGTAAAAAATTTAGACTGGTGCAAACTGCCAACAGCAACCAATCACAGCTCCTCTTTCCTTTCACCAAAACTGGAAGCTGAGCTGTGGGCAGTTTGCATCAGTCAAAATTTTACACCTTTGATAAATCTCCCCCAATGTCTTTTTTTGCCATTTGGCGGACATCTTTTGCGACGGCCGTGATTTTGCGGCCGAATAACACCCATTATTTCAAAATAACAGCTGTTATTTTGGCATGAAATGATGGCTTTCCCAAAAAAACAGTTGTAAAAAAAGACATTGTGTGGTCATGCCCTATCTTTGTAAATGATTTACCAAACACTAATGCACTAATGCCTCCTGAAGTGCACCAATGTACACATACATGGACATCCATGTTTTTATCCATTCACAAAACCAATATCCACCCTCATGCACATTTCAAATATTGATGCATGTGCTCACATATGACCCGCGGACTTTCATTGCCATGTATATGAACCTCTTTCACTCATGTGCTGTACATCAACATCCACATGATCTCACTCACTAAATGGCCTTCTACTTGCCTAGGATGGAAGCAAACTGAAAACAAGGTCTTAGTATGTGGCTAAAATACAAGTAAAACAATGGCATTTATCGCCCAAACCATATATAAAGGAAATTGATAGGTGAGACCGGGTGGGAGCCTAGAGTCTTTTAGTTGTTATTCTACTCGATCTTAAGATTTGTGATTCTCTTCAAATGGGAAAATAGGTTCTCGGGTGATAAACATTCTAGGTGACTTGTGAAGGGAAATACAGGTCCACTTTGAAGTAAAACAATAATTAAACCTATTTCTCAAGAGAGACTAGTCAGGTAACTGCTTCTACAGTGCATAAAAAACAATGGGTCGCATGCAATGGTTGTGCTGAGCGCCATTACTAATAACAGAGTAGAAGATGCAGCAGAGCTGTAGAGCTCTTTGGTATTCATTGGGTCTATATACTTCATGGCTATGTTCACACAATGTCAAGAAAAGAGAAATGGCAGTCGCCTTTTCTACTTAAAAATATGTCCATTATTGCTGCAATTTAAAGGGGTACTCCAGGCTGGGGGTCTTTTTTGCCTATGGCCGGGGAGGAGGTGGATGAGGGCAATGAGGTCCCCTTACCTTCCCGGTTCCAGTGTCGTGTCCCGGATCGCGACGCTCCGGTCCACTCTTCCTGGCTGCTTCCTGGTCTCTGACGCGGGCTTGAGATGTGACGTTTCAAGTCCGCTCAACCAGTCAGTGGGAGGGGCGGGATCCAGACACGTCTCAAGCCCCTACAGAGACCAGGAAGTGGCCGGGCAATGCAGACCAGAGTGGCATGATCCGGGACACGGCGCTGGAACTTGGGAGGTAAGGGGACGTCATTGCCCTCATCTACCACCTCCCTGGCCATAGGAAAAAAAGCCCCCCAGCCCGGAATATCCCTTTAATTGACTTCAATGCAATACAGTGAAGTCAATCGAGTGATGGACATCCAATGCACACAGTGTATTCAATGATGGACATTACCTGTGCGGACTTCAAAATAATGACCATGACAATTATTTTCTGACGTCTTTTGCAAACACTGGACGTTATTTTTTAGTTGATCACACACAGGTTTTCTTTATTCACCGTCCTTTCACCATTTTTACTATTAAATTCAATGAAATTTTGAATTAACAACAGACCCAAAGAGCGATCAGTCCACCCGACCTAGAACAGCCAAACAGTGAAATAACGGTAATATTTTTTTCTTTTTAAAAACGCAGAGGAAAAAAAAAGTGTTGTATGAACATAGCTTAGGACAATGCCATATGTTTACATGCACAACAAATTGTAATATCTGTAAATGATTTTATTGCTAGGTTCACACTATGTGAAAATGACAACTGTCCTTCATAATAACGTCCATGATTTCTTAAAATTTTTTTTACATAGTGTGAACCTAGCCACATGCAAGCTTACCTTGGACCCTTTTAGGTAATGCTCACACACTGTAGAATTAAAGAAACATACAGCCATCATCTTGAGGTTAAAATATGACCGTATTTTCAATATAAGACTACTGTATGTTCCCACTAAGTCAAAATATCAGGGAAAGCAGCCATCTTTGAAGATATGACATTCCCAGGGAGAAACAGATTGCTGAACTCAGGGAGATCAGCCAAACGACAACACCGCCGGCTGCTAGTGAAAGCGCTCAATGCAGTGAAGTCCTAGGTGCATTGCCCCCTGGGAAACATGAATATGCAAAAGAGGAGTCCACATACAGCTGTTTCGGGGTGTTGCCCCTCATCAGTGTGGAGCAGGATTCTGGCTAGGTGGGAGCAATGCCTAGTAGAGCCATAAGAGAAACAGATTGCTGAACTCAGGGAGATCAGCCAAACGACAACACTAGGCATTGCTCCCACCTAGCCAGAATCCTGCTCCACACTGATGAGGGGCAACACCCCGAAACAGCTGTATGTGGATGGTTACTTAGCCTTGGTTTATCCCTTGTCATTACATTGACTTATAGGGCCACTTAATACGGTGGATTTGGTAGTTCCCTAACAGGAGCTGCCCCTTGGCTGGGTCCTTCCCGGAGGGATATCTGGCTAGTCCTGTGTTTTGAGACTCTTCAATGAGGCTCCACGGACTCCTCTTTTGCACATTCCCAGGGAGCAATGCACCTAGGATTTCACTGCATTGGGCGCTTTAACCAGCAGCCGACAGTGTCTTCTTTGGCTGGTCCGTTTGCCGTCTTGTAAGGTAGATGGCCGCTAATAATGATCATGAGTATTATTAGCGGCCGTCTATTTAACAAGACAACCTCCTTCCACGATATTATTATAGAGTGGGAACATAGCCTGTGAATGTGATCCGTTGAAGTCAATAGTAAATTGGCCGCCAGTGCACACACTGTATAGTAAAACATTATTCACGAACTGCTTTTCTATTTATTTATTTCTATTTCCTGCATTTATTTCACTGTGTGTGGATGGATTCTCAAAATTTATCAAACAAAATTTTTCAATGTTTAGAAAACAAATGAGCGTCCATAATTCAATATATTGTTTGACGTGTAACGTGTAGAAAAATGTATAAACATAATCAGATTTTTCAAAAATATTTTTGTTGTTACCGATGAGATTTGTTTTACTTGTAGAGATGACCTATAGGAATAAATCATAGACTATAAGCAACATGTATTGAACCTGTAAAAACAACCTTGCTCTCCACATTTTTTCTTTCGAGAAAAATAAAACCCTCCATAAACAAGCTCAATATTGGAGCCTTTTCAAACGTTTTATACTCTGTATTAGTTGCTACAGAAGGTTCTAGGCATTTTAAGGTAACAGATTATATCACAATGAGAAAACAATAGATTACTGTCCATTATAATGAGGATTCGTTAAACCTTACTGGGCCTTGAGCAAATGTGTTGAGATTTATTTAGTACAATACCACTGAGACTCATTCAATAAAATAAACCATGGATCTCAATTCAATGTTATAGCTAAAGGCTTTGTTCACACGTAATATTTTAATCAGTCTTTTGGTCAGTATTTTTCAACCAAAACCAGAAGTGGGTTGAAAACAAAGAAACTGCTTGTTTTTCCATTATAATTTTGATATAACCCAGCATCAAATCTGCATCTTCAAATTGGCAGCATTAAATCTGCTGCAGATCCTGTAAATTTGAATGTACCCTTAAAGTGTCACTGTCGTATTTTATTTATTTGATTTTTTTTTGCAGAAATCAATAGTCCAGGCAATTTTCAGAAACATTGTAATTGGGTTTATTATGAAAATATGCCATTATCTGCATTCAAAAAGACTTTCCCCAGGTCCCCCCCTCCCTCCTCTCTCTCATTCCCTGCTCATTATCAGGAAATCTTGTCTTGTTGCATCAGACATGCCCCTGTCTAGCTTATGGAGAGGGGAGAGGGAAGGAGGGAGATTAATCGCCAGCAGAGAGCAGAAAACAAACAATTACACAGTGGGACCTGTGTGAAAGCTGGTATTCAGAGGTCAGAGAGGTCATTGCTGACTTCAGAGGAGATATCCCGGTGATGTAGCTGTAAATTAACTCTTTGTTGTCCTGTTTTGGTGCCTCATCTCCCTCCACCCCTACCCCTCCATAGAGAACCATGAAGACAGGGGGTAGAGTTTCAAACTGCTTTTTCATGATAAAAATGCATTTTTCTGATAATAAACCCAATTACAACGTTTTCTAAAATCGCCTGTACTTTTCATTTCTGCAAATAAATAAATACATAAATGAATAAATAAATAAAGAAAGAAAGAAAGAAAGAAAGAAAGAAAGAAAAAAAATTAAACAACAGTGACACTTTAGGCTATATAATATGGATATCAGAGATTTCCCATAGAATCATTACTAGTACTATACAGTGTGGTCAGGATCTCCAACTATTTCCCCTGACCATAATTCTGTCATTAGTCAACTGGGGATTGCATGGCACATTGTCTCATGAGAATAAAGTGATGGATGACTGCGTACAATGCCTTACAACCTTTGTTTTACAGTTCTATCAAGGATAACTTGTCTACGCAATGACAGTGCCGAGTCAAAGGGTAAAACCTACTGGCTGCACTATATTTCCTTATGTTCATGTTTCCTGTAGCCCAGGCAACAAGAGATGGATGTGTATTACTTTATATATGTGCACGTCCCTTACCTAAATATCCAGTTTAAGGCCATGTTCACACACATGCACACAAAATAACGTCCGCCATTAGAATTAAAATCAACGGACATTCTTTTCATTCTTTAATGATTTCCATTGACGTCTAAAGAAATAACGGCCGTTAGTGCACACAATGTATAAAATAACGTCTGAATGTTACATTAATTTACGGCCATTATTGCACAAACAGTGGCCGTTTTTTTACGTTTTTTTAAGTTGGATTAAAATTAGGGATGAGCGAATTTACAGTAGGAACGAAGCGAATCGTTCCTACAGGAACTGTCCAAAGTAGGAGAGGTTTTCTGTGGGGATTTGCTACTGCTCTGGACAGTTCCTGTCTCAACCAGAGATGTCAGCAGAGAGCAACCTGTCTGAATTAACATAAAACAACATTTCCTGCAGGACATACAGCAACTTATAAGTATGGGAAAACTTGAGATTTTTAAATAGAAGTAAATTACAAATCTATATAACTTTCTGACACCAGTTGATTTGAAAGAAAAAAAAAATGGCTAGACAACCCCTTTAACCCCTTAACCCCTTTAACCCCTTTTCACTTTGAACTAAAACAATGTTCCAACAGGCAGCCATTGGAACATGCTTAACCATGGCCGTTGTTTGGTACTCTAAACAAGAGCCGTCATTTTTAGTATTAAATTACGGCCATAAAAAAACTGTGTGTGAACATAAAGCCTAGAGCAACCAATGGAACCCAACTGGACATGTCTGGTAGGGAAAGAGGCCACCACATTGCATAAAAGAGATGGGAAATAAAAATAGATATAAAACAATAAAAAAAAAACCTATCCTATGTATTAGCATAAAAATTTTCCCTACTTATCTCCTATTTTGATGATTGTACCATGGTAATACCCTAGAAGGGAAATTTTTACATTCTACTAAGCAAGTACTTAATATATTTCAAACGTGGAGGAAATGACACGCTGATAAGGGAAGTCGTGCATATCAAGAAATGATGCGTCTTCAACAACTGTCTATGTACTCCGCAGAATGGCTTTCACTATTAGAGAAAAGTAATCAAAATCAAGTGCTGCAATTTGAAACAAGAGAAAAATTCATTGTGCGCTAAACTAATGCTCCCATTCTGAAGGCGTAATCTTTATTTAAAGCTCAAAGGAGAAGTAGAAGTATCTGAAATATATGCAAATAGTTTTTCAGAATGTTCTTCCCATCAATGTGATCACCGCTTGAAGTTAAAGGTCAGAAGACTACGGCATCTCTTCTCTTTCTGTTCCTTGACAATTTCTCTCGCTCTGTTTTTCAGGTGATTCGCTGTTATCATTAGGACATTATATCTATATTACTATTAATATCATTATTCATTTCCTAACTGGCTTTAACAGTCACTTATATGTATATATGTTTATGCTGATGTGAATAGTGATTAGAGGAGTAACTAGAGTCCTATGGGTCCCAGAGAATACTATCTAGATTATATACATTAGGATACGGGGGTAACAAACAAACAAAAAATAATGGAATGGCATTGAAAACAAAAATAAAACATTAAACATATACATGACGCTATGTAGGTTTTATAATAGAAGTATACATGGGAAAAATGGACAAAAAGATATTCTAAAAAATATATAAAATTGATCAAACACCTATAAATTTTTTTGCACTTTTTGCAAACAAATGTATACAGTACATTTGGTAAACAGAGCAAACAGTCACTAGCGGACTTTATTTGGCTAATTAATGTTAAAGGTGAACTCCAAGACTCATTTTTCTCATGGCTGAGTGGGCCTGCTACATAACGTCCTAAATCCCGTTTTAAGATTCAGAAGCTGCCAGTGACCGGATCTTTAGAATACGAGCAGCAGCACAGGAGCTGGGGAGATAAAAGGATGTTGTTGTTTTTTCACCCACCCCTCCCAGGGCATTCTGAAAAATGGGTCTCAGCAAGAATAGAATATATTTTGCCAGTACAGTGGTGCCTTGGATTACGAGCATAATTCGTTCCGGGGCCGCGTTTGTAATCTAAATCCACTCTTAGACCGAAGCAAATTTTCCCATAAGAAATCATAGAAATGCAGACAATTGACACCCCAAAAATAATGATTTATTATTCTGAATAACATGTAAAACAGATGAAACAAACGTTCAGAAACAGCAGAATCTGTGATATTATAAGTTACTGTACAGTAATGGGGAGGATGGGAAACACAAGGGCGAACAGAGACTGCAGGGAGCATGAAGGAATAAACAGGGCATATGTGGGCACATACATGCAGCACTCTCTGTCCGGGGAGAGAGGGGTTACAGCTATGGAGAGATTACCTCCACAGTCCTGTCCCCTGATGTAAGCCCCAGCCTCAAGTGGATCTGCTATGATTTGAAAGGTGAGGGAGACTTCCTGGGTCAGAGTACAATGCTGAAGACCCCGCTATGCAGACCATGCCCCTCCTCCACTCGCGCTCGAACCCAGTAAAGGGAGTTCTTAAACCAAAGAAATGCTCTTAAACCAAGTCACAATTTTGAAAGACTGTGAGCTCTTAAATCAAAATGCTCTTAAACCAAGTTACTCTTAAACCAAGGTACCATTGTATATCCTAATGTATAACTAATTGTGCTAGCTCCGTTTACCTCACTTGAAGAGACTCTCTTTCTCCGGTGTAGAAAAGAGGGAAAATACCATGAATTTTTTAAAATGATTTATTTATTAAAAAAATAAAACGGTTTGTTATCCCCCACGCTATATTCTGTAACCTGCCAAATAGAAACTTAACAGTAACAGCCTGACCTTACCAGAGTAGAAAGAGCAATAATGCTAGACTGTTACCACCCCAGACACAGACCATCACTTTTGAAGGTCTGTGTTTGCTGGCATACAGCTTTGGGTACTGGGGCATTAAAAAGGGGTTTACCATTAGCCGTTTTACAGGCTAATGCTATGTCCTGACTTAGTAATGGATTCTATCTTTTCGACAGCCCCCACTACTACCACATTAATAGAGGTGTTCACCGCTACATAGATTTAAGTGCCAAAGCCATTGCATGCAAAAGTAAATCCTGAAAAACAAGAGAAAAACACATGCAAATATTGACTGAACAAATACTTTTATTGAGAAGATAACATATATAGCACCCCATGTATTCCGCTGAACACTTGACTACCTCTGGAATGTCATAGAGAGTATCAAGTTCATCTATTTATATGAAAATAGGACAGAGGCACCCCCCCCATACACCTGGAGCTTTCCTCTATGGAATGGCGCCATGTTGCTGTAGAGTGCATGAGCAATGAATAGATAAAAAGATGATGTATAGAGACACCTTACGGCTCTCCCAATATGGCTGCTGCAATATGCATGTGCAATAGCTCAGACAACTTGTCTGATATACAGTAAACATGACAAAGAATAATACTTAGGAGAAAGGTCATAGAGAAATAATATCCAGTGTACTCTCAATAATCACCTGGCAAAAGGAGAGGAAGACTAAAGCATATAGTTCATGCGCATGCACAGTACAGAATAGGATGTCTGTTCTATTACTAGTGGTGCGTAAGGTATATGTCAACATATAGACCACACCATTAATGTTAGTATGCAAAAAAAGAGCCAGTGGAGCCTCATTTAAGAGTCTCAAAACACAGGACTGGCCAGATATCCCTCTGAGAAGGGCACAGCCAAGGGGTGCCTCCTGTAAGAAAGGAGCCACCTCTTGACTGGGTCCTTCCGGGAGGGATATCTGGCTAGTCCTCTGTTTTGAGACTCTTAAATGAGGCTCTACAGGCTCTTTTTTTGCATATTGATGTTTTACAGGGAGCAATGCACCTAGGATTTCACTCTATTGAGCGCTTTAACCAGCAGCCGACAGTGTTTTCTTTGGCTGTTCTCCCTGAGGTCAGTGATCTGCCTACCATAAATTTTGGACTGCCTGACTTTCTACTCCTGTACAATACTGAGTGGTAATGTGTACATTGTATGCATCACTACTTACTTTACATTCTTGGGGAACAAAATTTTGAACCTGAAGGAATTTTGCGCCTGGACCAAGCAAAGACCTTCAAAAGTAATAGTCCGTGTCCAGGGTGGTAACAGTCTGGCATTATTACTCTTTCCACTCTGGTAAGATCAGGCTGTTACTGTCAACCTTGTATTTGTCTGGTTAATTGATTTGGGGGCACACCTGATGGTGTGTTTTAGCAGGAGTATTTTTGCTGCAATAATTAAAGCTTTAAAGAGGACCAATCACCTAAATTTAACTGTCCCTGTTGTAAAAGTTCCTCTCTCCCTAAGTCTATCTCTGAAGATACAGACTGTCTTTACAGTCTGTATCTTTCTAATTTACCTAATCCATCCTAGCGGCGGACCGCAAGTGACATCATCAACATGGCGCCCGGCTTTACAGCACCGCTACAGAGGACTGGGTAAAGTATAAGATACAGACTGCAAAGGCAGTCTGTATCTTCATAAAGTCTATTCCTGAAGATACAGACTGCTTTTGCAACAAAGATGTTATAATGCAATGTATTACCGCCGTTAGAAACCAGCCTTACTGCTGACAGGCTTATATACAACATCTCAGCGACACAGGATGCCTAGGATGTACCATAAAATACTGGCAACTATAATTCTGTCAATGTACGGAGAGCTTACTGATATTTATTTGCCATCACAAAGTTTTTCTATTTTTATTTGAATTAAAATAACGAGAAAATAATGGTAGGTGGGGAGTTTACATATGTGAGGACTAATGCAGATGACAAATTTTAAGGAGTAAATAAAAATAACTGAATAATTCATTAATGGCAATGAAACTATGTAATATAAGAATGCAAACATTTTTTTATATAACCCACTAAACACCATTGTCTGTGGGAGCCGTTTCTTCTATAAACCGGTGCTTAGATCAATCATGCTAGAACTTTATTCAGCATGAAGAGTCTTAGCTGTCTATAGAAAGGAAGCCAGCGAGGTGGCTTAAACTCTGCTTTTATGTCATGTAATGACCATATTGACTGCTGTGCTCGGTGCCTGTGCAAGATAAATACACTTGAATCCTCATTGTCCTTCTGATTAAATGCGTATTAAAAAGGGTAAATGAAATAAAGCTAAAGGGATTTACAAGACACCGGGGATATTGCCGAACAACATCTTCCTGCTAATGAAAACAAATGTTCACTTTTACTGGAGGATTGGAAAAAAAAGTGGATTTATCTGGTATAAAATTAGAAATATTTTCTTGTGTAAGATAAGAAATAACTGCAGATAGTGCAGCATATAACGATGTATGGACTGATTTAACCAATTCATGACCAGTGGTCATTGATGTATTATGTCTAGATCACACAAGTAGCGCTCTTCTCCTTGCTTTCTAAGAGCCAGAGCACTTATATTTTGTGCCAGTATGTAGTTTTTATTGTTTTTATTGGTATCAGATTTTATTTATTTTTTTGTTGTTTTAAACTTGTTTACCTGATTTTGTTTTCCTTTTTGTCCCCCCTTTTTTATGACTTTGCATCATTTTGGGCACCCATCATTACAATGAAGGCTGTTGGTTGTTCAGTTTAGGACCTTTTGGGTGTGGTTCTTTTTTAAAGGTCTATTGAATTTAATAGTAAAAATGGTGAAAATAACGTCCATTGTTTGAAAAAAAAAAAAAAAAACACTTACAAATAATTGTCATGAACATTTGATGTCTTTGCGAACAATGTCTGTAATTTAACACACATGTGCATTGGGCAGCTGACATTCCATTGATATCAATTAAAATGCACTAATAATGTATTTTCTCTTTTTTTTTTTTTTTTTTTTAATTCAGTGTTAACTAAGCTTTTATATGTTCCCCTAAAGGACTTATATAAGCCATCATCAGAGTGCATATACTGATCAATGCTATGCCATTGCATGGCATTGATCAGTAATATCAGACCTTTTCTCCAGATGCTATGTTCTCACTACATTCTTTCCAGCTACAGATACTTTTTTCTAGTTCAGGTGGATTGATTGGCCTTTGGCTGTGTCTTCAACTGAAAAATGCATTCAATTTAATAGCAAAAACAGTAAAAGGACGTTGAGAAAAGAAAAACAGTGTGTGAACAACTAAAAAATAATGTCTGCTGGTTGCAAAAGACGTCCGATAAATAATTGTCATAATCATTATATTAACATACACGCAGGCAACGTCCGTATTTTATACACTGTGTGCATTGTACGTCCTTCATTCCATTGACTTCATTGCATTGCATTGAAGTCAATTAAATTGTGGCAAAACGGACGTCTTTTTTAAATAGAAAAAAACGGACGCCTTTTCTGTTTTTTGAACATCATGTGAACATAGTCAGAGTCTGTCTCAGGCAGACTCTATGAGAGGATTGACGATCCGACAGGACGGAGGTATTACTCCTCCGTTTGTCAGGGAAAGTGATTGCAACTCCCTCAGTCACACTGAGGGGGTTTTTATCAGTAAGAGAAAAGTAATCTAATTACTAAGTTTGAAGATTTTCACTGGCACTGCTTCCGTGCAGAGATGGATAGATCAGATCCAGGATTTACTCGGGACTAACAAATGATTCGCACTGGGGTGCTCTTATACAAAACTCGATAAATGGGTAATATGTAGAAAAAAAAAAGCTGAGGGCACTCACCGGTTTTATGCAATTCTTCTTTATTTCATCATAGATAAAGCTTGTGGGTACAAATCACCAGGCGGCAGATGCCATAGTACTACACAACATACACATGACGGCCATTTCACGCACATGCGTGCTTCCTCAGATCCTGTGGAAATCGCTGTCATGTGTATGTTGTGTTTGTAGTACTATGACGTCTGCCGCCTGGTGATTTGTACCCACAAGTTTCATCTATGAGGAAATAAAGAAGAATCGCACAAAACCGGTGAGTGCCCTCAGCTTTTTTTTCTACGTATTTCCCAGAAAAGTACTCTTAAATACTGCAATTTACGGGATTAATGGCAGGCATGTGTGTGATTGCAGTCAGAATGTAGATAGAAAAAGCACTGGTCTAGAAAAAAGTTGATATACTAAAAGCCAGTGTAAATAAAGAAGACAAAATTATGATACAGATATTCGTATTCTACTTCGACTTTCTTGCCTTTCTTTTCCCAGCAATTAAATTACCGGTAAGCAGTGCGCTAAGCCTTGTCCCCATTTTCAGCTATTATATTGTTTGGTATAAAAAAAAAAATTAAAAAGTTCACGTTCACATTTATAAATGCTACTAAGTGCCCTATTATATCAGAACAACTTGTACTTTGATAAGAAGTCTGTTGTAAAAAAAAAAAAAAAAAAGCGGAAATAAGTGGGAGCCCATAGAGGCAAGAATTACATGTATTCAAAAACCTTGTATGAATTCCTAAATGATGAAAGACTAATGTGTACTGTAAGTGGAATTTGGGTATGCAAGGTTAAAAAAAAGATTGTCAAAGAGTGAAACTACAATATAAGTGAAAGAATATATATAAAAAACATTTAATTCTGCTTTTCCAGGCTCAATGACCCAGTGGTCATCATTCTGAGGGTATATGCACACTAATGAAATCACGCAGATAACTTGCCGCAGACTCCGTAGCTTACCCCAAGACTTCCCCGTGCGCACTCCCGCTTCACTCTACGCCGTCCCGTAGGCTCCATTCTATGGCCAGGCGGATTCTTCTGTCCGACCAAAGAATTGACATGACAATTTTTGATCGGACGATGGAATCTGCCTGCTAATTAAAGAAGCCTTTGGGACCAGCTGAATTTCAAGCGGGATTGCAGGGGGGTGGGGGTGGGGGGTAAGCAATGGAATCCGCAGCAAGTTATCTGCATGATTTTCGTAGAGTGCATATACCCTACAGGTAGCATGGGAGAAATTACTTTGCCTTTTTACTTTATCGTTTCCTACAACTGGTTTCATACTATCCCAGAGCAATAAACTGCTTACTGAGTACTTTCTGAGACTAAAGATTCGATGTTGCTCTACTTCACCCTTTCTCATGCTCATAAAGGAGTAGTCTCTATTTGTAGCCTTGCAGGGTAATAACGGCACAGAAAACCTTGCACATGCATCAGCGTCTCTAATAAAGTCGATTCTTCACGTTAGCTGTCAGAACTTTTCAGAATGCTGTCTCAAAAAAAAAAAAAAAAAAAAATTGAGTGCATCTGCATCATCAGATGTTATTCTGTTTTCCTAGTGACTTCCATCTGTTGCGATCAAATACGGAACAAACGAGGCATTCTCGTCTCTGATTACTTTTCTGTGATTCTTGCTCCATCAGGGACTGTTTTCCGAAGCAAGTGTGGAAGTTAAAAATGTTCTGCACGTGCTTCTCGATTTCCCATCAGCTGCTGACATACGTCTTGTTAGTTGTGTTAAAAATGACACTTGATTATGTTTTTAATGGGTGCAATCTATTATTTATATTGGCAGAATATTATTTGGATTCATTTCTGCTGATTTTGTAATGAGAAGTATTTCCAAAGTAGCGCATTTCTATTAGAGAATACTATTGCCAAGAACTGATAGACTTGGTCTGCAACAATGTTTAGGTGGGTGGCATTGTCATGGGCTGCCAGGACCAGTCTTTTCCTACCATAATATTGTAAAGAGCTTTAAGGTCCTATTACACTGGCCGATGAGCACCAACAAGTGCTGATCTGCTAGATCGGTGCTTATTTACAGGGCCTATTACATGGTCCCCAACAGTTAATACTTCAGCTGTCCATGCTCACAGTCTTCTCCTGCACTTTGCATAAATCTGAACACCATGCGCAGTGGCTTCAGAGTGGCCTGTCTGAGTTGACAGGCTGCTCAGCCAATCACTAGCCACAACAGTCCCGGCCATTGATTGGCTAAGTGGCCTGTAAGCTTAGACAGGCCACTCTAAAGCCACTTTGCATGGTGCTGGGATGCATACAAAGCCCAGGAGAAGACCGGGAGTGTGGACAGCTGAAGAGATAACTGTTTGGGCAATCAGCCGTTGGCCATGCATTACTATTAAACGTAGCGTATAGTTGGCGGCCAATGATTTTAGGTCTGGGCCTAAAGAAACAATCAACCTCTGATCATTGTCGCTGTTACACAGAGCGATAACCGGCCAAATCGGGCCAATTCAGCTGATTATCCCTCTGTGTAATAGGGCCCTTACAATATCTTATAAATTGTATATGTAAATTATACACAATAAAGAAGAATAAAGAAGAACACACAGCCTGGCTCCCCACTGTCTGGTCCTATGACGGCCGTATCCACCAGCTACTCTGTGGTGCTCAGTCCCAGAAATAACACATATCACATATAGTCCAAGGAGAAGTATAGGACGGTTCACCGATGTAGTGAACAATCCGGCTTTATAGTATACTTCTCCTTGGACTATAACTGAAATTATTCCCATAGGACATCCTAGCACATTTTTTGACAAGCTACTCACCTATACCTGATATATAAAAAAACACTATTTACCAGACTAGAACAACCTCTTCCATAGTCTAGTTCTGGTTCCATTGTGCCCATTGTTGGTGTGTTATGTGGAAGACAGGAGTCAGCAAGTGCACTAGTCTGTGGCTCTACGGCTCTGCACACAGCAAGCTGCCAGCTTTCTAGGATAACCACTAGCATCAACCTTTTTAGCAATTTGTGCTATAGTAGAGTACCCCTTTAATGGACAGTGAAAGAAAAGTTGCCCATTTTTACAGAGTGTCCAGAATTTCATGACTGCTACTTTGACATCCCTTATGATAGAGAGAGTTACAATATGAGAGTTATTGTAAAAGCTGAACATGTGCTTGTTCATAAATTATTATTGCATCTAGAAAATATACACTCTTTGGTACATCGTGCGATGACGTGGGACCCATACATGTCAATAGCAGTGATTGGTTGGCCAGATCAGATGACCCGGGCATATAAGAATCTGGGCCTGCGGTGCTCGCTTCACATGCATGTTGGAAGAGATTAGGGACAGAGCTGCAGATTGTCAGGGAGAGTGTTAGGGAGGGAATTAGCGTTCCAGTAGCCAGGGATACTAGACAAAGAACCCAACAGTCCTTGTAAGGGCTTAAAATTCTGATTTTTTTTTTTTTTTGGAGTACTACAGACTGCTGGCTGGGTCTTACAGTGCAGCTACCACGATCTTAGCAGAACACTGTGGTGATCGACTGCTGCCAGAAACAGTGTTAGGAAGGGAATTAGCTGAATATGTGCTTGTTCACAAATTATTATTGCATCTAGCAATAATTGTGTATATTTGCTAGATTATTACATCTAGCAAATATACACAATTAAAATAAAGCTTTTTCTGATGGATTTTTTTTCTCCATGAAGCTACCTAGTCTACATTGCACAGCCAAGTGATGTGAGTTTATGCCATTGAGGTGGGGTGTATAGTACAAGGCACATTTTATTGTAAAACACATACACTGTACATAATTAAGCAGAGTTAGAAATTCTGAAGAAGTCATTGAATGCATCGGGGGAAGACATTACCGAGCCCTGTGCGCTTCCTCATCCTTCTGATTAGGCATCTCAGTTACAACAAACCCAGAGATTAAGACTAATTAGTTTAGCTGTTGGTGGAGATTTCATCTGGGAGAAGAATTCTGAAGAACCGCAGCTCGAAAACCAAACATCCAATGAGCCTTAGCATTCAACTTGAAGCTGTATCAGATGAGCTCATTGTAGCTCTGTATCACAATATAGCACATGCTAATTTAAAGATGCAATTGAAGCATGCACCATATCACCCAATATCTTTTAATCTTTTTCCTAAAGTGATAAGACTTACATGTGTGTTAAAAGATAAATGGGAATATAAGCAAAATTTATAGTTGTATGCTTGGAAATTATCAAAAGGCAATGCGTAAATTCATATCATATACAGTAGTTCATACATCAATGTAATTATTGGAGATTAGATTACAGGGGTTCACACCGATGGAACATAGAAAATCCACATTGTAAAATGGAGTGGGGCTTTATTTAAGAACTCATGCAACAGTCTTCATAAATGTCCCCCATAGTGTATTAAATAATGGACTTCTTTTGACGCGGCCATCAAATAATGTTAGCAATGATGTCCATTATTTTATGTAGTCGACACAGATTTTTAACAAAATTCAATGGACCTTCAGTAATAGCCACATCCAAAATGGTATGGAAAGCGCCCATCATTCAACCTAAACTTAAATAATGTGCCAACAACCTTCATTGCAATGAGGGTCACCAAAGTATGTTAAACAACGGACGTTACTCAGTACTGAAAGCAACAGCTGTTATTTTGAGTATCAAATAACATTTTTGGAAATCGTTGTGAGAACATGGCCTTACATAGGAGCCATATCAAATCTAAAGCACAAAGAAGGTCAGCAAAGACCCATAGCTTAGTGACTAAGGACAATGCATTCAGAATGTCTTTAGACCCGTTCACTTTTTTCCCATTTTCTCATGTTGTGGCCTTGTGCTAAAATAGATAAATAACTATCTAAATTCCCTCCTATCAATTCCCCCTAATACCCCACAACGACAAAATGAAAACAGAATGTTTGAAAACTTTTAAATTGTGTTAGTTCCGTTCCACAGATTTAGTATATACTGGAATATTCTGGGATATAACTTGGGATACAGCTAAACAACAGTGGTCCCCAACCACTGGCTCAAGAGCCACATAAGCCTCATAACTCTCTGCTGCATGGCTTACCAAAGGAGTTATTACCGTATCCAGTGCTAAATACATATACATTATTGTAGACATAGTAACCACGAAACAGCGCCAAATTAGGATGGCAATATTCTAGTATTTAATTTCAAATCAAAATATTTATCAGCAAATGCTTACAACTTTTTTCCTCAACAGAATTTTCCACCATTTTGGGGTTAAATGTGTCTCATAAAGCACTAAAGCTTGGTGACCCTTGCTATTGACAAACAATAATAAATAATGAATAATAATAATAATAATAATAATAATAATAATAATAATAGTGGCTTTCAAATACTATACAAAAAAACACATACACTATAGTGCTGCATGAATAAATATTTATCATTATCTAAGGATCATAGTATCATAGTATGCAAAAGCTTTTATAATTCATGAAAGTAAAACTGAGAAATCTTACAAATATGTAAACTTGAAAAACAAAAATGTACCAATTCAGTCTGCATAATAAGCTTTTCAGACGATCTGTGCTAATGCCGCTGGTGTGGTCCTTTTCAAATTGGCCACCTTGCTTCTCGAGATCTTTGCCACTTTATAAATATGGAAACCAGGTTGCTTGGTGCACTGGAGGCGGGCTCAGCACCCACAGTGCACCTATATATCCCCCTCCCAGGTGACCTAAGCCTTTTCTGTTATGTCAAACCCACCTTTCTTTTCATGTCTGGCCTGTTGATCTTGAACAACATCAGAGCAGGGTATGAGTCCTACTGACCATCTTCATACCCTGTTCAATGCACCGCTGAAGAGATGAAGTGTGGATTTTTGAGAAGAACTACTGACTGCATCAAGATGAGGCTGCAGAGCCAGGCCAGACATGAAAAGTAAGGTGGAGATAACAGAGAAGGCTTGCGTCACCTGGAGGGAGGATATGTTGGTGCTCTTGGCCCATCTCCTGTGCACCAAGCAGCCTCATTTCTATATTTATAAACCAGCAAAGATCTGGTGAACTGGGTGGCTGATGAAAAAGGACCACACCAGCGGAATCAACACAGAGGCGCCCATAAGGTTGGATAAAAAGCTTGTTATACAGATTGAACTGGTACATTCACTTTAATATGATTGGGCTATGATGAAGAAGATGTGAAAGAGATATGTGAAGATGTGAAAGAGATATGTTTCTGTAAGGTCTCATGTACATAACTCCAGATAAACTATTTGAAGCCATAATAAAGCATCTTAGATGTACAAATCTATGGGCCCATGCTGTACCTTCATACGCTCTGGGAGAACCAAGCTTTGAATCTAAACCAAATTCCAACAGCAAAACAAATATACATTATAGAAAGTTGTTAGAGGACAAAAACGTAGGTCATAAAAGGTCATGAAGGTCATATTGTAGCACACTCATATAATATGGCTTCATAATGTGAAACTATAGGAAATTTGTGTATTGCATTGACTTTTGGCTCTTGAGTCTTGAGTCAGTTGTGTAACTGTGTAATGTTGGCAGTGGCAGATTAAATATACCCTGGGCCCCGGGCTGTCCACCCAACCTGCCCCTCCCCCCCTGGTCAATTCACCCACATTATAATCCAATACTGCCCCCCCCCCCCCCAATGCTGTCCCCAATAAACACTGCCTGCCTCCCCTCCCTGCTGGCCCCAATAAACATAATATTTGGTCTCTTGCTGCACCGAGGATGTCAGGAGAGAAGGGTGCTGATCTTATGGGGGAGGTCACAGCAGCACAGAGGATGTCAGGAGAGGAGGGTGCTGATCTTATAGAGGAGGTCACAGCAGCACAGAGGATGTCAGGAGAGGAGGGTGCTGATCTTATAGGGGAGGTCGCAGGGTCCCAGCAGCACAGAGGATGTAAGGAGAGGAGGGTGCTGATCTTATAGGGGAGGTCACAGCAGCACAGAGGAGGTCAGGAGAGGAGGGTGCTAATCCTATAGGAGATGGTCCCCCTCTTCCCCCTTGTAGATGGTCCCCCTCTTCCCTCCTTATAGATGGTCCCCCCTCTTTCCCCCTTATAGATGGTCCCCCCTCTCCCCCCCTTATAGATGGTCCCCCTCTTCCCCCCTTATAGATGGTCCCCCTCTCCCCCCCTTATAGCTGGTCCCCCTCTCCCCCCCCCTTATAGATGGTCCCCCCTCTTCCCTCCTTATAGATGGTCCCCCTCTTCCCACCATTATAGATAGTGCCCCTCTTCCCCCCCTTATAGCTGGTCCCCCTCTTCCCCCCTTATAGCTGGTCCCCCTCTTCCCCCCATTATAGATGGTGCCCCTCTTCCCCCCTTATAGCTGGTCCCCCTCTTCCCCCCTTATAGATGGTCCCCCCTCTTTTCCCCTTATAGATGGTCCCCCTCTTCCCCCCATTATAGATGGTGCCCCTCTTCACCCCTTAAAGCTGCCCCCCCCCCCCTTATAGATGGTCCCCCCTCTTCCCCCCCTTATAGCTGGTCCCCCTCTTCCCCCCTTATAGCTGTTGGGAAGGCCACCTTAGATGGTCAGCCAGTGCCCCAAGGTTGGCAAGCTTGATCGATATTTATCAAATGTATATGCAAAGCATTAGACAAACAATTCTATACCATACATTTACACTGCTGAGAGTCCTAGCTATTCAATTAGAAGGCTCCTAAGCAATCCATAATTCAAAGTGAGGTTGTTTGCAAGTGCAGCTCAATAGCGGGAAGTGAATGTCACTCTGATGGTGGCTATTCCAAGGATTTAATTACATTAAATGTTATGACAATAATAATAGTAATCAAAGAAGATTAAGCAGATGGTGGCTATTGACCAAGATGATAAAGAAGGCATTAATTTACTACTTTTAATGGGCTTATCTAAACCGATTGTGGCTATAAACATTAATTACAAAACCAATCAAGAGAAAGCATTCAATCACAGCTCTTTTTTAGACGAGCACTTAGCACCCTCTTCTACTGTATTTCCAAAGATGAAATGATCGCCTCATGTTTCATTATGACAGGATGATAAAACATGGGGATAGTTAAGAAATCTTTTAGAGCATGGCTTCAACATTAATGAATAATTTATTAAGGACAGTCTGAAAACATGTTTGGAGGTGTTTAAGTGGCAAAACTTCTCTATGTATTATAATGGAAATAATACACCACTATAGTTGCTGCTAATTCACATAGTCACAAGACACTTGCACCATGTATGAAAGATCTCCTTCAAGGTAATTTGTTTGGGCTTGAAAAAGTCATATAAGCTGTAGTGATTTTTTTCAGCTTCCTGTATTTAAAGATCAAGTGGATGCACCCTTTATATTACTTGATGGTAGTTTTAATAGTTTTGCTATATACAACATCGGTTTTGCCCACGGTGATGTGTGGTGTCGTAATTTATCCCCAATGAAAGGAATAGACATAGACAAAGTAACATTTTACAGATTTAGACCATGTTCACAATTTGTAAAAGAACGTCCGCCATTTAAATTTAAAATAATGGCCATTCTTTTCATTCTTCAATGATTTCCAATAAAGTCTATGGAAACAACAGCCATCGGTACAATGTATAAAATAACAGCCGGCGCTTTCGCAGTGGCCGTCAAATTATTGTTCGTAATTCTTCACTACATTGAATGCGACTTTAAAATAGCGCGTACAAAGGCGGCCATGGCAAGCATAAAACTGAAAAATGTACTAGTGGCCGTCACTGCAATGACGGCCACCAAAGTAAGTTAGATAACGTCCATTATTTAATACAATAACATCCGTGGTTTTGAAAATCAAATAGAGGCCATAGTTGTGTGACCATACCTATAAGATCAATGAAAATGTTAGCACTTTTATTTTTAAAGGGTGACAGTATCACCTTTCAAAATAAAATTGATTTTCAGCGAGTATCTTCTGGATCAACGGTCAGGTAACAAGGTAATTATTAAGGACATGAATGAAAATGATTATTAAGGTATCATGACATCATTCCTCTATTCATACAGCAATAATTTCACACTTCACTATCCACACACTGATAGCATTCCCGGAAGCTTAGATCTACATCTCTGCTAGACTGATATAAAAACTGCACGATGATCACTGTGTAGTATTAACAGAAAATTTAAAATACCTCCCAGCAAGGTTCACAAAAAGGAATTTATAAGACCATGTAAAATCCCTATTTAGTTAAAGAAGGAAAATCCCCGGTGAAAATCCACTGTTCCCTCATTGTCATTTGGCAGAGGCAGCTAAAGCAGCTCTCTAATGTGGCAGCATCTTGCCAAAAAACACAAAAGTTCATAACTTCCGACGATCGTGCAAGTAGACTAAGGTACTAGAAATGGGAGAGTGGGATAAGTGCATATAATCTGAAATATTCTGGCTTTGGGTAAAATGAGCCTTTTAATGTTTTCCACTGTAGGCTTTATCCCCAGAACGCTTTAAAACACCAGCGATTTTATGTGTATAAAGAAAGTTAATGACTTCTACCAGCAATTTAAAAAGGAATACAGCGAATAAAAGAAATGACAAGTGTACAATGGAGACCATGTAGGAAAGTGCAGGAAATATTTTCTGATAATTATTCACATGAGAGCTGCTGCAAGGAGGTGCAAGGTGTAGGTTATTTGTGGTCAAGAAATAGGGTGATATTAATAAAATAACGCATGCTTTATTATACTAAGATGGTCCCCCAAATTACAAAGGCATCAACTTATCTCTTCAGCTGGAAACCTGTCAGTCGGGATGCCATGGTGGAGCCCACCAAACACCCCGGTGGAGCCCGGCATAGTTAACTATCCCTCGGAGTCCCGCTGCTGGATCCGGTCCATGGGCGGAGAAATAACAGCCCAAAGAGGAGCGTGCGCCTTGTGCAAAGCAGATGAGATGAGTCCAATGTCCATAGAAAATGACTGGAGCTGACATTTTCTATGGACGTTAGACTCATCTCTCCTGCTTTGCATAAGGTGATTTCCCGGCCCAGGGACCGGATACCGCAGCGAGACTCCGAGGGATAGTTACCTATGCTGGGCTCCACCGGGGTGTCGGGCGGGCTCGCCAAGGCATCCCGGCTGACAGGTTCCCTTTAAATGGGCACTGTCATTAGGAGAAACTTTTGACATATCAAAAATTTTAATTGGTCATTATCTCTCTGCTGAGACCCCCACCGATCAGGAGAACAGCCTGGATAAGCGAGCTGAACCACATTTCACTCCCCGGGCAACAGCAAACTCTGTCCAGGTGGTTCCATTATAAATGTATTGGGGGCCGCTGAATGAAGATCATTGATAGAAGGAAATAGAATGAAGTGCGTCATCGCAAACATCTCCCTTTCTCATTGTCTTGATTGATGGGGTTCTCAGTAGTGAGTATTATAATAATAATTCCTTTATATAGCGCCAACCTATTCTGCAACACTTTATATGGCTTGTCATTACTCAAGTCAATCTAAATTCCAGATTTCTGTATGTTTTGGAGTATTGGAAGAAACCAGAGTACCAGAGTGCGCGGACTTTTTCTTGTTCGCGCGTGCGCATATCCATTGAGTATCGGAGCGGATGTGACGATGCCGGCCGATGACCGGAAGCAAGCGTCGGCGTTTCGGAAGCCCATGGATGTCTGCAATAAGGGATAGGAGTATAAATAGAGCAGGCACATGCAATAGAATATGCCCCTTGATAAAGTGGTCATCTGCGAAACGCGCGTCGGGGTGTGCCAGGGGAACAGCAATATGGGTAAGACTGGATTACTTACATTATTATGACCTTACAGTAAATTTATTTTTTTCGGGCCGGTGGCAATTTCATGGGTGTTACGTTTACAGATCCCAATTGTATCTAGAGAGTTAGTTATACATGCACTGATGCACCTAGAATCATAGATTTATTGGGATTGTGCTGTTTACATCACTAATTAACTTGTGCCCTTTGTATATGTAATATATCTTTACAAATGGTCTTTTGATCCATATTTGTTTTGTATCCCCTGGATTTTTGTACTGTCATCACCTTTTCCCTCATTTTTTTATGTATGATATCTTCATTTTATATATTCTTAATTAATAAAGGAATTTCTTTGAATTAAGGAAGTTATGCTCAATTAGTGTTTTTTGGTATATTTTGGTAGTTTATTGAGTTTTCCCTGTTATATTGGTATTGATTGATATGCGGGATACATCGTTTTGCACATGCGATTTATTTAGTATTTCCCTGCAATTTGGAATTATTTTTGTATTAATTTATCTGCAACTTTGTAGCTTCTTTGTAATGCTGGGAGGTTCGATCTGAGGTCAAGTTGCTCATGAGATTTCTGAGAAAAATCTTCCCAGCATTACAAAGTTGCAGATATAGACTTGTTTTTATCAGCCATCTTGGAAGAGAGCAGAGATTGACTGAACACCTCAGACACAGTTTTTTGTGTCTTTAGCAGAAAGCAGCAGCTCAAAGCTGAGGGAAGGAGACAGAAAAGGTAAAAACATGTATGGAAGGAATTGGCTCCAGGAGAAGAGGATGATTCAGCATATATTTTACCTAATCAGATAACCACTTTAGGGACTCACATTATCTCAGTTAGTTATCTGCTCAGCTACTTACTTTGCTTTTGCCCACAGCTTAACCCTACTTTATGCAGTATTAGCATAGCACAGATTAAATTATATATCCTATATCCCTGTTTTTATGCAGCGCCTTACACTACTGAAAATTCAGCTTAACTAATCTGTTAACATGGTAAAATTGGATTGCTATCTGTAATAAATGTCTGCACAAAGCTTTTATTGTCTGTATTAGATTGCTCTTTTAGAGTTTATGGACACTGGATCAATATAACTTAACTGTTGCATAGAAGTAGTTGCAGTGAAATTTACATCAGCGGTACGAATGCATAGCTATAGACTAAAATGGTAATAAATATGGCAGCGGATTTGCTGGGATATGCGATCTGCTGCAAACTCATAAAGTGTAAATTGACTCTACTACCATGTTTACCCACCCCCATTGCTCCGCTGCTCTCCTGTCTGCTTCTCTGGGTCCCGACTCACTGACAGCCAGCTCAGCCAATCAGTGCACTGTACTGCCACAGCCAGTGATATGCTGAGAGGACTGTCGGTAAGCCGGGACCCAAAGGCAGACAGGAGTGCGCTAGAGGAACGGGAGCAGGGAGCAGGTATTAATTATTTTTACTGGCCCGGCATAGAAGTAGTTAAAGAAAGCTGCCACTACAGGGCTATAGACTCTAATGGTAATGAGTATCACAGTGGATTTGCTACGATATGCACAGCGTGAAATCCAGTGCAAGCTTGTTTTCATGTGAATTTACCCTTAATGTCTTCTAGCTGTAATCTAGTTCTGTTAAATCCTCAAGTTCACTGACCAAAAGAAGGTTGCCTTTTTTCAGAAAAATAGCCAAATGCTGGTATTTCCTATTAAGAAAGTAGAGTTTGTTCTGTGGTCTTGTATATAATTTTAAAAATCAATATTTCATAGTGGTTTATCGTATTATAGAAGCAAAATGTGTATAATAATAATAATAATAATAATAATAATAATAATAATAATAATATTTATTTGTATAGCGCCAACAGATTCGCAGAGTGTATAGTATGAGACTAAATGTCTGTTCTCTATAGGCGTCTGAACGCCTCAACTGTTTGACACCAAATTTAGCATGTAGATACATTGGATGCTTAGAAAGGTTTGTGTAAAAGTTTTGATCTTGCTAGACATACACAGCACTTATAAGTTGGGGTTCTCTGCTATCAGCCATTACTACAGTCTGTGGTCTAAAGGCTTTCAAACACCTGATCAGATTAGGGGAGATTTGTCTTTTTTTTTATACAGTAAAAATCTTACTATAAGCCAGCTTGAAATATCTGTTCATTTGGCCTCAGATTTCGTACATAAGTACATTGGGTGTCCAGGAAGGTTTTTGTAAATGTCCCAACCTTGTTTGATCTATACAGCACCCTTTGTTCTCTGTTATCAGCCATCACAGCCTGTCCTTATTAGGTATCTAAACAAATAGATTTTTTGACCCCAAATTTGGCCTGTTGTTTTATTGTCCATGTTTTCATAAGGATCTTGACCTTGATAGAGGTATACAGCACTTAAAAACTGTTCTTTTACCATCTGATATGAGAGCTTGTTCTCTATAGGCATCTAAAAGCCTAACCAGTTTGACCCTAAACATGGCACGTAAGTACAGCAGGTGTCTGGGAAGGTTTTTGCAAAAATCACAACATTGTCAGACATATACTATACATTGGAAGAAGTAGTAGACACAGTGCAATATGGCTGTTATGCTCAAAATTAAACAGTGTTTTACTGCCGGGGTATATAGGGCTACTAGCAATTCCCCCTAAAAAAGAAAAAAAAAACTAACAAAGCCAATAAACACAGCAAAAGACAAAACTGTTTATCTAGGCAGCTCCACACTATTTTTTCGGATATAATTTGCAAAAATACATTTTAAGTTGAAGCTATGATTTGTACAGTACCTGCGTTATTTGTAGAGATGTTAATTTCAGCAAACTGCTTGGTGTACATACTAAAATCAGAAACTCCATTGACAGATTCCACCCGGATGGTGTAATTCATATGAGGCAACAAGTTGACCAATGTCACTGTCCGATCTACTAATCCAATCTGCTGAGGAACATAACCAATGCTGCTGCCACAAGGTTCACATTGCGGAAAGATCATGGAGCAACGGTCACAGAAGATATTGTAACTGAGATCGCCTCGGCCTCCTGTGTCCAGCGGCGCATTCCATTCTAAAACTAGTGTGGTTTGTTTCATGATATAAATCAGATCCCGTGGTGCAGAAGGTGGCCCTGGAAGTAGAAAGAGGAACTTAGGTAAAGCATACATTAAAGACTATGGGGTTGGGGGGTTATCAATAGATTTATAATTCCTGCTCTAAGTAAATACTTGAAAATAATCACATGTCGGGTGTAGTGTAGCAGGCGAAGACTTTTATGCACGGCTCAGGCTCTTTGAGCGGTTCAGTGAGGGGCTTTATGGCATTTGGGCCCCTCTTACCCAGGGAGAGGAGGCCCAACTGCTGTGAAGCCCCACCTAGGTGACACTGTCCATATAGTAGAGGGGGCCCCGCTTTGGTAAGCCCCACCTAAGTGACACTGTTCATATAGTAGAGGGGGCCCCACTGTGGTAAGCCCCACCTAAGTGACACTGTTCATATAGTAGAGGGGGCCCCACTGTGGTAAGCCCCACCTAAGTGACACTGTCACTATAGGAGAGGGGGCCCAACTGCTGTGAAGCCTTACCTAGGTAACACTGTTCATATAGTAGAGGGGGCCCCACTGTGGTAAGCCCCACCTAAGTGACACTGTCCATATAGGAGATGGGGCTCAACTGTTTAAGAGTCTCCCGGAAGCCCTGCTGGTACGGACAACTGCACATAGAGTAAGGGGGGGGGGGGGTACAATACCACTTTAACACCCATTGTGTAAGTCCAAACTATACAGAGTATACTGAGCTAAAAGTGTATAAATGTTTAAGATTGTTGCCGGACACTATAGCATTAGTGGTTGACCTACTAGAACAGTGAGGCTGGTTTTAAAAGGGCTTAAAGGGAACCAATTACACCGAATATGCCCCTAATGTTAAGGAAACGTGCTGGTACATCGCCCAGCATGCTTCCCAAGCATGCCCCCATACCCTCCGTCCCCTCCTTGGTTATGCTGCAATCTTACATTTTTGAAGTCCCGCGCTGTATGGTAATAAGGTGTAGGTAGTCACAGTGGGCGTATTTAGTTATGGTGTGGGCAGCTGTAGTCATGGTCCTGGACGGCTGTGAACGCTGTAATCACACCCAGAGGGGTGTGGTTGAAGGAGCTGGCTCTGATGACGTCACCTGTGGATTGCGTTCCACGTCGGCGGCGCGGCTACGTCTTTAGCACGCCGCGCATTCACAGTACAGCAGGAGAAGACGCTGATGTTCTGCGCTTGCGCGACGTGCTAAAGACGTAGCAGCGCCGCCGACGTGAATGCAGTCCCCTGTACCAGCACGTTTCCTTAACATTAGGGGCATATTCGGTGTGATTGGTTCCCTTTAATAAGGCAGCAAGTCCGAGCCTAACTATGGGTTTGATGACCCAAAGTGATAGCTGACAGTTCACTTATCACGTCGGGGTTTACATATGGTATTTCTGTAAACCCTGAAAAAGCTGCAGGATTTTCCATTATACCTTTTCATTCAGATTTTTACTAAAACTTTTGGCCAAAAATACTGACTAAATCCTACATGGGAACCCAGCCTAGTTATTGCTACATGGACAATTTTATAACAACTTACTTGTACAAGAAGTAGAAGGAGAATCCAAAGGAGACCGGTAGAAGTTCTTCTCACAGCTGCAGACAGTAGATGACTCCTGATTCGTATAGCTATACTGAGGACAAGGAGCACAGGTCTGGAGGCGGCTGGACATTTTATAAAACCCCGGAGGACAAGCTGTTATGACAGAGAAAAACAAAGACATATATAATAAAAATTGATGCAAATAAAATTATCAAATGGTTTTCTAAACAATCTAAATATAATGTACAGTATTAGTTTCTGCATTATAATTTTTATATAGAATAATTAACAGATTGTATTCAGATGAATTATAAAGATCAAGAAGCTTGCACCTCTTAGTAAATCCAGATGGATAAATCGGGGCGGGGCGGAATTTATGACCCGCGTACAAGTAAGCCAGTCTTCATAACTGTCCCCAATGAGATTTTGTATAGAAAAAAATACTTTTTTTTTCTTTTTTTCTCTTCCATTTCTCTTCCTGTTCACCTTACACAGACCTGGACAATGTCATAACTAGACCACTGCTAACATTATGCCACTGAAGTGCCCTAACATAACCATGGCTATACACATAGGGCTTTCATCAGCTAGTGTGGTTAATCAATCATCTGTGACAGTATTCATAGAAAGGATCCTACCAGCAACATCTAATATTAAAATGGCAGATGTGTCTTGTTTAAAGGAGAAGTTCGTCCTTGTGAAACATTTGTTAAACTACAGGGGCAGGAGGGAACATAATGAATCATCCCAACACACCTCTCCCCATGCCTCTCCACCAGTGAATCGCTGCCCCAGGATCTCCTGAAGAGCCGGTCGCACGACCCTGTTGATGGACAGCCCCCTCAGCCAGTCAATGACTGGGGCAGAATGCCGCTGCAGTCACTGATTGGCTAAGCGGGCTGTCCATCAGTTGGGGCAGGAATTTTTTTGTGAGTCATGACTTCACCAGAGCTAGGGAGAAAATACCTTCTAGTGGGGGTCCCAGAGCTTGTCACCCATAGCATCGGGAGCAAAAGCCATGATTGATTGTTATGTTCTCCCCTGTACCTGCCGCTAAAGGCCGGACTTCTTCTTTAAGAAAAATACACAAGGACAGCGCTCCATAGCTCGGATCAAAGGTATAGCAGACAGGGAGGAGACAACGTGTAAGGAGACCCTCACCTGGTGGGGTTGTGCTATAGGTAGAGGCACAACACTCGTCAAAGCATGTATAAAGGACCGCAGCCACTCCCGCTGTCCCAAAGGAATGATATGCATAAAAACCTCCAACACCAACAAAGCAGGGATCAAAGGGCGCAGGTCCGGGAAGAATGGAATAAATATTGACGTATAAAATATTTATTGAGACTCGGCGCGTTTCGGAACCGCACCGGTTCCTTTCTCAAGAGTCATAATGTTCTCAACATTATGACTCTTATGACTCGTGCTTCGTTGGTGTTGGAGGTTTTTATGCATATCTTTAAGAAAAATGACAGTGATCTTGTGTAAAATGATTGGACAAATGTGTTTGATCGTTTCATATGCTTATTTATTTATTTATTTATTTTCTCATAACCACATAAAGTCCGAGCTGATTAGATTTGTATAATTCCCAAATAATGGTTTGCCCAAATGACCAAAGTCTGCCATTTGGGCTTTTAGCTCACGTGTATCACCATCTGCATTGATGCCAGTCTATAATGTTCACAGTTTTTCAGATAATCAGTGTATTTCTACCTACAATATACTGGGACTCACTACATGAAATACTTAGTCAATATTTAGCTGAAAAAAGGCAACTCTTAGTATTTATTAATAGAAGAATTAAATCTAAGCAGCCAACCATTCTATCCTGCTATCACATTCAACCAAGGACAGAGTGTGAATACTGCTCATTTTAAGCTCCAAAAGCCTGAATTTTTCAGGGATATTGAGAATAATGGTTCTGTTTTACAGGAGAAAAAGTGCAAACAAATCAGGAGTTACAAAGACATGCAATAGATGCTCAACAAACACTAGCCATATTTCTCAGGTTAAAAGCAATCTTCATGTCGCTGTTGTAAAATATTCTCTCTCTCTGCACTCTCTCTCTCTCTCTCTCTCTCTCTCTCTCTCTTTCTCTGAAGGTGCACACTATTACAGTAATGGACATACATACGGAACATGTGTATATCCACTGGGAACATCTTTACCAGCAAAGCAGACATCCTTTAGTCTTTTTGTCAGAAGAGCATTTCTAAAAAAGATGTCTACTTTCATCTAATACAAGAGCGCAGAATGAGACGCGATTGGCACTTTGCTTACTACTCCAAACAAAAGTTACCTCTATTGTTTTAGGGTGTTATTCCATGGGTGGATGGGGACCCTATAATAACTGTAAACGAGCGCCGATCTGCTGGATTATCGATTATCGTTTACAAGGGCTGCATGGACATTGTTACCGATGTCCTTGCAGCCCTTGCTTAAACTTTATACATTACCTATGCAGGCTGCAGGGCTCCTCTCGTGCTCTTCTTCTTCGGGTCCCATGCGCTGCAGCTTCAAAGCGGCCTGTCTGAGCTGACAGACTGCTCAGCCAATCACAGGCCAGGACTGCCGCGGCCAGTGATTGGCTGAGCAGCCTGTCAGCTCAGACAGGCCGCTCTGAAGCGGCAGCGCGCGTGACCGGGGGAGAAGAAGAGCGCAAGAGGAGCCCTGCAGCATGGATAGGTAATGTAAGTCATCTGCTTCCGGCCACGCACCACTATTACATGTAGTGGTGAGGGGTCGGCGCCCAACAATTATAGGTTCAGACCTATATCAATGATCAGTCGATGATCGTTGTCATCGGCTGTTCGTTGTATTTATTACACAGAGCAATAATTGGCAGAATCGGGTTGATTGCTCTGTAGAATAGAGTATGATGATATTTTGAAGAATTGGTGGGCAAGGTCATGGTAATACACAAAGAGTGTCTAGATAGGTCTAATAGGTCAAATGTAGAGGTCATAAGGTGTAAGATAAACAATAGAGATGAACACAACTTGAACACACTGAAATTTTAAATATCGAAAGCCTGGATGCAGCGTATGGGAGTCCTGAAAAACGTGGCTATAGCGTTTGTTAGAATGTAAGTGAAGCTCTACATGAGCTAGCCAACAATCATCCATACGGCCCTACACTGACAATTATTGAGAGGTTTCCTTTTAGAAAGCCAGTTTTCTACAACAGCAAATCTACTAGATTATCAGTCATATCGGGCCGAAGTCTTACTATCTAAAAGCATCTCTGAAAGTCCCCAAAACACGTCAGAGAAATTGTGCCGCCAACATCATCATGTTTGACAAAAAAAAAAAAAAAAAAAATATCTGTATGGTCTGTTTTAGGGATGGAGACTTGTTCTCTTGCAATTTAAAAGCACTGTTAAAAATATTCTGAGTCCGCCTATAAGTAAGGAGGAGGGGCCTAATTTTAAAATGGCGTACAAGTATGCCGGTCATCGTAAAACGTTTCCCTTAGACTTCATAGTTACGTTTCTAGATATAGATGTAGCAAACACCAAGAAAACATTAAGTTAACATAGAGAGTTGCTGTTCTTTGTTTCCCTGAAGCTTTCTGGCCATTTGTGCTGTATATTGTATGCTAATTATAAGATTCTATGAACCACCATAGACTACCCCTGACAAGCAGTTCTAGCTGTATTACATGGACATCAATTTACCTGTATTATAACCATATAATACTACATTTCCCCTGCAGATGCTGCACTTCCTCCTTGCAAAATCAGCTGTCTGTTAGGGTCTGAGGAGTTGGACCCTCAACAGTTGTTAGGGATTAGCAAATTTACAGTCCTAACAGGCAAAACCCAATGCCTTTGAAGTCTGTGCCGATCCATGTTGCTCCTCTCTGGGTGCCTGGAAAAGCTGGATCCAGTCCTGGGAAACTTCTCTAAGTTTCCAAGGACTGGGTCCAGCTTTTCCAGGCACCCGGAGCGGAGCGGCACAGGCTTTAAAGGCTGATAAACCAGTTGACGAGCAAACGAACCGTTTCGCTTCATTTGTACTGTAAATTTGCTCTCTAGTTCTTCCATTAAAGGGGATATCATGGAACATCCCTTTAATACAATATATTTGTCAGGTAATATCAGTAATGGTGTTATGGCTTTTACTGTAGATACTAAATGTCATTGGGAGAGAAAAACATATTTTTTGTTCTTCTATACTGTAAAAATCCAGCAAAAAGTAGAAAAAAAGGATGAACATTTTGGGGTTGAATATAAAAAGCAGCAGTGGAATTGCCACTTTGTAGCTAATGTCTTAGAGTGATTGTTGTGCTAGATGATAGATTTTGCAATGTGAAAATATGGATATTCGCAGAGCTCTTTTACCTTTTGAAATGGAATCTAACATGAAATTAAACTTGTCTTTTAAACTTTGTACCGATTTGTTCTCTCACATTAATGTTAAATGGTTAAAAGGGCGCTCTTAGAAGAGCAAATGTGAAACGCCTTGGCTAAACCTTCCATTTATCCTGTGTCTGTGTTTAAAGAACAATTTCATACACAGTTGACCTAAGATTTTAGAGAATCAAGCGCATTGTGGACAGGGTACCATAATATTTTGTCAGGCGACACAGTAGAAAAGATTGCTGTGTAGAACACAATAAAACCAATGGTTATGAATACGGGATTTGCACATATCCCTTATTCTTCTTCTCATTGTGACAGTTGTACAACAACAGTTGTCAGGGCAGCCGCTAGAAATTCAGGATTGGAAAATACATAGGTACATAGTAAGGTTGAAAAAAAAAGACACATGTTCAACCAAGAAGGGGGGAATGGATAAAAGGAAGAAAGATGGATGGGAAAATTTTCTATTTCTACATGTGCGATAATGTTGCTAAGGTAAAAAATCTCCTTGATTTAAATAATTAAAGGGAATCACACTGAAAATATTTTTTTATGAAATTTTCTTGTTGTCTGTGTATATTGTATATATCTTTTTTGCATATAAATTATTATTTAAGTGCAAACACAATTGCGCAAGACAATAAAGCCCTAGAATAAAATGGTTACACCCTGTAAGATCACAAGTTCAAACAGCCCTGTAGGTTGATAAAAAAAAGCACTAAGGCTCTTAGAAGGATAGAAGAAAAAAAAACCTGCAAACATGAAAATTGGCCCTGTCCTAGAGGCAAAATTCCACTGTGTCCTTAACCCCTTAAGGGCCCATGACATACAGGTACATCATGGGAGCCTGTCACTTAAAGCGACTCTGTACCCACAATCTGACCTCCCCAAACCGCTTGTACCTTTGGATAGCTGCTTTTAATCCAAGATCTGTCCTGGGGTCCGTTCGGCAGGTGATGCAGTTATTGTCCTAAAAAACAACACTTAAACTGGCAGCCCCGTGCCCACCGACCAGGGCTTTGATTGTGTATCCATTAGGCTGGCACACCCTTACTGTCCCTCCTCCCCGCCCCCGCCCCCGCAGATTGCCTCCTATTCCTCACCTGTGTCAGAGGGTGGGGAGGAGGGATCGAGGGGTGGTGAAAAGTTTGGGCATACTCCCGTTGGGCACAGGCTGTAAGTTTAAAAGTTGTTTTTTAGGACAATAACTGCATCACCTGCCGAACGGACCCCAGGACAGATCTTTGATTAAAAGCAGCTATCTGAAAGTACAAGTGGTTTGTGGGGGTCAGATTGTGGGTACAGAGTCGCTTTAAGACATTACCTGGAGCTGTAACCTTTGTTGCCTTTTAGGGCAACAATGAACTTTGCACTTACACTTGCTATTAACCCCTTCATTACCAAGGTCATTGATGCACAGATATCCAGGTCACAATGAAGCTGTGCCACCTCCTCGTCTTCTAAGAGCCATAACGCTTTTATTTTTCCACCTACAGGGCTGGTTGGGGCTAATCTTTTGCACCAAGATCTCTAGTTTTCATTGGTATTATAATAGTGTAAAAGAAAAATTTTGACCACTTTTTATAAAAAATTATATTAAAAAATATAAAAAAATCTTCAATTCTGGTTTTATTCCCCCCCCCCTCTTTTTGTTCACGCTGTTCACTGAATATCTATGTGATACAGTGGTAGTGGCTTTGCTTTTTACTGTATATATAGTATAGTACAATATTGAATGGATGTCGGTCACACATCTGTCTGCACTCCCCTGTGTCCTCCTCCGGGTTTCCATCCACCTCCAGCCAGGTCAGCCAATCACTGACTGAGAGTGGACAGGGCAGTGGCAAATGATTGACTGAGCGGGTTGTCACCCTTGTCTCGAGAGTGTCAGCCTACTCAGCCAATCACTGGCCACGTCGCTATCCTGTCTCGAGACAAGAGTGACAGACCACTCAGTCAATCACTGACTGAGAAAGAACAGCACTGCGGCCATTAACTGGCTAAGCGGGCTGCAACTCTAATCTTGAGATGGCATAGGGGCCAGTGATTGGCTTAGCAGGCTGTGCCAATCACGGGCCACGGCGCAGTCCTATTTAAATTAGTGGTTGGCTAAATGGGATTTTGACGGCTAGGGGGGACACTGGACATCGGAGAAGGAGAACACCGGGTGAGTGCTGACAGGTACGTATTGTTGAGCAAATTTTTGAATATATAATTGACATTATATTGTAACACATTAACAATAAAAAAAACTGTAGCCTAATTTGTAAGAACTGATGCAATTGTCTGACAATGAATAGAACATTAGATAAGGAGTCTAACATTGTTTTGCTTTCCGTGCATACTAGCACAAACATTTACTAGTAGAGAACACCTATAGATTCTGGATTCTATGATAAACCTCCCAGGTCTTTGTTTATTTTTTTCTCTTGTCCTTATTATTGTTGCGATATTTCTCAATAAAGTTTTCTTGTACCAATTCATTTGATATTTTTGCTCATTTGCATATCGGATGGGTTTATAGGTGTTTAGTTTTATTTACTAGTAGAGGATTAGTCCTGTTAACACAGAGAACTCGGTCCTAGATTATTGTCATGTAGAGAGTCTCTCTTCTATGGAATACATTCAGCAGAAAACAGTTGGGAGCCATTCAGTCACACAGTTGTAAAGAAGCATGAGATGGCAAGGCTAACTCATTTCCTTAGTGTTTTTATCCAAATGAATGACTAAAGCAGTAATGTATGCAAGTTATTTCTAGAGAAACAGCACAGACTCCGTTCTACTCATACATAAACACAGCACCATATGCTGCATTCACAAGATACCAGGAAGTGGCCAAGCACACTCAATGTGACCAAGAAAACACAAACGTTTCAATTCTCACCGTATGCCGGTGTGTCTTTACGAGGGCTAATTCTGCACACTTCCTATGAGAAACATTAACTGTTTATTGACTAAATCTTAGACAAGTACAGCAGAGCATCCACATGGCCAGTAAGTAGTAAGCTACACTGTGCCCTAGTAATAAAGTCAGTACTAGTTATGGATTACCATTTCCACCATGCATAAAGTTAATGCAGCATGGAGTGGGTGTAATATAGGTGAGGTTATCCAAAAACTACATTTGCAACAGATTCTGGCTGCATATTACAGCTGAAACTATCTGGCACCTTTTGGGTTTTGACTTTAGCCTAATCCTGAAAGTTTTACATTGTAGATGCCATTATTCAGAATATGAGGGCAAAGAGCTTTTTTCATTTTTAAGTAGTATAAAGAAAGAAAAACTACATAAATTGGTATCACTATAATCATACTGAGCCACAGAACAAAGAAAATACTGTACATATGTAGAAAGTGCCAAGTTAAGAGATGGTGTGTCTCAACTTCCTCAACGTTTACTAAGCTCTCAGACCAGTGAATGATGATAATTATATTAATTTGAATAAATATCCAAATTACCTTTGTTGGGACTCACCCCTCTTTTATAGTAAGAAAAAAATCCCTATGTTTAAATATAATGCCAAACACTGTGCCTCCTGAATGTAATAATGCCAGACACTGTGCCTCCTGAATGTAATAATGCCAGACACTGTGCCTCCTGAGTGTAATAAGGCCAGACACTGTGCTTCCTGAATGTAATAATGCCAGACACTGTGCCTCCTGAGTGTAATAAGGCCAGACAATGTGTAATAATGCCAGACACTGTGCCTCCTGAGTGTAATAAGGCCAGACACTGTGCTTCCTGAATGTAATAATGCCAGACACTGTGCCTCCTGAGTGTAATAAGGCCAGACACTGTACTTCCTGAATGTAATAATGCCAGACACTGTGCCTCCTGAATGTAATAATGCCAGACACTGTGCCTCCTGAGTGTAATAAGGCCAGACAATGTGTAATAATGCCAGACACTGTGCCTCCTGAGTGTAATAAGGCCAGACAATGTGTAATAATGCCAGGCACTGTGCCTCCTGAATATAATAATGCCAGGCACTGTGCCTCCTGAGTGTAATAAGGCCAGACGCTGTGCTTCCTGAATGAAATAATGCCAGACACGGTGCCTCCTGAGTGTAATAATGCCAGACACTGTGCTTCCTGAATGTAATAATGCCAGGCACTGTGCCCCTGAATATAATAATGCCAGGCACTGTGTCTCCTGAGTGTAATAAGGCCAGACACTGTGCTTCCTGAATGAAATAATGCCAGACACTGTGCCTCCTGAGTGTAATAATGCCAGACACTGTGCCTCCTTAATATAATAATGCCAGGCACTGTGCCTCCTGAATCTGATAATGCCAGACACTGTGCCTCCTGAATGTAATAATGCCAGACACTGTGCCTCCTGAATGTAATAATGCCAGACCCTGTGCCTCCTGAGTGTAATAATGCCAGAAACTGTGCCTTCTGAGTGTAATAATGCCAGACACTGTGCCTCCTGAATGTAATAATGCCAGACCCTGTGCCTCCTGAATGTAATAATGCCAGACACTGTGCCTCCTGAATGTAATAATGCCAGACCCTGTGCCTCCTGAATGTAATAATGTCAGACACTGTACTTCCTGAATGTAATAATGCCAGAAACTGTGCCTTCTGAGTGTAATAATGCCAGACAATGTGCCTCCTGAATATAATAATGCCAGTCACTGTGCCTCCTGAATTTAATGGTGCCACCTTCTGTATGCCTAAATGTACTTGCCCTCTATGAGGAATGCTGGTGCTGGCATGAGGCAGGATTTCCTCTTCTGTGTCAAAGGAGGCTGAGCATGCAGGGGAGGAGCGGCTGCTTTTCCCAACACACAGCTTCAAAATCAGCTAGGAGCTACAGCCAATCTCTGCATCAACTCAATCCTATCCTAATGGCAGCTCAGTTTTGGTGGCATTACTTCCCTGTTAAATGGGGATATGTGAGCTATATGATAGAGATGAGGGTAGGAACCACCCCACAACAAAGCTTCATAAATCCTTAAACAATGAGGAATCACACCACAGTGAAGCTCCATATGCAAAGAGGAGCCTGTGTGTGAATAACACATAACCCAGGACCAAGAAGTACAGTTATTAAATTATCTTAATTTACCAGAGCAAAATGGCCCAATGCGAGAGCACAAAGCACCATCCACAAAAAATCTTACCCGCTCAGCAGATTGCCAGTCTGGGCCTGCAACAGGGCAGCAAACCTATGCATATTATAACATGTTTTAGTTTTCAGTGATAGCCATGTTTAGGGGTTTTTACAATATTTTTTTTTTTTAAGGAGTCAAGCTTCAAAGAAAAAAAAGAAAGTGCATTGCTCACTTGACTGACCCTCATCACTGCTATTCCAAGGTCTATGGTTCCCTGCTGAGCACCACGTCTAGACCCATTTCAACATACAGGAAATACACATAAAATCTTAAGCCACAGCAGTTACCAGTTTGATCACAGGACCTTGGTACTCAGTTTGAGCTCTCAACAAGGAAAGAAATATTAGCAACATTTTACAATTAAATCCCTGGAATTAATCTATATTGGACAAAGTTGGGGCAAATCTAAACCTAGTACTTCCCTCATCCTTCTCTGGACCTGTGGTTCTAGTGAGTGTTGCCTCTTCCTCCTGAGCAATACAAATGCAAAAAAAAAATAAAACACTTCCAACAACGGAATCTGCGGGTGTATTCAAACATATACAAAAACTACACCAGCACACTGTAAACATTAACCCTTTGAGGACCAAGCCCAAAATGACCCAGTGGACAGTGCAAATTTTCATTTTTGTGTTTTCATTTTTTCCTCCTCCTCTTCTAAGAGCTCCAGCACTTTCAGTTTTCTATCTACAGGGCCATGTGGGGACTTGTTTTTTACAGGAGTAGTTGTACTTTGTAATGGCGGCATTCATTCTTTCATTCAGGTTTCTCCCATTGAAACATACTTGTCCCCTATCCACAGGGGGTTAAAACTGAAAATCATCCTTGTGATAAGAATACATGAAAACCAAAATAGCAGGTTGAATTGGTTTTTTAAAAGAATGCAGTGATTTCCGATTGCCAAGGAGACCATCGACTACAACACTTCCATGGGAGTTCTCCTACTGTCTCTTCAAGTACCCCAGTGTAGGAATATATTCATGTTGAGTCTCCTACTGTCTCTTCAAGTACCCCAGTGTAGGAATATATTCATGTTGAGTCTCCTACTGTCTCTTCAAGTACCCCAGTGTAGGAATATATTCATGTTGAGTCTCCTACTGTCTCTTCAAGTACCCCAGTGTAGGAATATATTCATGTTGAGTCTCTGTCAAGAAGGTCTTGAATCAATTTAGCATTGTAACTTCTAAGCCATAAAAATCTTTTAGGGCTCTATTAAACTTTCATAGGCCAAAGTATTAAATTCAGCGGAAAGGTGAAAGACAGAACACTCAACTTTGTCTAAAGCCATTAGCAGGCCATTCATTATTAAAAAAATATTTATTGTACACAGAATGTTTGAGCGTATACAGTATATATATATTGTGTTAGCTTTATCCAATCAGTATTGGCTTATCTCAAGCATTTCTTTTACATTCAGTTTCCCAGTAGATGAAAGTTATATCATTCACATGTTTTTCAAAGAAATATCTTTATTTAGAGATAATTTATTGAAGTTAAAGGGATGCCCAAGTCAACAGTTAGTGTCTTGAGTAGCATTGTTCCACAGCAATCAGTTATCTGATAGAATACATTAAGAGTAGAAAAACTCATGACTAGTGTTCAGCAAACTTGTTGAACTGCTTGAGTTGGACAACATTCTCTGAACCCGAACAGTCGGCATTTGACTCCCAGCGGCTGCTGAAGTTGGATGCCGTCTTCGGGAGTCCTGAAAAGCATGAAAACAGCCATAGGCCATAGGCTGTTTCCATGTTTTCCTTGAAGCAATAAAGTGGCTTCCAACTTCTTCAGCTGTCGGGGGTCAAATGCTGACTGTTTGGATTCGGAGAATGTTGCCCAACCCGAACAGTTTGGCAAGTTTTTCCAACACCAGTCACAAGCCTTTCTACTATCAATTCTAGCTTTAGGCTATGATAACACAATGTCTTTTTTAGTAGTCTTTTTAGGCAGCTGTCATTTTGAAGTGAAAATACAGCTGTATAATGCAAATTATGCCTGTAATTTGCTAAATATGGCCGTAATTTCTCTTATAAATGACAGTTGTCGAAAAAAAATACAGCAAAAAAATAGACCTATTGTAAAAACTCTGGACATAATTTACATAATATGGGAAGACTTTCTCTTCAAAATTATGGATTGCCAATAAGACAGCCAAAAAAAAGACATTGTTTGAACATCCAGTACAATAAAATGCAGTGGCGAGGTGTTACTTTAAAGGTCATAGTAAAATATTTCAAAGTCCTAATATGCAACTTTTTTGCATTTGGTGTATTTATAGTGGGGGGGGGGGGGGGGGGGGGGCAGTGGTTATTTCAAAAAGATTTATGCTCCAGGTATTGCATTTTATTACTCACCTTTTCCCTTTTTTCTATAGAATTTCAAAAGAAATTCAAAAAGATGTGTAATACCAACTAAAAATCTTCACCAAAAGTTCTTGTAAAAAAGAAAAAAAAAAGTGTACTAAAAAAGTTGTCTCTGCCCCCAAATCTTATCTATGCATTATCAGGCAAAGTTATCATCTAGATTACAGAGAAACAAAGTGCTTTGTCCATTATAACCTATGGAGGGGGGAAGAGTTGAGAGGGATAAGTGAGCAGGAAAAGTAGACAAACAGCCCAGGCACTTTGGAGACTGCCTGGCCACATAAAATGCGGGATTCATAGGTCAGACTGCTCAGTGCTGGTCTGGGAACTTGATAAGGTAAGATTGCAGGATGTTTTGCTGTGCTGGCTCTTATACACTGACTAATTCTTTCATTTTCCTGCTCACTCACCCCCCTTGACTCCTCCCCCCCCTGCATAGACCATAATGGTTACAGAAAACCTACTTCTCTGCAAGTGTTTGGGGGGGGGAAGGGGCCTTGTGAGTACAGAAAAAAACTGCCTAGTAAACCTATTACAGAGTTTCCTTTAATAGCTTGTACTATTGATCTCTGCAAATTTGTTTCTAAATAACAGCTACCCTTTAAAACCCTGAGAAAATGTGTATGAAGATGCCTCTATAACATTATAATTCAACAGGCAATTTCCAACTTTTTTTTTTTTTTTTTAATTCTTCCTTTTAGTGTTCCTAAAACACATATTAAATGAGTTTATTTATGTGTTAAAATTAGGAATAATTAACAGACCGGCAGATAAATGTATTTAAAATAATAACGTTTTTGGGAAAGTAATTTCATGACAGTTTGAAAATATTCATATTCACGAGAAACCGTAACCGTCCTTGACAAGGCTGTCCTGCATCACTCCTGGGACGTCTTTCATTATCTTTTCAATATGGCAGCTCTCAAGCAGTTCCAGACTAGCGTGCAAATATTACAGGGTTGAAAATAAATTACAAGCGGGAAAAAAAAAAAATAATTGAATTCAGCACACCCATCCATTCCACACTCACAAAGTATCATCTTTCCACCTGCGACTGCTTAATAACATAGCAAATCTAAATTATTAAACACTTGTGAAAAAAGGTTTGGCATACTAATGCTTGTCCCCACCCCCCACACACAACTCTATTTGGAGTGCAAGGTCTGAATGTGGAATTTTAGCAAATGCATTCGTTAAAGTCAAGTAAGGAGTCTATGAATATTTGATGTACCAGCTGCAGTAAAGTGCAAACTTAAGGTAATAACTGACTGTGTAGGGGGCTGATTGAAAATATTTCTCTTGCTGTTTGTTCAGCGTTGCTCCTCCTGTGAATTGTCTTGAATACTGTTTTTTTATTATTATTTTTTATTTTAATCAACATCAAAGTTTTATCAGATAGCACAAAAGAAAACAATGCACTTTAATGATTAATTTCTAAATGCAAATTGTCATAATATATAAGTCCAATAAGATTTTTACACAACTAGAAAAGCAACAAGAAATTTTCTCAAAAACATTTACTGGAAAAGGACAAGCAACTTGTAATCTATAGACTGGCCTTACATGCCTTGGAAAAAGAGAAGCGAACAACTTAAAGGAGAATTCCAGGGAATAAGCCAACCAATGCCTGAGGTGGGGCACCACTGTTTTTTCTTAGCATTTACATAGGCGCGAATCTTCATAAAATACATACCCATGGATAACCCTTTAATCAAATATATAACGTTTATAATAGTTTAGATTTTTTTTTTTTTTTTGCTTTTGCATATTGCAATTCTAGGAAATGTCTATTCTATGCATTTTAACCCTTTAAGGACCGGGATAATTTTCAGTTTTACATTTTCGTTTTTCCTCCTCTCCTTCTAAGAGCTATAGCTCTTTTATTTTTCTATCTACAGGGCCATGTAAAGGCATGACATGTATGACTGAACACCCAAAATATCATTTATGGAAGAAATTGCAGGAAAAAAAAATTCTGCCATTTTTTTTTTTTTGGGGTGTGTGTGTGTGTGTTTACGTAATGCACTTCATGGCAAAACTGACATGATATATTGATTCTATAAGTCAGTCTGAATACAATTATATGCAGTTTATATTGTTTTATAATGTTTTACTATTTTTTATTAACAGTAAAACTTTTGTTTTGCAAATAGATCTGATTACAATGGCAATTGTAACTCTGATAGCGCTTTTATTTTTAGACATACAGGGCTGTGTGGGGAGTCATTTTTAGCGCCATGATCTCTAGTTTTCATTAGTATAACATTTGTGTAGATCGGACATATTGATACATTTTTATTTATGGTTCTTTTAAAATAAAATGTAATAAAAATCATCAATCTGGGCATTTTTATTTACTGCTTTTTTTTTTTTACGATGTTCACCGGGTGGGAACAGTATTGTTTTATTTTAATAGATAACACAATTATGTACACTATACTATAAAATATGTTTATTTTTTTTATTTTTATGTATTTTATTTATGAAATGGGAAAGTTAGGTAAATTAATTTTTATTGGGGGAGGGGCTATGTCACATTTTAAAATACTTTTTTATTTTATTCTACACTTTTTGGGGATTTTAACTTTTTTACATTACATTATATACACTGATCATTGCTGTGCCATAACATAGCATTGATCAGTGTAATCTGTGATCACTGCATAGAGCCTGCCTTTGGCAGACTATACATGGATCACCGATCTGACAAGGAGGAAGGTATGAGACCTCCGGCAGTCAAATAGAACAATCGAAACCCCCACAGTCACAGATCTTGTCACTGTGTTAAAGGGGTTGTCCATTGAAAATCTTTTTCTTTCAAATCAGAAAGTTATATGGATTTGTAATTTACTTCTATTAAAATCTCAAGTCTTCCCATACTTATCAGCTACTGTATGTCCTGCAGGAAATGTTTTATTTTTAGTCTGACACAGTGCTCTCTGCTGACATGTCTATCCGAGACAGGAACTGTCCAGGACAGGAGAGGTTTTCTATGGCGATTGAAAGGAGGTGATAGCAATTTAAAAGATTGATTCATACTTTTTCTAGGCATGTATTCTAGGCATTTACTTTGTACAATTGTATTTTATTATATTTCAGCCTCTCAAGCATAAATTCAGAAGGAAGCAAACGGCACTTTTCACAATGAGATAACAGCCATTTCGCACTTGTTTTTCACTTGCATAAGATCCTTTTCTGGAGTTAACTATCTATTAATGTGAATTGTCAAATTTATCTCAGATTATAGTAACTGGAAAATTAGTGTGAAGAATAAAAACAAATAATTATCGTGTTGTAAAAATGGAAGCGGGCTGAAACAGTGATTCATGTGGCACAAATAGTATAACAAAAGCTGTGAAGGAAGGAAGGAAAGAAGGATGAAAGGAAGGAGGGGAGGGAGGGAGAGAGGGAGGAAAGATGGAAGAAGGAAGGAAGGAAGGAAGGAAGGAAGGAAGGGAGGGAGGAAGGAAGGAAGGAAGGAAGGAAGAGAGGGAGGAAGGAAGGAAGGAAGGAAGGAAGAGAGGAAGGAAGGAAGGAAGGAAGGAAGGGAGGGAGGAAGGATGGAAGAAGGAAGGAAGGAAGGAAGGAAGGAAGCAAGGAAGGGAGGGAGGGAGGAAGGAAGGAAGGAAGGGAGGGAGGGAGGAAGGAAGGAGGGAAGGAAGGAAGGAAGGAAGGAAGGAAGGAAGGAAGGAAGGAAGGAAGGAAGGGAGGGAGGGAGGAAGGAAGGAAGGAAGGAAGGAAAGGAGGGAGGAAGGATGGAAGAAGGAAGGAAGGGAGGGAGGGAGGGAGGGAGGGAGGGAGGGAGGGAGGGAGGGAGGAAGGGAGGGAGGAAGGGAGGGAGGAAGGAAGGAAGGAAGGAAGGAAGGAAGGAAGGAAGGAAGGGAGGGAGGGAGGGAGGGAGGGAGGAAGGAAGGAAGGGAGGGAGGAATGAAGGAAGAGAGGGTGGAAGGAAGAGAGGGAGGAAGGGAAGGAGGGAGGGAGGAAGGATGGAAGGAGGAAGGAAGGAAGAGAGGGAGGAAGGAAGGAAGGAAGGAAGGAAGGAAGGAAGGGAGGGAGGGAGGGAGAAAGGAAGGGAGGGAGGAAGGAAGGAAGATAGGAAAGAAGGGAACGAGGAAGGAAGGAGGAAGAAAGGAAGGAAGGAAGGAAGGAAGGGGGCGAGGGAAGGAAGGAAGATAGGAAGGAAGGGAACGAGGAAGGAAGGCGGAAGGAAAGGGAAGGAGGAAGGAAGGGCTAAGGAGGGAAGGAAGGGAGGAAGGGGGGAAGGGAGGAAGGGGGGAAGGGAGGAAGGAAGGAAGGAAGGAAGGAAGGAAGAGGGTGGAAAGAAGGAAGGGAGGCAGGTAGGGAGGAAGAAAGGAAGGAAGGAATAGAGGCAGGAAGGAATGACAGAAGGAAGGAAGGTAGGAATGACGAAAGGAAGGGAGGAAGGAAGGATCTCTTCAATATCTTACCACTTAAATTGTCCTATTTTTTCCTCAAAACACAGTAAATGTCATGGCCCGTGCACTCTGGCTCAGTGAAATTTAAAGGTCAAGTACACCCATAATATGTTACACCTGACACAATATAAATATAAAGCCTTCCTCTTCCTGGGATTCTTGCTGACTCTGTTTGTGCCCTAGCCTGCTGTACAGTGTTGCCCCGTCACTCCTGTTCATGTACCTGCCTATCATTTTGTTTTCTGTCCTGGTCTCCCACTATCCTTCCAGTCTTGCCTGCCTGTTCCTGTCTCTGTGTGGTCCCTCATTCCTTACCCTCATTGCACTTCGGCCACTGCTACCTAGCTAAACCAGGGGTAGCGATCTGGGGGTCACCTGCCACAGCAAGTCTTTCCTGCCTTGTGACGGGCTCTAGTGAAGACCAGCGGCCCCTTAGACTCCCCTCACTGGTGAGGCTCAGTCATCTCTAGCAGTGGTCCAGCCGATCTACAACCCCAGCTATTACAGTAAATTTATGCTCAGTATATAGAAGATTTGACAACCTCACCCCTATGTACAGTGTAGTATGTATGAGGCGGTGGGGTGGACGGAGATGGGGAGCTTGCCAATCTTAATCTTTGCCCTGGGTGCTGGAAATGCTACCTATGCCTCTGTTCCTATGTCACAGGTCAACTATACCAACACTGGTCATAATTGGCCACTGTTATTACAGCTTTCTGAAATAATAGAAAGGCCATAGCGGAAATAGAGAGTAATTTGTGTGGTTTCAAAGTTCCAGGTCCACTATCTGCTGAAACATCACATGGCTGTATGATGGTGGACCCGAAATAAAGAACTTTGTAACTACGCATAGGACCCTGTATTTACACTGTGACCTTTCTACTACTTTGTATTGTTTGTTGGTTGGTTGGCCTTTGGCAATGTTATAAGTAGACCTATTGGAACTGGTGCTGGCTTTTTACCTGTCTCCTAATTTACATCAATCCCTGTCCCCGAATTTCACGATTGTTCAAAAGAGATGATTTCATAGGAAGTATAATAACATTGAATCAGTTATTGGATTGTGAGAGGAAACCAAATAAACCTACACAAATACAAAAAAACACAACAATCCCTATGCAAACAACAACTTTTTTTTCTGGTATGTGTTTCATAAACAAGCATAGGTAAGTCCAAAAAATAGGTATAAAAGACTACTCCCCCCCCCCCCCCCCCCAAAAAAAAAAAAAAAAACAGCCTTGTATAAAGATATTAATTTAAATTATTATTATTATTATTATTATTATTAATATTATATATTAGTTGTAGTAGTAGTAGTAGTAGTAGTAGTAGTAGTAGTAGTACGTTATAGGAATTGTAGATTCATACCTTCTCTCTATTTTGGTTGCAGTTTAAATTAAAAATGATAAATAAATGCTGGTAAATATTCATAAAATTCTTAGCTATCTGCCAGCATTTAGAGGTCAGCTACTGTACTTGCTATATGTGACAGTGTCTGGAAACCTACAGCATGTACTATAGTAGGTTTTATGAAGCCTGAGGAATCTGTCTCCTTCATCAAAATTTATCCTTAGGATGTCTGCCAGAATGTCAGGGTGATGTTCTATGTATCTGCCACAATGTTTCTATTTTAGAGCTGTATCCCCCTCCAAGCCTTCCATTTATGATGCTGAGCCTTATTAAAGAGTATGTAAACACATATTACTCCTTTATCCCTCAAATCTTCCTGCATCATAAAATTAGGTCATGGACCTTTGGGAACACTGTGACATCTCACTGTATAACTTTTTCATAGGCATATTAGAAAACAGACTTAAATGGTATTAGTGAAATACATGTATATGGAGTGGCCAGAGAATGGGTCGGTTCTTAAAAGGGTTATCTGGTTAGGTAAAATATATGTTGAGTCCTCCCCCCTCCTGGAGACTAACAATTCCTTCTATACTTGTTATTAACTATTCAGTCTCCCTCCCTCAGTTCTGAGCTGCTGCTTTCTACTGAAGACACAAAAATCTGTATGTAAGTTTTTCTCTCTTTCTGCCCCCCCCCCCCCCCAGCATTACAGAGTTACTATGTAGGGACTTGCAGTTGCAGATAGGGACTTGTTAACATCAGCTGCATTGGAAAGGACGGTGGAGGAGGGGGTTAAAAGCAGAAATGGAATCAACAGCTTAGACACAGTGTTTGTGCCTTTAGCAAAAAGTAACAGGCTAAGAACTGAGGGAAGGAGACAGAACGGTAAAGAGATGTATGGAATAAATTGTTAGTCTTCAGAAAGGGGGAGGATTCAATATATATTTTAACTAACCGGATAACCCTTTTAAAGCCTGTTTACACGTAACAATTATCTCCAGGACTTGACCACTTGCAGTTGATCACAGCCTATGATGTGAATTATGAAGGATCAATGATAAATAATCTAATCGATCAGTGCTGTATTAAGTATATGGGAGATGTATTAAGTCTATGGGAGATCACTGCAGTAATACTAGAAGTCCCCCCTTCCCAGTTTATTAATAAAAATAAATAAATATGTTTGGTGTCGCCACATGCATAATCGCCCGAACTATTAAATGATCACATTCCTGATCTCGCACGGTAAACAGCGTAAGTGCAAAAAACCGCCAAAGTGCAAAAATTGCTGATTTTTTTTTTTTGGTCACATTACAAGTACAAGTACATATCATGACACAAAACTTAACCCCTCAGGGGTCAGACTATTGCTTTCCGAATAACCAGGTAAGCTCCGCTCTGCCATGCGGGGTGGGGGGCATCTGATCAAATACTCCAGTCTCCCATTGTTTTCAATGGGAATTTTTACTAGAGTTGAACGCTCAAATATTGAAAAATACTCGACTTGAGTATTTTGATCCCTACTCATCTTAAATTATGCTCATTCTTTTAAATTGTTTTCTTGATTCATCTCCAACATAAAAACCAAATAGAAATAAAGTAAAACAAGGGAAAAAGGCTCAAACTAAGGGTATTTTCCCACTCCGGAATACACACCGAGACTCCAAGCAGATTCCGCCAATCGACCTCTGCTTGAAGTTCTGCTCGTTCCATAGACTCAATGATATTATCCGGTGAATTCGCCCAAAGAATTGACAAGACAATTATTTGGGCAGACGGCAGAATTTACCTGCAAATATCATTGAGAGTATGGGACGGGCGGAACTTCAAGCAGAGGCCAGTTGGCGGAATCTGCTTGGAGTCTCGGTGTGTAATCCAGAGTGGGAACATGCCCTTAGAAGCAAAAACAATTTTTGTTTATAAATATCATTTAATATGCACTAAATATTTAGCATTGATTTTCCTGTTTGATTATTAGAAACAGCCCCTGATATTTGCTTCTAATATAATCTAGAATATACATTTACTTTGAGTGGTTGTGTACTAGGTACTTAGCCTTCATTTGCATAACCAATTACGTGATTATTGGATATCTTTGGGTGTTTATGCAGAGAAAGTGATAAACACTATGTAAAACATTTATAGTTTAGCATACAATGTACAGTACGATAGCAGTGACTGGGAAATTCTATACAGCAGTATGTACTGTAACCTGATGTATATTCTGCAGGAAGTGATTTATTCTTTCCACTCTGACACAGTGCTCTCTGCTGCCACCTCTGTCCATGTCAGGAACTGTTCAGACCAGTAGCAAATCCCCATAGAAAACCTCTCCTGCTCTGGACAGTTCCTGACATGGACAGAGGTGGCAGCAGAGAGCACTGTGTGAGACTGGAAAGAATACACCACTTGCTGCAGGACATACAGCAGCTGATAAGTACTGAAACACTTGAGATTTTTAAATAGAAGTAAATTATGAATCTATATAACTTTCTGATGTCGTCTGATTTAAAAGAAAACAAGTCGCCGGAGTACCCCTTTAACTTCTGAGAGTTTGGGGAATGATGCCCTTTGTGTCCCAGACACGGGAGACTAAAAGATAAACAATACAATTGTTAGGTATATCTGTATTAGTGAATTGCATATACATAATGTCTAGAGTGGGAGGACAGAACATTAGAGTCATGACTGATATTTGGCAGTAAGTTCATGGCTGACTGGAGATATGAAGGGCATGGTAAGTGATCAATGACAAGAATAAATGTGGATCAAATAGGATGAGAAGGGACATTCGGGAACAAGTGTCATTGTGTAAAGGAAAAATGGATTCACCTTGAATTCAGTGGAGCTATGTCCTACAATGCATGTGTTATTCTTTTAGGTTTTTAACATAGTCGTGTTTCACTCAAAGTAAAGAAGTAGGCAAAGTTTTCTTTAGATGTGTTAGCAGGCACATTATAGCAGCAGTGTGTATAGCTGAGTGTAAGTGCAGGCACATTATAGCAGCAGTGTGTATAGCTGAGTGTAAGTGCAGGCACATTATAGCAGCAGTGTGTATAGCTGAGTGTAAGTGCAGGCACATTATAGCAGCAGTGTGTATAGCTGAGTGTAAGTGCAGGCACATTATAGCAGCAGTGTGTATAGCTGAGTCTAAGTGCAGGCACAATATAGCAGCAGTGTGTATAGCTGAGTCTAAGTGCAGGCACATTATAGCAGCAGTGTGTATAGCTGAGTGTAAGTGCAGGCACATTATAGCAGCAGTGTGTATAGCTGAGTGTAAGTGCAGGCACATTATAGCAGCAGTGTGTATAGCTGAGTCTAAGTGCAGGCACATTATAGCAGCAGTGTGTATAGCTGAGTGTAAGTGCAGGCACATTATAGCAGCAGTGTGTATAGCTGAGTCTAAGTGCAGGCACATTATAGCAGCAGTGTGTATAGCTGAGTGTAAGTGCAGGCACATTATAGCAGCAGTGTGTATAGCTGAGGGTAAGTGCTAGCACATTATAGCAGCAGTGTGTATAGTTGATTAAAAGTGCAGGAACATTATAGCAGTGTGTATAGTTGAGTGTGAGTTCAGGCACATTATAGCAGGAATGGGAAGATGGGAAACACAAGGGCTGACAGAGACTGAGGTTGGATAAGGGGTCCTATTACACGGTGTGACTGTCTGCACATTCAGGCCGATCCAGGCAGATATCACCTTCAGTAATAAAGACAACGATAAGTCAAGGAGCTGATTATCTGTTGATCGTTATTTATCAGCTAGTTTAAAAATCATTGTTGATGAAAAGTGCAGAGAAAATAATAAAGCTATACTTCACCTGTCCACATTGCCAGGTGTCCTTCCGGCTTATCCCGGCCGAAGCTCCTGTAGCCGTGCCTTCAATGACAGGCTGCTCAGCCAATCACTGGCCGAGATGGGACAAAGCTGCAGACTGGATTGTCACTTCAGAGACTTCTCAGAGGTGTCAGTGCTGGCTGCAGGGAGAAGCTAGAAAGAAGCCGTGGAGTGCGGCATTGCTTTCTATATATGCAGTGAAGGCTGCACGGACATCGCTAACAATTTATATATAGCCCTTATTGCACGAGTGTTAAGCCGTGTAATAGGCTCTATAGGTGAACACCGGTCTAACAAGTCGGCATCTGCTAACATAAAATATTGGTTCCTAAACAGGAAAGAGTTAAATGAAAGACCATAAAAGAGGGTGTTGTAGTAGTCCAAGCGGATGAGGGCATACACTAGAATGTTTGTTAAATCAAAGTTGGGAAATGAGAATAACGTAGAAGTGTTTTGAGGTGAAGGCAGCAGGAGGTGGTAAATGCTAGGAAGTGTGCTTCCCTTTCTACACTCCACGGGTGTCCCAATGCGGTCTTTATGGTGTCCTTTCTGACTTCAGCTCCGCTACTTCCAAAACAAACTAGGAGTGACAGCCTGCTCAGCTAATCACTGGCCAAAATGCTTTCCCATCTCAGCCAATGATTGGCTGAGCGAGCTGTCACTCCCAAGACAAGTTCATCTCTAAAATAGCAAAACTGGAGTCAGAAAGGACACCAGAAAGGCCATATTGGGACACCCGTAAAGTGTGGAGAGGAAAGCATATCATGTTTGTTAAGGTCACCAATACTGCGAAAACCCCTTTATGGGTTCACACTATGTATATTTGAGGCTGTATTTGGTCCTCATGTCAGGTCCTCATAGCAACCAAAACCAGGAGTGGATTGAAAACACAGAAAGGATCTGTTCACACAATGTTGAAATTGAGTGGATGGCCGCCATATAACAGTAAATAACGGCCATTATTTCAATACCACAGCCATTGTTTTAAAATAACAGCAAATATTTGCCATTAAATGACGGCCATCCACTCAATTACAACATTATGTGAACAGAGCCTTTCTGTGTTTTCAATCCACTCCTGGTTTTGGTTGCTATACAGCCTCACAAATACAGCCTCAAATATACATAGTGTGAACCCAGCCTTAAAAGATATCATCAGGTGCATGAGAGATCTTATAAAAACAGTGCCATGAGCATATGTATAACAGCATCAAATACTAGTACTAACCTAACAATGTGTACACCCTTGTGGAACACAAGATTCCTTTATATAAGTGACCCTACTGTGCTAGATCCAACATCTTCACTGTCCCAGGTGAATACAAAGTACATACATCATACACACGTATGTATCTATACAACATAAACTTGGATTTTGTTCAAAGTCTTTCCTCTTAGAAGGTCTTATTGTCATAGCTGATGCACATGATGATGGGATCTTTTGATGTGTAATAGACTGAGATCATACAATAAATAACACTTCACATTGAATGAAAAATTCCAATTTTCCCAACATTACCCTTGCGGGACTTTCTCCTTTTAAACTCTCCTGTGACATCTTAAATGAATGTCACTTAGGTATAAGTATATAAAGAAAGATGAAACTCCTTGAAGCCATTTGACAATATGAATAGTGGAGACTTTGTTAAATGAAGGTTTAAATGGGCTGTCGTTCCGTCCCCTGGCGTTCATGTCATCTTCGAGCTAGCTGGGTAGGTTGGTATTACTCTTAGACTGCATGTAGTTCATCAACTCTTAATGATATTTCTATTACAGGAATCTTGCGGCAAAGTTGGCAGCCGAAGAATCTATTTTTCATGTAACGATATGAGTTGTCAAATATACATTAACTTTTATGTCCTAACATTGCTATATATCACAGGTAGTATAACATTAGGGAAATGCATCTTGTATATGTCTTGACAAGTGAGGTTGATGTGGAAAAATTATGTCATAATGCTTGTACCCAGAGCAACAGATAGAGTTTTTAAAAACAAGGACAGAAAGTCAGCCCTGGCCTTGGGTTGCCTGACATTTCTTAGAAATTCTTACCGATTTTGTTAATCCTATGTCAAATGCCAATAAAGACACAGCTTTAATTATACATCGGAGGTATTAGACTTTAAGAATCATTAAAGGGGTACGCCAGCTACATTTTTTTTAATTCAAATTAACTGGTGTCAGAAAGTTATATAGATTTGTAATTTTCTTCTATTTAAAAATCTCAAGTCTTCCAGTACTTTTCAGCTGCTGTATGTCCTGCAGGAAGTGAAGTATTTTTTTTACAGTCCGACACAGTGCTCTCTGCTGCCACCTCTGTCCATGTCAGGAACTGTCCAGAGCAGGAACAGCTTTCTATGAGAATTTACTACTATTTTGGACAGTTCCTATCATGGAAAGAGGTGGCAACAAAGAGGATCGTGTCAGACTGGAATATCCCTTTAATATGGAATTTTTATTGTTGGGAAGCCATTGCACCCCTATATTTTCACATATTCCCATGACCCCACTATCTGTTTAAATTGTGTTGCTTGAGAACCCCATGGTTAAGTATTAATGTAAAATCATAACTAATGATAAAAAATGAAAAAAAGTTAATGAAAAAAAAAAAAAGAATTCAGCAGCAACGTGCTTCACGCGATTACGCTTAATCAAGGACCATGATTAAGCACAATCGCGTGAAACGTGTTGGTCGTCTTGTGCGAACCATGTTTTATTCTATTTTCATTAAAAGTTATGTTTAAATCACCACGTCTGGAGTTCAGAGATCCTCACCTTACTTCCGTTGAACTTCAATAAAAAATATGATTGCAAGTGATATAAAATTCATGGGAAAAAAATTACAAAGTTGTCACGTTTCTCAAGTATTAAGTAGTAATTCCACAGGCTGCAACTGGTTTGGTACAAGCTAAACTGGGATGCATATTCTACAGGACTCTTGCAGAAAGGTTTGCTGCAGGGTATGGTCACAATCCCCAGGGTCGTTACCAGTCAAATAATAATTGGCACATGGTCAGATAAAGCCAGGAGTCTACAGTAAACTGAAACAGGAATAGAATAGCAAATTCTATGTAAAGTAACAGATGGGCAAATCAGGGATAGGCCAAGGTCAGGATCTGGGTGTAGAACTAGGGAAAGCAGAAAAATAATCCAAGGGTTACAGAGCTTGGTTTCAAGCGAATGTTCATAGTTTGCATAGTGATTTTTTTTTCATTACCTGGTCGAGGCTGGAGCGAGAATTGCGGTGACAGAGGCCATTTTTCAAGATGGTGCCCAGTTCCTGCAATCAGCGCCGTTTTCTGTGCACTTTGGCCAGCTTTATACACTGAAGGCAGTCCTGGCACCCTCTGCATAAGGATATTGCCATTACATTGGGGACACCAAGTCCGCCTCCAGTACACAGAGCAGGCCGAAGTACACCTGAAGAAACCAGCACTCATCGCGGGAATCAGGTGTTGTTTTGGAAACTGCACCGCACCACCGGGATCTCCATGCCAGCACAAAAAAAAAATGACTAAGTGAACTTGTATATTCGCTTTAATACAAGCAACCAATTTTAAGGTATAACAGGCTAGTGGCATTAACTAACACAATCACGCTATCTTATTTATCAACCTGAAATCATCTCAGAAGGGTGTGATCATAAATAGAGCTGATCAAACAGCGGAAAATCGTAGGTTCTATAGAACTCCAACCTTATTGAACCTTCTGCATTTGATTCCTGATGCCTCCCCGGTCCATGGGGAAGGAGGAGACAGCCTGGGTACCGCCTGGAATTTCGGGATACAGCCTATTACCTAGAATGAATCCCGGAATTCCAGTCGGTACCCGGGCTGTCTCCTCCTCCCCCACGGACCAGGAAGGCATCGGGAATCAAATGCAGAAGGTTCAATAAAGTTCGAGTTCTATAAATCCTAAGATTTTCCGATGTTCGATCATCTCTAGTCATAAATCATAGGAAGAAAAAGTAGTATAACTAGGAGGGTACTGAGATGTAAAGTAGTGAATACCAGCGCCATTTGTAAAAAGTTAGATGATAGAAAATATGCTAAAAATGATCTAAGTTTCAATTATTTTCAGGAAAAGTAGGTTTCATCTAATGCATTTCTTCCCTATGCCATTCACAATCCTGTAGATTTCAGAGCTGAAATCTTTTTATTTATATTTTACTGATTTATTACACTTGGTAGATTAATAGCAAAGTTATCTCATTTTTCATTTTCGTTTCACTGGAGCAATAAAAAAGAAAAAAAAAGGAAAGGTTGAGTGCTAGATGTAACCTTTAAATAGGCACAGTCGTTCCAACAAACTTTGCATAGATCAATAGTGCAAGTGAACATAAGAAACCTTTAAAATACATCTCATCCGACAAAAATGTTCCTTATCTTGTTATCAAGCATCTGGATGATTACAAATTTAGCTTGTGGTTAAAAGTCTGCAGGAAAATGCAATATATAAGACTTATGATGGCCAGACTTTAAACACACCCATGGCAGCTTATAACGAATTTCCATGAAACAACAGGCACGCAGCATATTTTCATTTTAAGTTTTTTATTGTAAATAAATAAAGAAAAAAATAGCAAAATAAGAATGAAAATATGCTGTTAAGTAAATACATAGTATAGAAGCTGGCAGCTAAAATGCAATAGTCAGGAAGGGGGATCATGTCAATTGCATTATAGCCGCCAGCTTCTTTATAGTATATTAACTTAATATAGTATAGTTTTATTCTAATTTTGCTATTTTTTCTTTACAAAAGCAATACTGACACAAAATTTGACACAAAAGGCCAAATTCACACGTCCGTTGTTCTGTGCGCAATTGCGGGCACGCAATTGCGGACAGAATAAAAAAAACAATGTTATTCAATGGCCCTGTTCACACGTCCCTACGTGTATACGGGGCCGCGATCGGTGTCGGTAAAAAACAGACATGTTGTAATGCGGACACTGTTGTAATGCACGGAGCACTACAGATGCACATTTGTAGTGCCGGCCGCGGCGCAGGCCGCGGACTGCATTACGGATGTGTGAAAAAACCTAGAAAAACCAGGAATGGTAAGAGCACATTCTGGCCCCCAGGGGGGTTAAATTAATCCCCTAAAGAAACCTAGAGAAAGCCTTAAGGCCAGACTGTTACTTTTAAATTAACCAGGTACCCTCGGATCTACCGATCGGGAGACACCTGGATAAATACTCAAGGGTAGGGGCACCCTAAAGCTTGTTGAAAGGCTTCTGAGCAGCCTGTTAAAAAGCTTTCTTTTAATTGAGCATTCGAGCAGCACACAGTACCTTCGAGTAGCCCCATACTCAAATGAATACTATACTCAAACTAGCATGCTCACTCATCTATAGTATTAAAGTATTTATGTTAGCACTTAGACATTCGCCTGCCGCCATCCTGCGGGAAACCAGAGACTGCTGAACTGTTTACTAAAAGTCTGCAGTGATTCACAGTGCAGTGGGCAACATAGTTGTGGAGAATTACCTGCCTCATTCGCCATATCAATAGGTTGTAAAAATAGAGACTGTCAGAGAAAACCCTGTGGAATACTGTAGTCTATAGCCCCCAAGTTGCCAAGGATGGGAGCTGGCTCTGAGACAGGGATGCCACTGGGACAGAGAAAGAGAATGGACCAGGAGTGACTAACGTGGCTTAAAGTGACTCTGTGTCCACAATCTGACCTCCCCAAACTGCTTGTACCTTCGGATAGCTACTTTTAATCCAAGATCTGTCCTGGGGTCCGTTCAGCAGGTGATGCAGTTATTGTCCTAAAAAACAACTTTTAAACTGGCAGCCCAGTGTCAAATTGGTGTGGCCTAGATTGTGTATGCATTAGGCTGGCACACCCTCTCCGTCCCCCCACCCCGCCCTTCTCATCATTAGGAATGCTCCAGGAAGATTGTCTCCTATTCCTCACCTGTGTAAGCCCGGCACATGGGCTGGATCGTTAAGGCACCTGTGCAATGTTCAGACAGGAGAAAATGTTCCAGTGGCATTCCTAATTATGAAGAGGGTAGGGAGGAGGGACGGAGGGGTGGTGCAAAGTTAGGACACAGATATTCTAAGCCCCGGCCATTGGGCACAGGGCTGCAAGTTTAAAAGTTGTTTTTTAGGACAATAACTGCATCACCTGCCAAAAGGACCACTGGACAGATCTTCGATTAAAAGCAGCTATCCGAAGGTACAAGTGGTTTGGGGGGGGGCAGATTGTGGGTAAAGAGTCGCTTTAAGGGGACCATCCTCAAGTAACATTCAGCAAGAGGCACTGAGAAGAAAGCGAGATTAGACTGAGCAGTATATGCATCCTTTCTAATTTAACCTTTGGGGTCGGTCACTGCCCTTTCACCTGACTCACCTACCTTTTCCATGGCCAATGTGGCGTACTAATTATAAAAAATTATAAAAAACAAAAAACAAACATATTTCTCTAACATAAAAAGTTACCAGTTAAACTCAACAAGATCTTGATGTTCTTCAGGTAAAAAATGAAAGGTTCTCTAGTACTTGGATAACGCTCCAGTCTTCCTTTCCTTTAACTTCATTCTAATGATCCCTGCTTACTCGATGCCCAGTTACATGTCATGAAGTGCCCCGTCATGTGCATGAATAATAAATACTTCCTTAGCTTCACATGATTTATTTTGATATATCTCCAATGGCCAAGAATTATCAAACTTTTCCTTATCTCTAATATGTACTTTTGAAGGTGGACGTTTCTCGAAGACCAGTTAAGAATAGATTGTAACTTTTTATTCACAGTTTGGGTATATTTCCATGTGGCAGATTTGATGTACACATTTCTGCAAATGTAAATCAGTTAAGTTTATTTCTGCATCATATGTACCTATAAGTGTCAGTCAGACATTTATGTGACAGATTTGCCCCTTGGGAGCAGACCCTTTCTCTGGGGCTGCAAGTTGCTTCCAAACAATGGGATATTGTCTCTCCAGCCAGAGATGCCGAACTCTATCCACAGCCGGATGAACAGTCAGTGTATTTTTCCGGACACCAAGGAACCTAAGTGTCATTCCATTAATGCAGTCAGTTGTCTTTTTCTTCTACAAGAAGGTAAATTAACCTCTTTCCCGCTAAAGGTCAACTGGTTGTGAAGCTGAATATAGCCGTTTAAATTCATGTGAGATGAAAAAAAAGGAAGAAAAAGAGAAGGCAGCATAGAAGATACTAGATCTACTTCCAGTCCTCATAACTTTGCAGTGTGGGTTATAATCTCAGCGGGCAAGACATTTTCTCAGTGGTTAGCACTGGCTGCTACCAAAGGCTGAGGAACATCATTTTATCTGAATTGCTGAGCTATGAAGGAGGGCTGATTAGTGCGGGAGACCTTTTTGTCGCTGTTTAATGACATATTGATTCCTCGCAGCCGGCAGGTGCTCAATACTGACCTTCACCTGTTTACAAATGTGTTTGGTTAAAAGGAATAAAAAGGAATTCCATTACAAATATTCAGCTGCGAGCGATGACGGAAAGAGGAGATCTTATACTTGGGAACTTGTTGAGTTAAAGTGCAGCATCATGGACCATTTGTGGTCCAGAGAAGTGGTAGAGATGTTACTAACCAGCTGTAATACTAATTGATTTTTGCCTTCCTTTGACACACACTGACGCACTAAGGCTATGTTCACACAACCTAACTTTTGTTTTAACCACGGCCATGATTAATACAAAAGTACTGTCATAGGGAAATTCCTGCCAGAGTGTATATATATAGTACACACTCCGGCCGGGATTCCAACCGGCCGCACGGAAAACTGACACGTTAGTTTTGTGCAGTCGATGTTCATTAAATAGCAGCTTCACAGAACTGTCAGTTCACACAATAGAGAGTGCGGCTCCAGCCGTACTCTTTATTGTGTGTTATGGGGAATTTGGATGCGGGCGCACTGATCTTTACTGATACCAGCCGTTCTGTGACCCGGCCGGTGTTTCAAGTTGTGTGAACCCGGCTTAAACATGCATTCAGTCAGGTCATCAAAATAGGTTATGGCTATGTTCGCACTATGTTCCAGCAATTAATGGGAAAAGGTGGCCGTCTATTGATAACGATTATAGATAAGCGGAAAGTGAAATATTTGATCATTTGAAATTTGATTCGAATAGCCACGATATTCGTATCGAATCCCATTATACTCTATGTGAGAAAAATCCTTGGGACCTGGAAATCAATATTCAACCACTAGGAGGTCACCAAGTGCCCAATGACACCTCAGGAAATGATGCCAACACCTCTGGATGCATATAGGACAGCAGGGGAAGCATGCCTGGGTGCATCTAACACTAGTGATGAGCCAACATCCCAATTTTCGGTTTGGATCCCTCACACCAACAAAAAGAAAATGTTCGTGATTGGTTCGTGTTCGCCGAACATTAACGAACATACTATAAACGTGAAGTAGAAGCGTACATTTCGATCTAGCAATACGCACTTGCGTACGTATCAGTAGTAGCAAGATAACAGGTATTATCCTGCAATCTCAGTATACAGCCGTACACCGGATATATAATTGTTTTTTACAATAATAAAATGAAAGAGCTTTACCTTTATAGGACGCAGGCTGTGCAAATCAGAAGTAGCAAGATAACAGCTATTATCCCACACTCACAGTATACAGCTGTATACACTATCAGTAGATGTCTGAACACACTGCCTGTCTCACAACAGCTTCTTAATCTCTGTTTTTTATACTTTTAGCCCTAACAAGGGCTTTTGGGGGTCCGTTCCTACCTAACTACACCTAAAAGCTTTCTCTCCCTAGTATAAGTCTCTCCTTTCTTTGCACCAACCAGCAAGTGACACAAATCTGAAATCCACAATTCTTATATTCAGGGGGTGTTGTAGTTTAACCAGCCAATCACAGTTAGAGTTTTTTTTTTTTTTTTTAAGTCTTGCCTATTCCTAGTGCCTGTCCCTCTCCCCTGCATGTTTATTGCCTGGAAAAAGCACCAGGGGTGTGGGAGGGCGAATCAAATTTTTACTGCATTATCGTTCGAATATTCGATAACGATGATAATAATGTTCATGATCATTACTTGTGGCAGTCATTATTGATTGACTCCCATTATTTTGCACTAACATCTTGTTGTGGAGACATAGGGGGAGATTTATCAAAGGGTGTAAAATTTAGACTGGTGCAAACTACCGACAGCAACCAATCACAGCTCAGCTTTAGGCAGTGCTGAAAGGAAAGCTGAGCTGTGATTGGTTGCTGTGGGCAGTTTGCATCAGTCAAAATTATACACCCTTTGATAAATCTCCCCCATTAGCCTTCATTTGTTTTAGTATTGTTTTGCTGCTCTTAGATCTCATCATCTTATAGTATACTTTTACAGAATACTTTTATATATATTAGAGACATTCTGTTGGTGTGTAGTATTTCATTTCATTATCTCATTTTAGGGGACATCATCTCGTGAGATTTCCATGCCATACACTGTGGAGATGGGCGTTACACACAACGCATGCCCTTGAAATGCAGCAACATGGTTTGCTTTTGGTAAGCTTTTATAGAAAGTCTTTCTTTTTGAAAAACAAAGGTATTTTTTATTGCTTTTCAACATGAATAAAGGCAAAACGAAACAAACAATAAAGAAGTCTCTGCCTTTTACCCCAGGGTCAGTGTGTGTTACTAGTAAAACAATGTCCTACCATTTCTTCAGAGGGTCTAAAAAAAGAAAGGAAATCACAAAGTACAGTGATACCTCGCTTCTCAAACTGCTCTGAGCTCAAACTGTTCAGTTCTCAAACGGTATTTACTTTAGTTCTCAAACTCTTCCTCGATTGTCAGACACTTTTTTGGCATTAAGTCTTGAAATACAATAATCCCTCGGTGTTTAAATGCATCTGAATTTGAACAAAAATTTACCCAGATGTAATTTGAACTTTTGTCGGAATCTGAGAGTTTTTGCACTGGAGAGGCTTCACATGCAGTGCTGTATAAGATTCCTGGAATGCATATATAGTACAGTAGTAGTACAGGCAGTGCACCACCATCTCCCATCCTGTACTGTATGAGATTGCTGGAGTGCATATACAGTACAGTAGTAGTACAGTCAGTGCACCACCATCTCCCATCCTGTACTGTATAAGACTGCTGGAGTGCATATACAGTACAGTAGTAGTACAGGCAGTGCACCACCATCTCCCATCCTGTACTGTATAAGACTGCTGGAGTGCATATATAGTACAGTAGTAGTACAGTCAGTGCACCACCATCTCCCATCCTGTACAGTACTGCATTAGACTGCTGGAGTGCATATACAGTACAGTAGTAGTACAGTCAGTGCACCTCCATCTCCCATCCTGTACTGTATAAGATTGCTGGAGTGCAAACACAGCACAGTAGTAGTACAGGCAGTGCACCACCATCTCCCATCCTGTACTGTATAAAACTGCTGGAGTGCATATATAGTACAGTAGTAGTACAGGCAGTGCACCACCATCTCCCATCCTGTACTGTATAAGATTGCTGGAGTGCATATACAGTACAGTAGTAGTACAGTCAGTGCACCGCCATCTCCCATCCTGTACTGTATAAGACTGCTGGAGTGCATATACAGTACAGTAGTAGTACAGGCAGTGCCCCACCATCTCCCATCCTGTACTGTATAAGATTTATTGAGTGCATATACAGCACAGTAGTAGTACAGCTAGTGCACTGCCATCTCCCATCCTGTACTTTATAGGATTGCTGAAGTGCATATGGAGTACAGTACAGTTGTAGTACAGTCAGTGCATGACCATCTTCCATCCTGTACAGGGCTGTATAAGACTGCTGGAGTGCATATACAGTACAGTAGTAGTATAGTCAGTCCACTGTCGTCTCTCATCCTGTACTTTATAAGATTGCTGGAGTGCATACACCGCACAGTAGTAGTACAGTCAGTGCACCACCATCTCCCATCCTGTACTGTATAAGACTGCTGGAGTGCATATACAGTACAGTAGTAGTACAGGCAGTGCACCACCATCTCCCATCCTGTACTGTATAAGATTGCTGGAGTGCATATACAGTACAGTAGTAGTACAGTCAGTGCACCACCATCTCCCATCCTGTACTGTATAAGATTGCTGGAGTGCATATACAGTACAGTAGTAGTACAGGCAGTGCACCACCATCTCCCATCCTGTACTGTATAAGATTGCTGGAGTGCATATACACTACAGTAGTAGTACAGTCAGCGCACCACCATCTCCCATCCTGTACAGTATAAGATTGCTGGAGTGCATATACAGTACAGTAGTAGTACAGCCAGTGCACCACCATCTCCCATCCTGTACAGTATAAGATTGCTGGAGTGCATATACACTACAGTAGTAGTACAGTCAGCGCACCACCATCTCCCATCCTGTACTATATAAGACTGCTGGAATGCATATACAGTACAGTAGTAGTACAGCCAGTGCACCACCATCTCCCATCCTGTACTGTATAAGATTTATTGAGTGCATATACAGCACAGTAGTAGTACAGCTAGTGCACCACCATCTCCCATCCTGTACTGTATAAGACTGCTAGAGTGCATATACAGTACAGTAGTAGTACAGCCAGTGCACCACCATCTCCCATCCTGTACTGTATAAGACTGCTGGAATGCATATACAGTACAGTAGTAGTACAGCCAGTGCACCACCATCTCCCATCCTGTACTGTATAAGATTGCTGGAGTGTATATACAGAACAGTAGTAGTACAGTCAGTGCACCACAATCTCTCATCCTGTAATGTATAAGATTGCTGGAGTGCATATACAGTACAGTAGTAGTACAGTCAGTGCACCACCATCTCCCATCCTGTACTATATAAGACTGCTGGAATGCATATACAGTACAGTAGTAGTACAGTCAGTGCACCACCCTCTCCCATCCTGTACTGTATAAGACTGCTGGAGTGCATATACAGTACAGTGGTAGTAAAGTCAGTGCACGACCATCTCCATCCTGTAATGTATAAGATTGCTGGAGTGCATATACAGTACAGTGGTAGTAAAGTCAGTGCACCACCCTCTCCCATCCTGTACAGTGCTGGGGTGGGTGGGGGGTTGGACTCTATACAGTAAAGGATGAGTGAGGAGTTGGTGACTTCTGTTGCTTGATTTGTTGACTGTTTCTTGTGTAAAATGTCCTCTTTCGTATATCGCTGCTGTAATGTCCTGTACATTATATAGTTTTGTTCTGTTCTGTACTGTAATGATTAAACTAGGCACTGTACAATGTAATAAATGATACTGTAGGTAATTATTGGTGGGTGCTGGAACCAACTAAACACATGTCCATTATTTCCTATGGTAAGAGACTTCTCGGTTCTCAAACACCTTCCTGAACCAATAAAGTTCCAGAACAGAAGTAACACTGTAGAAATCGGTCCTGGATGAGCCTCAGGAGAGGCCGACCTGGAGAGTCCATTATCGAAAGTCTTATATTTTAAGTAAACAAATTTCTCAAGTTAAAGATTTAAATTCACTCAGTCTACATTCTCCTGAAGTACTAATGGATTAGGGTCTTTTCAATGGAAAGCAATCCATTGTTTTCTCAAGATATAAAAGTCTGAGAATAGGTAATTTATGGCTCTTTGCTGACATACCCCACTATGCCATCCAATGAGATTTTATCTACAGTAGTTGAATGTACTCGACTTAAACATAAACAATTCACATTAAATGCATCAATCCCGTTTTTGGGGTCATGTATCTAGGGCAAATATCTTCATTTACTTATTCCATCATTGAGAGTAGGTATCGAGTTCTATAGACCCTATGTAGTAGGTAAATGTTACATAGTCATCAAGCGTCACTAATTGATTAACTGCCTGGCGGATTTGCAAACATGGTGGGGGGGTAGGAAAGCCCTTCTATTTCTACCTTTACTGACCCATGAATCTACTTTGAGAAGTTTCTTGATCGCAGGGTATAAATATTGTGGCCATATTGGGGTCAAGGTGATGTACCAGTGGCGGATTAAATGTACCCTGGGCCCCGGGCTGTCCACCCAACCTGTCCCCCCCCCGGTCAATCCGCCCACATTATAATCCACTACTGTCCCCCCCCCCACGCTGTAGGAGATGGTCCCCCTCATCCCCCCTTATAGATGGTCCCCCTCTTCCCCCCTTATAGATGGTCCCTCTCTTCCCTCCTTATAGATGGTCCCCCTCTTCCCTTCTTATAGATGGTCCCCCTCTTCCCCCCTTATAGATGGTCCCCCTCTTCCCCCCTTATAGATGGTCCTCTCTCCCCCCTTTATAGATGGTCCCCCTCTTCCCTCCTTATAGATGGCCCCCCTCTTCCCTCTTCCATCCCTTATAGATGGTCCCCCTCTTCCCCACTTATAGATGGTCCCCCTCTTCCCCACTTATAGATGGTCCCCCCTTCCCCCCCTTATAGATGGTCATCCTCTTCCCCCCCTTATAGATGGTCACCCTCTTCCCTCCGTATCGATGGTCCCCCCTCTTCCCCCCCTTATAGATGGTCCCCCTCTCCCCCCTTATAGCTGGTCCCCCCTTCCCCCCTTATAGCTGGTACCCCTCTCCCCCCCCCTTATAGATGGTCCCCTCTCTTCCCCCACTTATAGATCGTCCCCCTCTCCCCCCTTATAGATGCCCCCCTCCCCCCCCCTTATAGCTGGTCCCCCTCCCCCCCTTATAGCTGGTCCCCCTCCCCCCTTATAAATGGTCCCTCTCCCCCCCCCCTATAGCTGGTCAACCTTCCCCTCCCCTTATAGCTGGTCTCCCTCCCCCTTATAGATTCCCCCCCTTATAGATGGTCCCCGTCTTCCCCTTTTATAGATGGTCCCCCTCTTCCCCCTTATAGATGGTCCCCCTCTCCCCCCCTTATAGATGGTCCCCCCTCTCCCCCCTTTAGATGGTTCCCCCTCTCCCTCCCCCTTATAGATGGTCCTCCCTCTCCCTCCCTCTCCCCCTGTTCGCACTATGTTCCAGCAATTAATGGGAAAAGGTGGCCGTCTATTGATAACGATTATACATAAGCGGAAAGTGAAATATTTTATAATTAGAAATCTGATTCGAATAGCCACGATATTCTTATCAAATCCCATTATACTCTATGGGAGAAAAATACTTGGGACCTGGAAATCAATATTCGACCACTAGGAGGTCACCAAGTGCCCAATGACACCTCAGGAAATGATGCCAACACCTCTGGATGCATATAGGACAGCAGGGGAAGCATGCCTGGGTGCATCTAACACTAGTGATGAGCCAACATCCCAATTTTCGGTTTGGATCCCTCACACCAACAAAAAGAAAATGTTCGTGATTGGTTCGTGTTCGCCGAACATTAACGAACATACTATAAACGTGAAGTAGAAGCGTACATTTCGATCTAGCAATACACACTTGCGTACGTATCAGTAGTAGCAAGATAACAGGTATTATCCTGCAATCACAGTATACAGCCGTATACAGGATATATAATTGTTTTTTACAATAATAAAATGAAAGAGCTTTACCTTTACAGGACACAGGCTGTGCAAATCAGAAGTAGCAAGATAACAGCTATTATCCGACACTCACAGTATACAGCTGTATACACTATCAGTAGATGTCTGAACACACTGCCTGTCTCACAACAGCTTCTTAATCTCTGTTTTTTATACTTTTAGCCCTAACAAGGGCTTTTGGGGGTCCGTTCCTACCTAACTACACCTAAAAGCTTTCTCTCCCTAGTATAAGTCTCTCCTTTCTTTGCTCCAACCAGCAAGTGACACAAATCTGAAATCCACTATTCTTATATTCAGGGGGTGATGTAGTTTAACCAGCCAATCACAGTTAGAGGTTTTTTTTTAAGTCTTGCCTATTCCTAGTGCCTGTCCCTCTCCCCTGCATGTTTATTGCCTGGAAAAAGCGCCAGGGGATGTGGGAGGGCGAATCAAATTTTTACTGCATTATCGTTCGAATATTCAATAACGATGATAATAATGTTCATGATCATTACTTGTGGCAGTCATTATTGATTGACTCCCATTATTTTGCACTAACATCTTGTTGTGGAGACATAGGGGGAGATTTATCAAAGGGTGTAAAATTTAGACTGGTGCAAACTACCCACAGCAACCAATCACAGCTCAGCTTTAGGCAGTGCTGAAAGGAAAGCTGAGCTGTGATTGGTTGCTGTGGGCAGTTTGCATCAGTCAAAATTGTACACCCTTTGATAAATCTCCCCCATTAGCCTTCATTTGTTTTAGTATTGTTTTGCTGCTCTTAGATCTCATCATCTTATAGTATACTTTTACAGAATACTTTTATATATATTAGAGACATTCTGTTGGTGTGTAGTATTTCATTTCATTATCTCATTTTAGGGGACATCATCTCGTGAGATTTCCATGCCATACACTGTGGAGATGGGCGTTACACACAACGCATGCCCTTGAAATGCAGCAACATGGTTTGCTTTTGGTAAGCTTTTATAGAAAGTCTTTCTTTTTGAAAAACAAAGGTATTTTTTATTGCTTTTCAACATGAATAAAGGCAAAACGAAACAAACAATAAAGAAGTCTCTGCCTTTTACCCCAGGGTCAGTGTGTGTTACTAGTAAAACAATGTCCTACCATTTCTTCAGAGGGTCTAAAAAAAGAAAGGAAATCACAAAGTACAGTGATACCTCGCTTCTCAAACTGCTCTGAGCTCAAACTGTTCAGTTCTCAAACGGTATTTACTTTAGTTCTCAAACTCTTCCTCGATTGTCAGACACTTTTTTGGCATTAAGTCTTGAAATACAATAATCCCTCGGTGTTTAAATGCATCTGAATTTGAACAAAAATTTACCCAGATGTAATTTGAACTTTTGTCGGAATCTGAGAGTTTTTGCACTGGAGAGGCTTCACATGCAGTGCTGTATAAGATTCCTGGAATGCATATATAGTACAGTAGTAGTACAGGCAGTGCACCACCATCTCCCATCCTGTACTGTATGAGATTGCTGGAGTGCATATACAGTACAGTAGTAGTACAGTCAGTGCACCACCATCTCCCATCCTGTACTGTATAAGACTGCTGGAGTGCATATACAGTACAGTAGTAGTACAGGCAGTGCACCACCATCTCCCATCCTGTACTGTATAAGACTGCTGGAGTGCATATATAGTACAGTAGTAGTACAGTCAGTGCACCACCATCTCCCATCCTGTACAGTACTGCATTAGACTGCTGGAGTGCATATACAGTACAGTAGTAGTACAGTCAGTGCACCTCCATCTCCCATCCTGTACTGTATAAGATTGCTGGAGTGCAAACACAGCACAGTAGTAGTACAGGCAGTGCACCACCATCTCCCATCCTGTACTGTATAAAACTGCTGGAGTGCATATATAGTACAGTAGTAGTACAGGCAGTGCACCACCATCTCCCATCCTGTACTGTATAAGATTGCTGGAGTGCATATACAGTACAGTAGTAGTACAGTCAGTGCACCGCCATCTCCCATCCTGTACTGTATAAGACTGCTGGAGTGCATATACAGTACAGTAGTAGTACAGGCAGTGCCCCACCATCTCCCATCCTGTACTGTATAAGATTTATTGAGTGCATATACAGCACAGTAGTAGTACAGCTAGTGCACTGCCATCTCCCATCCTGTACTTTATAGGATTGCTGAAGTGCATATGGAGTACAGTACAGTTGTAGTACAGTCAGTGCATGACCATCTTCCATCCTGTACAGGGCTGTATAAGACTGCTGGAGTGCATATACAGTACAGTAGTAGTATAGTCAGTCCACTGTCGTCTCTCATCCTGTACTTTATAAGATTGCTGGAGTGCATACACCGCACAGTAGTAGTACAGTCAGTGCACCACCATCTCCCATCCTGTACTGTATAAGACTGCTGGAGTGCATATACAGTACAGTAGTAGTACAGGCAGTGCACCACCATCTCCCATCCTGTACTGTATAAGATTGCTGGAGTGCATATACAGTACAGTAGTAGTACAGTCAGTGCACCACCATCTCCCATCCTGTACTGTATAAGATTGCTGGAGTGCATATACAGTACAGTAGTAGTACAGGCAGTGCACCACCATCTCCCATCCTGTACTGTATAAGATTGCTGGAGTGCATATACACTACAGTAGTAGTACAGTCAGCGCACCACCATCTCCCATCCTGTACAGTATAAGATTGCTGGAGTGCATATACAGTACAGTAGTAGTACAGCCAGTGCACCACCATCTCCCATCCTGTACAGTATAAGATTGCTGGAGTGCATATACACTACAGTAGTAGTACAGTCAGCGCACCACCATCTCCCATCCTGTACTATATAAGACTGCTGGAATGCATATACAGTACAGTAGTAGTACAGCCAGTGCACCACCATCTCCCATCCTGTACTGTATAAGATTTATTGAGTGCATATACAGCACAGTAGTAGTACAGCTAGTGCACCACCATCTCCCATCCTGTACTGTATAAGACTGCTAGAGTGCATATACAGTACAGTAGTAGTACAGCCAGTGCACCACCATCTCCCATCCTGTACTGTATAAGACTGCTGGAATGCATATACAGTACAGTAGTAGTACAGCCAGTGCACCACCATCTCCCATCCTGTACTGTATAAGATTGCTGGAGTGTATATACAGAACAGTAGTAGTACAGTCAGTGCACCACAATCTCTCATCCTGTAATGTATAAGATTGCTGGAGTGCATATACAGTACAGTAGTAGTACAGTCAGTGCACCACCATCTCCCATCCTGTACTATATAAGACTGCTGGAATGCATATACAGTACAGTAGTAGTACAGTCAGTGCACCACCCTCTCCCATCCTGTACTGTATAAGACTGCTGGAGTGCATATACAGTACAGTGGTAGTAAAGTCAGTGCACGACCATCTCCATCCTGTAATGTATAAGATTGCTGGAGTGCATATACAGTACAGTGGTAGTAAAGTCAGTGCACCACCCTCTCCCATCCTGTACAGTGCTGGGGTGGGTGGGGGGTTGGACTCTATACAGTAAAGGATGAGTGAGGAGTTGGTGACTTCTGTTGCTTGATTTGTTGACTGTTTCTTGTGTAAAATGTCCTCTTTCGCATATCGCTGCTGTAATGTCCTGTACATTATATAGTTTTGTTCTGTTCTGTACTGTAATGATTAAACTAGGCACTGTACAATGTAATAAATGATACTGTAGGTAATTATTGGTGGGTGCTGGAACCAACTAAACACATGTCCATTATTTCCTATGGTAAGAGACTTCTCGGTTCTCAAACACCTTCCTGAACCAATAAAGTTCCAGAACAGAAGTAACACTGTAGAAATCGGTCCTGGATGAGCCTCAGGAGAGGCCGACCTGGAGAGTCCATTATCGAAAGTCTTATATTTTAAGTAAACAAATTTCTCAAGTTAAAGATTTAAATTCACTCAGTCTACATTCTCCTGAAGTACTAATGGATTAGGGTCTTTTCAATGGAAAGCAATCCATTGTTTTCTCAAGATATAAAAGTCTGAGAATAGGTAATTTATGGCTCTTTGCTGACATACCCCACTATGCCATCCAATGAGATTTTATCTACAGTAGTTGAATGTACTCGACTTAAACATAAACAATTCACATTAAATGCATCAATCCCGTTTTTGGGGTCATGTATCTAGGGCAAATATCTTCATTTACTTATTCCATCATTGAGAGTAGGTATCGAGTTCTATAGACCCTATGTAGTAGGTAAATGTTACATAGTCATCAAGCGTCACTAATTGATTAACTGCCTGGCGGATTTGCAAACATGGTGGGGGGGTAGGAAAGCCCTTCTATTTCTACCTTTACTGACCCATGAATCTACTTTGAGAAGTTTCTTGATCGCAGGGTATAAATATTGTGGCCATATTGGGGTCAAGGTGATGTACCAGTGGCGGATTAAATGTACCCTGGGCCCCGGGCTGTCCACCCAACCTGTCCCCCCCCCGGTCAATCCGCCCACATTATAATCCACTACTGTCCCCCCCCCCCCACGCTGTAGGAGATGGTCCCCCTCATCCCCCCTTATAGATGGTCCCCCTCTTCCCCCCTTATAGATGGTCCCTCTCTTCCCTCCTTATAGATGGTCCCCCTCTTCCCTTCTTATAGATGGTCCCCCTCTTCCCCCCTTATAGATGGTCCCCCTCTTCCCCCCTTATAGATGGTCCTCTCTTCCCCCTTTATAGATGGTCCCCCTCTTCCCTCCTTATAGATGGCCCCCCTCTTCCCTCTTCCATCCCTTATAGATGGTCCCCCTCTTCCCCACTTATAGATGGTCCCCCTCTTCCCCACTTATAGATGGTCCCCCCTTCCCCCCCTTATAGATGGTCATCCTCTTCCCCCCCTTATAGATGGTCACCCTCTTCCCTCCGTATCGATGGTCCCCCCTCTTCCCCCCCTTATAGATGGTCCCCCTCTCCCCCCTTATAGCTGGTCCCCCCTTCCCCCCTTATAGCTGGTACCCCTCTTCCCCCCCTTATAGATGGTCCCCTCTCTTCCCCCACTTATAGATCGTCCCCCTCTCCCCCCTTATAGATGCCCCCCTCCCCCCCCTTATAGCTGGTCCCCCTCCCCCCCTTATAGCTGGTCCCCCTCCCCCCTTATAAATGGTCCCTCTCCCCCCCCCCTATAGCTGGTCAACCTTCCCCTCCCCTTATAGCTGGTCTCCCTCCCCCTTATAGATTCCCCCCCTTATAGATGGTCCCCGTCTTCCCCTTTTATAGATGGTCCCCCTCTTCCCCCTTATAGATGGTCCCCCTCTCCCCCCCTTATAGATGGTCCCCCCTCTCCCCCCTTTAGATGGTTCCCCCTCTCCCTCCCCCTTATAGATGGTCCTCCCTCTTCCCCCCCCTTATAGATGGTCCCCCTCTTGCCAGCAGATAACACACACAAAAAAAAAAAAAAAACACAACTTACCTGGAGTCCGTTCCCCCGTCGAGCCTTTCTCCTTCTGCAGCCTCCAGCTGATGTGCGGCTGCCGGGGGTGTCCCGTCCTATCCCCGGCTGCGTGCGCATCAGAGAGCTCCCCGTGCGCCGGAAGTCACAGCCAAAGGCGCACGGGGAGCTCTCTGATGTGCGCGCTGCCGGGGATAGGACGGGACACCCCCAGCAGCCGCACATCAGAGAGTCAGTGGCGGATTATAATGTGGGCGGCGTCGCGTGGGCCACCCCCGGAGCCTCAGGCCCCGGGCTGCCGCCCAAACCGCCCATATGTAATCCGCCACTTTGTTGTACCCTCAAGTTTCCTAACATTCCACAAAGCTTTGTGTATTGATAGAGCAGGAATTAAAAGAGTGATCTAAAAGTGATCTAAAAAAAATCTATGCTTCCAAGGCAAATAGTGAACGTTGAGACAACTTTTAGGTTCTATAGAACTTGAACCTTGTCAAACCTTCCGCATTTGATTCCCGATGCCTTCCCGGTCCGTGAGGAAGGAGGAGACAGCCCGGGTACCGCCTGGAATACCGAGATTAAGCCTAGGTAATAGGCTGTATCCCGGAATTCCATATTTAGTCATCGGGCGCAAGTCCAAAGGCAATAATAGATGGTGGAACATGAATTAAAGTACATAATTTATTAAGACACAACGCGTTTCGAAGTCAAACTGCCTTCTTTCTCAAGAAGGTATGACACTTGACTTTGAAACGCGTTGTGTCTTGATAAATTATCCATTTTATTACACTTTCCACCATCTACCATTGCCTTTAGACCTGTGCCCGATGACCTGTATTGGAGTGGAGGAAGGTTTTCTCATTGTCTAGATTACGGGAGTGGCTGCGGATCAGTCTGGTTACTGCCCTTGTGAGCGTTGTGCCTCGGTTTGCAACCCAGGTAAGTTTTCAACCTTCTCACCCGGTTGAATTTGTTACGATACCATGGAGCGCTGTTTACTGTTTCCATAGTGAATGTTGACGTTAGGAAGCTAAGTACAGTAATACAACAATGGGTTGGGCATAGCTACTCCTCAGTCCTCTTCGGCTCCTTGTATTGTTTCTAGTTCTTTTCTTGGTATGCCTTACTTTCTGCAAATTTTCAGCACAATTGGCTTTCAGGAAAAGAAAAAAAAAAAAAACAAGAGAGAATATAAATGGGCAAAGTGCTCAACTGAGCTCTTCTACTTCTTAGTTTTAGCGATTGGTGGGGGATCACAGCACACGGATCAAAACATCTGACATGTCACTATGGCATATCTGCAGTCTGTAATAGATAGATCTTCTTTACAGTAACTAAGACATGGCTGAATGGAAGCTTTTTCATGTAAGGACAACTCAAGGACTTACTGTATAGTTGCTGATGTTTATCTTTTTTACTTTAGGTGGAATGTTTTCTGAATATAATAAGACTTTTTATGGATCAGCTTACCAAGAAAATAAATTCACAGTTAGTTGCCATTTATTTGATAGCAGAAGCATTATTTTTTAGTCACAAAACTAAAACATCTGCTGTCTGTATAAGCAGGGAGAGCGAATAAGATGCATGACGCATTGCACAGAGTGCAAAATAACTTTATGAGTATAAGAAAATAGAGGGAATAGAATTCTGAGATGTGTAAAATATTCAATAAATTATTGTTAACTTAATAGGTTTAAGCTATAAAAATAAACAATAACTTGAAATCTGGATTGGGACTTGACAAGATAACTTTGCTGACTATACAAAACATTTAGAATCGTTTTATAAAGTTAACTTCTACTGCAATTTTATTTATTATGTTTTATTTATGTGGATTTTATCTATTCTTTATACATGTATTAGTGGGTCAAATAAAATAAATATATAAATTAAAAACTTAACATAAAATGTGTCTTATCCCTAAAATGTGCATTACGGGAGATGATGTCAGGGCATGATGTTGACTTTTATGTTCAAGGTTGGACTGGCCCATTAGAAGAATAGAGAAACTTCAATGAGGCCAAAATCAGGCATAATAAGGCATTGCCGATTTTAGTAGGCAGTATTTTAACTACTGAGTGGAATATGAACATGCACATACTTTGTGAAGCGATAGGGTACTATTACACGGAATGATAATCAGCCAAATCGTCCCTATCCGGTCGATTACCGTTTCTTGTAATAAACTCAACAATCAGCCGATGACAACGATCATCGGCTGATAGCTGATATAGGTTAGGACCTATAATTGCGGGGCACCGACCACACATCGCTACGTGTAATAGCGGTGCACGGCTGGTGGCTGACAAAGTGCTTACATTACCTATCCATGGTCCAGGGCTCCTCTTGGCCACCACGGCCAGTGATTGGCTGATCCCCATGTCAGCTAAGACAGGCCGCTCTGAAGCTGCAGCACGCGAGACCCGGGGAGAAGCAGAGCGCAAGAGGAGCCCTGAACCATGGATAGGTAATGTATGCCGTTTAAAGCAAGGGCTGCAAGCACATTGGTAATGATATCCATGAGCCCTTCTTAAACGATAATTGGGCCATGTAATAGGCCCAGTAAACAAGCACCTATCTAACAGATCGGAGCTCGTTTACAATTATTATCGGGCCCCAATCGAGCAATGTAATAGCACTAGGGATGGTCCAAAACTGCCGAGGTTCGGGTTCGTATGAACCCGAACACTCGGCATCAGACTCCCGCTATGGCTATGGCTGTATCCCAGTTTTCCAGGCGGTCCTCCCGCTGTATCCACCATCTCCACGGAGCGGGCAGACAGCGGGAATCATTACCGAGAGTTCGGGTTCGTACGAACCTGAACCGAACTCAGTTCGGACCATTCCTAAATAGTACCCATAGAGTTGATCCTAAGAGTAATCTTTTACTGGCACACATTTAAAGTTCTGCAGTATTTGTTGTTAAGATAATGGTGTCAATGAGAGATGAGCAAAGCAGCTGGAAATTTATTTTGCGAGCTTCACGAATTTTGGGTCAAATTAGTTAATATTCACAAATTGAATCTCAACAAATTTCAATAAAACAGCCAAACTATAGTAGCTTCAGTATTGGGACTATCATAGAAGGATTAATTTGTCAATGCACGTTCTTGTAAAAGTATCAAAAATTGAAAAATCACAATTTAAAAAAAGTCAATCATCCAATCTAATGAAACCTAACTTGTATAACACAGTAGGAGTGGGGTGCGAGCACAGATTATGTTAGATCCACGCTTCATTCACTGATCCCAGTAACTTGGTATATCTCAATAAGAGTTTACAGTGTCCAGTGAGTAAATAATTTAGACTATGTCTTCACTGGTCCGAGTGAATTCCTACAGACACCCAGTTACTTGGTAAACTGGACACTTGGTTGGCAGTTACATAAAAAAAAAAAAATCACCCACAATCAGCTCTCTTATCCTATGCTCTCCTTTCTGTCCCTATATCACTGTTAGTCTCTATCCAAAACAAAGCAGAGTCAGCTCACCAGGTGCAGTGCATATGTGCTGCTGAGTTCCCCAGGACTTTGGAGCACAAAGAGCAGGTGCGGGCCGTCTCCAGTTGGTAACTCCAATGAAAAGACTTCTTTCATTACTGTTAGTCTCTCCCTGCTTTTCTATAACCATTTCATTGCCTGCTGCCATCCTGCCCTCTCCTCCACACACAGCCAACTGGCCACCTCCATTACCGAACCATCGTCAATAGTGGGAAGTGGCTGACATCACAGCGAGGTCTGCAGCTGATTCGACAGGCACTAAGAATTATGGGTAATGCCCATCCTGCCTAATGTCTGCCTAATGTCTATCCTGCCCAGTGACGCTCCAGACAGCATGTGTGGTTGCCATTTTTTTTTTTTTTTTTGCCAATTTCCTTAACAATTTGGTGGAAATTCGCTTCGCAGAATGCAGAATTGACGGCCTGATTCGCATCAGATTTTGATTCGCCTAACTTGCTTCTCTCATCTCTAGTGCCAATCACTGTATATTGACTGATACTTTTAAGTACAAGTATTGCTTGGGTTTTTAAGGATTAGAGATGAGTGAACCTCGAACATGCTTGGGTTCGTCTGAATCCGAACGCTCTGCATTTGATTACCGGTGGCTGAAGATGTTGGATGCAGTCCTAAGGCTGCCTGGAAAATATAGATACAGCCATAGGCCACGGGCTGTATTCATGTTTTCCAGGACTCCCTAGGGCTTCATCCAATTTCTTCATCTTCTGATAATCAATTGCAGAGCATTCGGGCTCGAGGTTTGCTCATTTCTTGTGCCAATACCAATATACATTAGACAACTGATCCTGTTGTGCCCAGTACACTTTTTATTCCTCTAAAAATTAGTTTTTAAACATAGGACTTTTTAAACATATCCACAACAATTATCCCAAACAAGAATCAATAATTCTGAGAAAAGAGATGCTTGGTCACTGCTCCCTGGAATTGTGGGAAGGGTGTACTTGGCTGCTTCTATCATTTTGCACATATATGGCTATTTCCTCACTAGTTCTGGGCGTCAGGGATACTCTTACTCTGGCATTGTCAGGCACTGTCTTTTTGGGATTCCAATGGCTGATTTGCCTGCAATCAAACTTGTATGGTATATCCACATGATTTTGTTTCTATTATAGATTTAAAGGGACTGTACGAACAAAAATTATAGCGACGTCAACTACGCTTTTAGCATTGGAGAACACCACCGAAAACTCCAGTAACAATTGTATTCTAGGGGTACAGTTCTGTAAAACAAAAGGGCAATATAAATTCAAAATGGGCACAAAATTTGCAAAAGGATTTTTTTTTGCGCCAAATTAATCAATGTGCTACATGCCCTATGTGAATCTGGAAAGTTTTTACATGGCAAAACTAAAACCTGACCTACCCGACAAGTGACTGGTTTCTAGAATAGAAAACCTGTCAAAAACTGATGGTTTGCTTAGTAAACCTGTTGGTTGTGGCAACCACGGAAAACCCAATTGGCGGGTTTTTGGACATGCCTTTAGTAAATGTGTCCCTCCACTAAAAGTGGCCAAAAAATGGACAAAATCCGCAACTGCTGGGTACACCTTAGTTGATCGACCCCACTACTATATTTTGATCCGTATTTCATTCTCAATTTTGTTTGAATCTTAGCCAAAAGGAGGAGGGGGTCTGAAATATAGGGTGCAAATCTTGCCATTATATTTTTTCTGTGTGTCGGTTCCACTACTGGTTTAGGCTTAAAAATACTGATCAGAAGGCTATATGTGAATCCAGCATAGACTGTCTATTGACATGACTTTGTTGCACCATAACGTAACTACCGTATAACAGTTATGCACGCAGTTCGTAGAGCAATGTAACCCTACTGTTGTATTGTATCCATGTTGTATTCATTCCATGTCAGTGGTATTTATTCTGAGTGACTTCTGACATATAGAGAGTATTTCAAGGTCAGGGATGTACAGGAAGCCCCATTCCAACCAGAGCAGCCTCCGAGGTTGTGGCACCAGGCTTGATCCTGCCATCACATCTCCACTTTGTCAGGGATTTCACACTATTTGATGCATGTTGAACTCTGGATGAGGCAGAGTTTTGTCAGAGATAACAGAATCAGACAAGAATGAAAACATGTACTTTTTTCAGTTGATTGGCTTGTCAGACCTGCAATGAAGATTGTGCTAAAGAAATCGTTTCGAGTTCAAGCTCTGCTTCTAAGACAGCTAATAAAAACTAGCCCAGCTATTCTGACAGTATGAAACCTTTTAGTGTAGTAACCTATAATAGTGGGTAAGTCACAGAATTGTAACAATTCGGTTCCTGGTACAATAAATAACCCGATTTATCTGTATCATAACAATTATGGCTGGACATCAAGGCAAAGAGCCAGAACTCAGAGAAGGGAAGCGGAGAAGAGGGGTGAAATAGCATAGAGCAAACAGAAACCCTGGCAAATTTTCCTAACTAGTAATGTGTACTACTAAGGTCATCTACGATGCCAGACCTATCATTTCTTCCACTTTAGTCCAACTGCTAGCGTTCAAGGTGCTCTGTACTCCATAGGACCTTATCACTACAGGCAATGACATTCTTCATCAATCAGTGTTCTACAAGTATAGTCTGAAGCTATGCCCACAGACTTCCTTCTATAATAACGGTAAAATACAAATAAAACCATGTTAGCCTAGAGTCACACATCAAAGTAAGCAACCAAGAGAATAGCGAGCACCACTACATAAATCTGAGTGCTAAACCAATGCATATAAAAAGATACAATATTCCAAATAGAAAAAGCATATGCACAAAAAGGTAGCACATTAAAACAATTTTTATTAAGTAATAAATAACACATACAAAAAAATAATATTAAAAGTACAGGAGCAACAAAACTAGGGAGACAAGCAATCGATACCACTCTACATTAAAAACACTAAAATGTCAATCATAGTCCTGCTGGCATCCCAGTCATCAAGCAACCTGACCCAGGCAATAGCACATATCAAAATTAACAATTAAGTCCCATAACCCATCCAAAAAATGAGTAACACATTAAAAGGATAAAAAAATAAAATAAAATATATATATATATATATATATATATATATATATATATATATATATATATTTCTGTTGGTGCAAAAATTAGTCTGTGCACAATAACTGAACTGGTAAAGTCTTTTTTATAGGTTGTGGTGTCTATATGAATTACTGTCACAGAGCTGAGATCGGGAATGTATATGTCTGTGGTTGAGAGAATAACAATGGTTATTACATCAAAATGGCACCTGTCCAGGGGTGGGAAATATTAGACAGTGATTAAATAGTTTATATGTTGGAATGGAGTGGAGGCAATGTAATGTATCAAAGTTCTACAGAGAAGCATTAGGTCTTGGTATTCATGAAGTGGCTACTTTGACATGTACAGCCACTTACTAATACTTCCAACAGTCATCATTATATATTCGAAGATGAAACTAATGGCACCAATTGCTAATGAATAGGGTCTAGAAAAAAGAAATTCAAATCCTTGGATTGACAGCTCCCTATGACTCATGACTATGAAGGTTTTTACAGTGTCCATACAGTAAGTCCTCTTTAAAAGTAAGATAAACGTTTAATGGTGCCCACTCTTCCTTCCTGTTGGAGAGACCAAAATGCAGATATCTTGGCCCAGGGGCGTAGCTAATGTCTCCTGGGCCCTGGTGCGAGAGGCCAACTTGGGCCCCCCCCCCCTCCTTTCATGACCAAGTGATGCTATTGTTGTGTGTGTGTATATATATATATATATATATATATATATATATATATATATATATATATATATATATATACACACACACACACAGTGGTGCCTTGGATTATGAGCATAATTCGTTCCAGGACCGTGCTTGTAATCCAAATCCACTCTTAAACCAAAGCAAATTTTCCTATAAGAAATCATGTAAATGCAGACAATTGGTTCCGCACCCCAAATATATTTATTATTCTGTACTGTACAGTAATGGAGAGGATGGGAAACACAAGGGCTGACAGAGACTGCAGGGAGCAGGAAGGAATGAGCAGTACAGATGTGGGCACATACATGCAGCACTCTCTGTCCGGGGAGAGAGGGGTTACAGCTATGGAGAGATTACCTCCACAGTCCTGTCCCCTGATGTAAGCCCCAGCCTGAAGTGATCTGCTATGATTTGGAAGGTGTTCTGCTATGATTTGGAAGGTGTTTAGAGTACAGTGCTGTAGACCCCGCTATGCAGGCCATGCCCCTTCTCCACTCGCTCTCCCACCCAATACAGGAAGTTCTTAAACCAAAGCAATGTTCTTAAACCAAGTCACAATTTTGAAAAACTGTGAGCTCTTAAACCAAAACGCTCTTAAACGAAGTTACTCTTAAACCAAGGTACCACTGTATGTATATATATATATATATATATATATATATATATATATATATATATACATACACACACACACACACACACCAAGACAGATATTACCTATTACCGCCATACTGTTACCGACCAAATCCTGTATACTGAGACCAATATTACCAGTAATACCAGTATATAGGGAGGAAACATTACCGCCACACCACAACCACTACCATCACCACCATATTGTTACTGACCAAATCCAGTATACTAAATCACCTCATCCAGTCATATAGAGGTGGCCCCAGCTCTACACAGGCTCTATACACCATATACATTACAGTGCAGATATATCAGGTGACTCACAGGAGACGTCTTTTCTGATCGGAGTTCTTTCCTTTTCATCATCTTCTCCATCCGTCCTGGGCCGTTATGAGAACTTCTCCGAGCCACGAATCCACAGAATCTGCCAGACAGATATATTAGGCTCCACACTCTGACACCATCTCCATCTCTCTACACACTGCACATCTGTACTGTCCCCTTTACACCCTCATTTAGTGGGTAGCCCTGACTCTGTGACCTCCTAATAATATATGCCCCCCTCTGTGTATTCCCTCTCCCCCTATGTTGCCCCCCCAAATAGATGGCCCCCTCCCTTATAGATGGCCCCCTCTACCCCCTCCCTTATAGATGGCCCCCTCTAACCCCTCCCTTATAGATGGCCCCCTATACCCCCTCCCTTATAGATGGTCCCCTCTCCCCCCACCCTCCCTTATGGATGGTCCCCTCTCCCCCCACCCTCCCTTATAGATGGCCCCCTCTCCCCCCACCCTCCCTTATAGATGGTCCCCTTCCCCCCCCCCTCCCTTATAGATGGTCCCCTTCCCCCCCCTCCCTTATAGATGGTCCCCTTCCCCCCCCCCCCTCCCTTATAGATGGTCCCCTTCCCCCCCCCTCCCTTATCGATGGTCCCCTTCCCCCCCTCCCTTATAGATGGTCCCCTTTCCCCCCCTTTATAGATGGTCCCCTTCCTCCCTCCCTTATAGATGGTCCCCTTCCCCCCCCCACCCTCATAGATGGCCCCCCTCTTTCCCCCCACCCTCATAGATGGCCCCTCTTTCCCCCCACCCTCATAGATGGCAACTCTTTCCCCCCACCCTCATAGATTGCTCCTCTTTCCCCCCACCCTCATAGATGGCCCCCTCCTTCCCCCCACCCTCATAGATGGCCCCCTCCTTCCCCCCACCCTCATAGATGGCCCCCCTCTTTCCCCCCACCCTCATAGATGGCCCCCCTCTTTCCCCCCACCCTCATAAATGGCCCCCTCTTCCCCCCACCCTCAGATGCCCCCCTCCTTCCCCCCCACCCTCATAGATGCCCCCCTCCTTCCCCCCCACCCTCATAGATGCCCCCCTCCTTCCCCCCCACCCTCATAGATGCCCCCCTCCTTCCCCCCCACCCTCATAGATGCCCCCCTCCTTCCCCCCCACCCTCATAGATGGCCCCCTCCTTTCCCCCCACCCTCATAGATGCCCCCCTCCTTCCCCCCCACCCTCATAGATGGCCCCCTCCTTTCCCCCCACCCTCATAGATGCCCCCCCTCCTTCATAGATGGCCCCCTCCTTTCCCCCCACCCTCATAGATGCCCCCCTCCTTCATAGATGGCCCCCTCCTTTCCCCCCACCCTCATAGATGCCCCCCTCCTTCATAGATGGCCCCCTCCTTCCCCCCCACCCTCATAGATGGCCCCCTCCTTTCCCCCCACCCTCATAGATGGCCCCCTCCTTTCCCCCCACCCTCATAGATGGCCCCCTCCTTTCCCCCCACCCTCATAGATGGCCCCCCTCCTTTCCCCCCACCCTCATAGATGGCCCCCTCCTTTCCCCCCACCCTCATAGATGGCCCCCCTCCTTTCCCCCCACCCTCATAGATGGCCCCCCTCCTTTCCCCCCACCCTCATAGATGGCCCCCTTCTTTCCCCCCACCCTCATAGATGGCCCCCCTCCTTTCCCCCCACCCTCATAGATGGCCCCCCTCTTTCCCCCCACCCTCATAGATGGCCCCCTCCTTTCCCCCCACCCTCATAGATGGCCCCCCTCCTTTCCCCCCACCCTCATAGATGGCCCCCTCCTTTCCCCCCACCCTCATAGATGGCCCCCCTCCTTTCCCCCCACCCTCATAGATGGCCCCCCTCCTTTCCCCCCACCCTCATAGATGGCCCCCCTCTTTCCCCCCACCCTCATAGATGGCCCCCTCCTTTCCCCCTCCTTTCCCCCCACCCGTACAGGCTGATAAAAAAAACAAAACTTAACTCACCTGACATCGCGCTCCCACGTTGATCCTCACTCCTTCGGTCTGTCCCCGGCTGCTGCGCGGCTGCCGGGGGTGTCGCGTCTTATCCCCGGCAGCGCGCGCATCCCAGAACTCCCTGCGCGCCGGAAACCGGAAGTCAGGGCCCAAGGCGCGCAGGGAGTTCTGGGATGCGCGCGCTGCCGGGGGTAAGACGCGACACCCCCGGCAGCCGCGCAGCAGCCGGGGGAAGACGGAGCCCGACTCTTGTGACCGCAAGCAAAACAATGCTTGCGGTCACAAGAGTGATTGATCGGGGGGCCCCGCGGGCCCCCCTTGTGGCGGGCCCGGTCGCGGCGGCGACCCCCGCGACCACGGTGGCTACGCCACTGTCTTGGCCAGTTTTTATTGTTATTTTTTTAAGAAATACTCCTTGACTTTACAGCTAGTTTCTAGTCTCTTCTTTTAAAACTTGTTAAGAAAGTGTTTGCGATCTGTAAACAATCGGTAGTCATGTAGGTCTTGTTATACGTCTATGTTCTGGATGATTTAGGCTTTGGTAGGAGCGCAGCGTCTCATTTTGTGACACTGATGACCTTGTTGAGGTTTTGCCTGTGACCTATTTATTTATTATTGACTCAATCCGTCCTTGGATTGTGCTGTGAAATGAGAATTGATGACATCAGATTAACCGAGCCATCTACAACAGAAGATACAGATGAACCTGTCCTGTAGAAGAACGTCCTTGAAAAGTGCAAGTGTCAGGCTGAAGACAAACAAATGGGTTCTCTTGTGTTATCTGTTAGCAATGGTGGCTCAGTCAGTGAGGTTTTCTCACAGCTCGAAAAAATATACATTTTCTAATATGCACATTGCAAATTGATGTGCTATATACACCCAAAGTGTTATATGTCTTGTCCTATGCACCTTTCTAAAATGTCACATTTGGTTAAGGCCAAGTACTTAAACAATGTGTTTCTGTGGCATGTCTGGTCCTGGGGTATGTCTCTTGGGGCCAGTATTGTACCTAAAAACAACTTTTATTCAGAGAGTGCGGCGTGACAGAGTGTCAATGAAGTAAGCCTAGAGCATCCGTTCCCTAGGCCTGCAGTGCCAGGTGGGTGCTGAAAATGATTTAAGGTGGGGAGAGAGGCACTGAGGTCTAACTTCATTGACACCTGTACTGCGCCACTGGAATAAAAGTTGTTTTTAGGCAGAATACCACCCCCAGGAAACAGATAGACCCCGGGACCGGACATACCGTGATGAAGACTAGAAAACAGTGTAAGAGGTTTGGAGGACTATCAGGCAGTAGAGGTTTGTTTTAAGCCTTGTATATCAGTATTCTGGCAGTCAAAGGCCATGTTCACAGTATGTTTAACAGCGTCCATTGCATAGCAACGGATACTGTTAAACTGCCAGCCACCGGGCTGCATTCAGGATGATCCTGCAGCATATACCTCTGTATCGGCTGCAAGAACGTTCATTTTTTACAATTTGACTTGCGGGCACCATCAGTTGTGCCTGCAAATCAAGTAACCATTCACCCTAATGTGAAGTCTGGCGACTTTACATTGTGTGAACAGCTATTATTTCGGACGCTGTTCAAGGGAATAATAGACAGGTATATTATCATTCTAAAGAACAGGCATTAACATAATGATGTGTGAACACATCGGGCGGCATTGCATTGACTTTAATGCAATGCCGCCCCTGCAGTAAAGACCTGATGTTGATTACATTGCAAACACCGTCTGTTCTTTACTGAAAAACAAGGTTGTGTGAACATAGCCTAAGACTTACCAGAAAAAAATAAACGAATAAATAAAAAATAAATATTATAATGATGAAAAAAAACAATGAAAAAAGATAGACAAAAAAATATATAAAATGTTCCCATTTTTTTTCCCATACATTTCAAAATTCCACAAAAGATTCTATATGAAAGCTCCGACACTGTCCAAAAGCTCCAATGTTTGTTTTGGAAGCATTACTGAATGTCTCCTATTAACTTAGTAGTTTTATTACAGCTCATATTCCCAGATAACATTTCTTTTCCAATACAAATTTTGATTTTGATTCTGAAAGAACGGGTGTAGAATTGTACCTAAAAAAGTGTGATGGTTGAATGTCTAGTCTCTCTCCGTCAGAATAAAGAGTAAATGCTGCCTTCCCCTCTGATAATGGAGAGTTTATCTGCAGCGTGTACTACAAACAGGATAATTGTATTTTAATAGAGTAGGAGACAACACAGAGGTCTAATTGTAGGTACCCGGATGAGCAACTGTACCTCATCTGAAGGTAATGACCCTGCTTTCACTAAATGTATAGATCTAATTATCTCTGCTAACACACACTACGAGGAGGTGCAAAGCTATATGGAAGCCATTAGTTCCTTTATTATTAGCTCAGCAAAACACATTATAACTATTATTGGTTTACTTTGATAAAAAACTGAAAGCAAAAGCTATGAATAATTAGCATTTCTCTTGTTTATTTAGCATTTGCAACCAAAGCTCTGCCTATGAACTCTTAAAGGTCATATAGATGTCGAAACGAGGGGTCACCCGCTCATGACCCCTCTCTATTAGTCTGAGCTACAAAGAATTGCTCACACTCTGGAAGACTTGGCTCAGACACCTACTAAGTGGTTGACGAATAATATGAGTAGCCAGTATGTGATGCTACTGCTCCTTTGCATTGGCCACATCAACTTGGAGCTTCAGAAGCTTGACCCCCATCTATCATCTCATTGCTCGGATAGCTTAATTGTAAAATTTGAGAAGCTCCATCAAGCGGAAGTCATGCTTTTCTTCAAACTACATTAGTATTATGTAATTTATGGCATGGACGTGGAAAATTAAAGGGGTTTACAAAATAGACAGATGAGCTACAGTAACAGTCGTTGATCAGCGGGGTGCCCACGTTATACAGTGAATGGAGTTTGTTTCTGTTCACTGGGTAGTGGTGGTTACAGATGATCAAACATCGGGAAATCTCAGGTTCAATCGAACTCGAATGTTCCGCATTTGATTCCCGATCCCTTCCAGTTCCGTGGGGAAGGAGGAGACAGCCCGATTACCGTCTGGAATACAGAGATACAGCCTATTATCTAGGCTGTATCTCAGAATTCCAGGCGGTACTCGGGCTGTCTCCTCCTTCCCCTCGGATCGGGAAGGTATCGGGAATCAAATGCGGAAGGTTCAAGAAGGTTCGAGTTCGATCGAACCTTAGATTTCCCGGTGCTAAGCTGAAGTTACACTTTGTCTTCGCTACACTGTGAATGGAGACAAATTCCATTCACCGTATAGTGAGGGCACTAAACAGCTTGGTACCCCACTGATCAGTGACTGATGAACTGTCCTATAGAGATTGTTATATGTCTATCTGAAGTAATCTGTAAGTGTTAATTCCTTAATCTCACCCTTATTGGCACCAGGATAAAGGCTTATAGCCCTGTTTTCAGGGTTCATACACGTGCCTATATAACATAGTTAGTTCATGGCACCCATTGAGGTCTACTTCCAATTAACAGAGGTTTTCTTACACAGAGTCTGATGGAGAAGAAGTCAGAGGATGTATTATGGACATGGTCTCCCCAAGTTCCCCTAGAATCATACAGTGATGTATGGAGGCACCATAGTACAGGGCCGGAGTGTGTTCCTTAATGGACTATGTGCAAACGTGTCTGTATATCTACAAATACTATCTATCTAGCCAATAGTCTATGAAGACTAGTATTAAAAATAAAAATTGAATCTAACTTGCTAATAAGTCCCTATTGCACATTGGGCGCTAAGGATGAAGGTATGTCTCATAGGATATTCTTTGAGCGGAGGGTGACGGAAACGGAAGGAGTGCAAACCCTCCCATAGACACACTGTGGGACACTGAGGCAGGCGCAATTCCATGGCAGAGAGCTCCACCCCAGAATTTTGCCACTTTTACTCAGTAAGAACATACCCTTACCATCATCCCCGCTCCCAGTGCTCCAAACAACTTTACTACATGCTGGATTGAACTGCAACGTGCACGGAAATGGCACCATGGATGAGGGTAAGAGACGTACCTTTTTTCTTAGCGCCCCATGCGCAATGGGGAGCTATCAGCGGGTTAGATTTGTCCAACTTGCTGATAGTTTCCCTTTAACCACTAGATTTGTTGGTTTATATTTATTAAGTTCAAGGAGCATTTTTATCTATGACTATGGCGCACATTATTCTTGTTGTCTAGAATGTCTGTGTGTATGGCGCTGTAATAAGTAGATATAGAATGATATACTTTATTAAAATACTCTTAAATTTCCTAGTAAGTGTAATTTGTGACTATAATAGCAGATAATTTGTACAATATACAAGTCATATTAATGTGTGCATATCATTAAACAGATCTCTCTCTCTCTCTCTCCCCCTCTCCTTCCTTCCTTACTGGGTAAGGCTGGGTTCACACTATGTATATTTGAGGCTGTATTTGTGAGGCTGTATAGCAACCAAAACCAGGAGTGGATTGAAAACACAGAAAGGCTCTGTTCACATAATGTTGTAATTGAGTGGATGGCCGTCATTTAATGGCAAATATTTGCTGTTATTTTAAAACAACGGCTGTGGTATTGAAATAATGGCCGTTATTTACTGTTATATGGCGGCCATCCACTCAATTTCAACATTGTGTGAACAGATCCTTTCTGTGTTTTCAATCCACTCCTGGTTTTGGTTGCTATGAGGACCTGACATGAGGACCAAATACTGCCTGAAATATACATAGTGTGAACCCAGCCTAATAATGTGCTCAAATCTGTGAGCCAATCAGATTCTGTAGAGAAACCACAGCAGTGCCTCTCCCCCCCTTGTCATTTCCTATTATGCTTGTATTTGTTTTTTTTTAGACTGATGGGTTTTCTGTGCATTACAGAACATGAGAAAGACTTTCTCTACCAAAATATATTAGTCCATTTGCTTACCTACTACAGATTTCTGCAAAATAAATATATTAATAATAATAATAATAATAATAATAATAATAATAATAATAATAATAATAATAATAATAATAATAATTATTATTATTATTATTATTATTATTATTATTATTATTAATAATAATAGAGAAGGGGAAAGAATATCCTGTTAGAATGTCAGGGTGAGCATACAATATGCCTGCTTTGGCTGCTGCAGGAAATTACTAGCAACCCTATAATAAATGGTTGAAGGAAAAAAAAATTGGTTGGGATATATATATATATATATATATATATATATATATATATATATATATATATATATATACAAAATTATCCTTTGTTGCTTTTTTTAACAATAATTCTTGGGGCAAATGCTAATTTTGAGCAACAAAAAACTCCTTTTCATACCAGACTCTGAATCTGAAGTGTTATTTTTCTACCTCTACTTAGAGACCAACATAAGAATACCAACAGATTGTAAAAATATAATATGCAGAATGGCAGAGACATTTGTTAAAAGAACGTCCCACCTTCCCACCAGGATAACTGCTACTTCCGAAGCGTGGCCATGTGAAGGGGCTATACTTATTTATGTTTGCATTTGCTCAGGGGTATGGTAAACTCAGCGGGTGGAAGACAAAATGTAAGAAATCATAGGATCTGACAGCAAATGTGTGACTTGAAGCCGACTGACGAGAATTTTTCTGTCCTTTAAGCACATACAGACCAATCTGGAATCTCTGCGTGCAGTCATGTCACATTAACTTCTGCCTGCTGAGACTTGGGCATGGACCATCAAGTTTTTACCTCAAGACGGAAGAGCTGACATCCAAAGCTTAAAAATTGCCATACTTCAGTGGAAAAGACTGCCTTCACATTACAAAAAAAGAGCTGCACCCCACTAGTTGATATATGATGACAAAATGGGTGTGCAAGTGCTACAGGTAGGAAACAACAGGGGAGAGATGAATTGGACAATTTTAGCTGCATGTCGATTTCCGACTGTCTGTTTGCTCCTTGCCGTCTTGCATATGATTATATGCGATGTATGCAGGGTGGCGGCTCTCTAATCTAAGGAACGTCTTACATTTGCTTTGAGCTGCTTCAAATTCTCGAAATGAAGACATTTATTAATCATCCCCTTCTGGAAACATATTGCAGCCTTTGAAAGGTACTTAAAGATTCCTCATGTTAATGTCTACCAGAATCAAAGGAAACACCTTTCCTAAAGCGCAGACAAAATATTGTTCTACATTATTAAAATAGCAGCTGAATCTGTCACCTGGATTTTCCCGTTACTATGGTGAGAGAGCAGACAAAATAATAGAGAACACAAAGGTTGGAGGGAATATACAATCTGGAGTAGCGGTAGTACAAGGAACTGAACCATTGTTCCATTCAGGTAAATGGGGCAATGTGGTGTCAAACCACAGGTGGTTCCCTAAGCTCTATACCACCCAGGTAAAGATACTCTCTCAAGTCAGGAAAGTCCCCCCCCCCAAAGGAAGGAAGAGGGACTGATCCCCAGTAAAGCAAAAGTGCACTAAGCTGAAGAACTTTATTGATTACTATGCTCGACTACGTCGGGAAACTTTCAGTAGTTAGTTCAACCCAGAGACAAAGACCTAGGACTACCACATAGGACGGCCTCAAAGACTGTATAGGCAGAAGGCAGTCAGTTTTTTATAGCATTAAAGCTGTTCCAAGTAAAGTTAACTACTTAAACTACTAGTTTAGTTGTGACCCTGTCATCTCTGTCGCTGCACCTTGTACCTACACCTGCACATCACAACAGTTCTACCAAGGTCCAGTGCCCGTGTCGGGGGGTGGGTATTACCACTAGAGATGAGCAGACCTTTCGAATTTCTGGTTCATGAGAACCAGAACGATCGGCGTCAGATTCCTGATGTTTGCTCACTCCGTGCAGCGGGTGGATACCTCCTAAGGAACGCCTGGAAAACTGGGATACAGCCATTGGCATTGGCTGTATCCCAGTTTTCCAGGCGTTCCTTAGGAAGTATCCACCCGCTGCACGGAGCAAGCAGACAGCACGAACCAGAAATCCGATAATAGCGCTTATTTCTAATTACCACTCCTGGCCACTGTGACAAGGTGCCCCCAAAACAAAAGAGCCAATTGGTTGGTGCAACACCAGTATCCAACGCCCCGGCCATGGCAGTAATACTACAGCTCCTTGCACAGTTGCAACTAAATGTACAGTTATTATAAAGACGAGACACCATAAACAATGAAGAGGCTGAATGTCAAGTATCCTAGCCCAAATCTGCCTAAAGTTGACTTGTGGATGAAGAATACTTTGCTAAACATCTTGAAATGTGTTTGGATATCATATGGTTCTTGTATGTACTGCTGTTTTACTTGTCACATTGCTTCACACTATTGAATAGCATAAATATAGGCATATTGTCAAGGCAGAAGATCTTTTGGTCATATGTTTCTCTCAGCCAATCAGCGCAGAGCAGTCCTTAGTCCAGCCCCTTTTTAATTTAGTTTCACTTTACACCATGTTTGATAAATCTCCCCCAAAGTTCATTGGATTCGCCTCACTCATTCCTTATTAGTACCACAAACTGGGAGAGACAATGAAGGAACAAATAAGAAAGTAAATTGTTTGATAAACAAAGTATCTGACTGAAGGCGAAGGATATTAACATTTTACCACAGTCAGCCAGGCTACGAAAATTCTCACAAGCAGAATCTAGTCATATTGGACTGAGTCCCCTTTAAGTACATTCGTAACAAAACGCAAGCAAGCTACAAATCTGCAAACTTTCTAGTTAATCTGCTAACAACACCCCCATGCCACCGGACATATATAGGGCACTACTCCATCCATCTAACCCCATGCAATGTTATACCAGTTGCCTTCCCTCGGCCACCACACTAAAAGTAAAATAATTGCAAAGACAAGCAACAGTAAGTAGTGAAAGGGATGCTGTGCATGCATGCGCACCACAGCCCCTTCAAAAAACTGATTGACTTTTTACGAGCTATATAACCCATTTAACCCTTTCATCTCTATCATTTTGTCTACTTTCTCACCATTCTATTTGGAAAAGTAAATTGCAAACTCTAAATAACAATATTTTGTTTCCGTTTTAGGAAAGGGCATCAGTGTTAATAGGCTGGATAACCCCTTTAAACAACAGAGACCATGTAAAAAACATGGGGGAAGATTTATCAAAGGGTGTAAAATTTAGACAAACGTGCCACAGCAACCAATCACAGCTCCTCTTTTCTTTCACCAAAGCTGGAAGCTGATCTGTGATTGGTTGCTGTGGGCAGTTTGCACCAGTCTAAATTTTACACCCTTTGATAAATCTCCCCCATGGTGTATATTACATGACCCAGGCATCCCATTCCACAACCATGCTGGTTAAGAACACAAAGCGGGGGTGGGAACCACATAGAAATGAGAGCTAGCAAGCATGGTAATACACTGACAGAAAGCTACAAGGAAGTTATAGTTTATTCCACAACCATGGACATTAAAGGAAACCGTCACAATGAACTTGTCCCATCTACAGGAAGCATGGTACAAAGTAGGAGGAACTGAGCAAGGCAATACCTGTATTTTAGATCTCTACCTGTGCTGGGTTTATTAGTCACGAGAGCAGTTGCCAGTGATTTTTGTATGCATAGTGATTTTGTATGCATGACCCCCCCCCCCCCCCCCCCCAAACCACTTGTACCTTCGGATAGCTGCTTTTAATCCAAGCTCTGTCCTGGGGTCCGTTCGGCAGGTGATGCAGTTATTGTCCTAAAAAACAACTTTTAAACTTTCATCCCTGTGTCAAATTGGCGTGGCCTAGATTGTCTATGCACCGCCTAACCTTCGGGCGCCTCTCCATCCCTCCTCACCACCCTCTTCCCCATTAGGAATGGCCCTGGCAGAATTTCTCTTATTCCTCACTTCTCTGAATACTGCACAGGTGCCTTAACAATCCAACACATGTGAATAGGAGAAAACCTGCCTGAAGCATTCCTAATGATAAGGAGGGCTGGGAGGAGGGACAGAGAGGGTTTGCCAGCCTAATGCACACACACACTAGGCCACGCCAATTTAAAACAGGGCTGCAAATTTAAAAGTTATTTTTTAGGACAATAATTGCATCACCTGCCGGACGGACCCCAGGACGAATTTTGGACTAAAAGCGGCTATCCGAAGGTACAAGTGGTTTGGGGAGGTCAGATTGTGGGTACAGAGTAGCTTTGAAGAGGAAATAAACTCATAACTCCATTCATATCACAAATCTAGTGCATGGATACTATGTGAGATGGGCCAAATTTGAGAGTAGAGATTAGCAAACTTTTAAAAAGTTTGGTTAAGCAGCTTCACCGAATTTTAATGTGAAATTTTGGTTTCTCCAACTCCAAACCAAACCTTAAATAAGCCACACTAAACAACTAAACAATTGCAGACGTTTAGCTGTGTTAAAGTGTTTCATAAAGTTCGCTCATTTATACTTACCTGTCCACCCTTCCTCGGTGTCCTCATGCTCTGGTCTCTGATGTCCCCTGCAGAAACCACTCTTGAGACGAGAGTGAAAGCCTGCTCAGCCAATCCCTGACTGGCTGAGATGAGACGGCACCATGGCCAGTGATTGACTGAGCGGGCTGGAGACAACTGGAGACAGCGGAGACATGGAGGGAGTGCAGACAGGTGAGTATAGCATTTTTGTTTCTGTTTTTTAGATGTGCGACCTTTATCTTTACGAACTACTTTAAAATTTTGCAAAAAGTTTGATTCATCTCTAAATATGAAACCTATCTTAAGCCAGCGCTCTTTAAGACCGACATTAAAATATTTCCCCAAAAATCTATTATCACTCCTGCTTTTTTTTAACTCCTTCTGCTTGATATTGAAAATTCATCCTCGAAGGCTCGCTATCATGTGAATTTGATATCTTTTTAGCCTCATCTCAGAACCTTTGGGGATACCCATCCATAAGCCTACACAGTTGTACATAGAAAATCTGCTTACAGTCAGCTTTGTACTTCATCTCAAAGAAAGAGCTAGCACTGAGGTCATACCTGTGCACAGTCCTGTCAAATGCTCCTATATCATACTAGGAAAAACCTTTTTATGTAACTTTTTTGTGTGCACAGAAACGTAGTCATGCAAATTCTTCCAAAAATGATTGCCAAAAGACTAAAAACACACAATTCTCAAGATGTCACTCATCTAGTCTATTGATCTCCAGCATCATTCCCCAGCTCTGCGCTCAATCCAGCTCATTGCAGGAGATGTGTTTTGTGAGTCGGAATGAGAGCTTAGCCGGGTTGTGTATATACTATATATAGGGATCGGTGGGAGTATCAGCGCTCTCTGCATGATGTCAAAAGTTTTTTTTTTTACAAATTCTACCGACGCTCTAAATAATACCATTCTCGTAAGCTGCAGTTGTCATCTATTTACATACTGTTCTGATTTGCTAGGAACAAGATATTGCTTCTGTTTCAGGACTGTATATAGTTTTTCAGTTTTTATACCATGTTCTATGCTGGATAAGTAAAATACATTGTTTCCTCTTTATTGTATTATTTTCATGTGATATATTGTGAAGTCACATACAAGACGTTATGCGGCTTTTGGCCTAGACATGCTCGGGGAAACCCATGAACATTTATTAACCAGCGTCTAATAAACAATGAGCAGAAAACATCAATGTTACTCACTGGTGCATTGAAGATGTTGTTAAATTCATCCAAGCATAAGTTGGTAAAGATAGGGACCAGTAATCCGAAATGGCCAGACATTTTATGGAAAAAAGTAACGGCTTTATCCCAGTTTATGCTTTCTTGCCTGTTAATTTACAGGGCACAGTAAAAACAGGAAGCCTTCAGGATAAAAGCCATAATATTTTTTACTGTATCTGTTGCTGTTTTGTAGATTTGTAGCGTTATAGATGTTTACTAGTTACTCTGCTATCATAGGAACCGATTGTACGATTATTCAAATCATTCATCATAGCAAAACATGTCAGTTTCCGATGTCTTTTTATATTTCTATTAAATATGACTTTGAGCATTGAGACGCCAATGTAAATTCATTTAGGTTCCAATGTCAGTAAGGATAAGGCATTAGGAAATCTACCTATTTGTAATAGTAAGAAACAATCCATGTTGATGTTACTTAGTATATTTTCATGTTTTATACTTCTTACATCATCATTTTTGTTATTTTATAGCTTATTCTTTTATATGATTAGTTAACTTTTAAATTAGGGATATATATATATATATATATATATATATATATATATATATATATATATATATATCCCTAATTTAAAAGTATATATATATAATATATATACTATAATATATATATATATATATATATATATATATATATATATATATATATATATATATATAATATTCTCCTTTAGAGTTTTCCCTTATCACTGAATAGGGCAGAGGATGTAGTTGCAAAGAAAGCTTTTTGGGAATTTTCAGTTCTAAAACAGCAACCATAATGGAGCAACCTATGGCCGCAAGGTGTCTCCCTTCAATGAAACAGCTGCTGTGCATCCAGGTTCAGTAGCAGGGAAGCCTGGGGGTGCTTGCATTGTATGGTCAGCTCTCCTTTCCCACAGCACTAAAACCACTGTAACCACACAGTGACATTATACTGACTTAATTTTTGTATAGCAAAGAGCTTTGACGCATGTTACGTACGTGGACTTGGAAATAGAATTAGCAAAAATAATATAATTAGCCTAAGTGAATTGCCCTCAGTTGATATTTCACCTATTAGATTAACAGATGTCTTTCCTCGCATGAGTATGCAATGGACTGGGACTTCCTGTGTTTGGTTATTTATTTATTTTTAAATAGGGAACAGACCAAATAGCAGCACGGAGGAAGCATAGACACAAGTTTAGAAAATAATTTATATATTTATAATAACAGGGCCACAGGGGGCGGGCATAATAAACAACCTATACTTATCGGTCCCCGTGCCCTTGCAGCGCCACATAACGGATCCTGCTGAAAGTCATTATAACACAGAAAAATGCAACAGCTCACCGCAATGGCAAGATACAGACCCACTACAGACATGAAAATAGTTAAAAGCAGCCCCCCCCCAACTGCCCAAAAAACTTCCATAAAAATAATGAGGCTCCACCACTTGAAAATGGTATAAACTGCCCACCACGTTACGTGTGAATCGTGTTCTAGGAGAGCTGACCAAATTTCTCTTTTTTTTCTGTGTTCCAGATGGGGGAGTGGCTGTCTCTACTTGGTCGTGCACTCCACCTGTCCCACCCAGGTGGTGTAATTACTCTTGCTGGTATTAGACGGATCTTGCATGCCCAGGCGTATTTCATGCCATGGAGAGGCCATAGTACAGTGTAGGACTGTCCCGGTATGAGGCCACTGTAACCTGGTGGGGCAGTTTATACCATTTTCAAGTGGTAACCAAGAGCCTCATTATTTTTATGGAAGTTTTTTTGGCAGTTGGGGGGGGGGGGGCTGCTTTTAACTATTTTCATGTCTGTAGTGGGTCTGTATCTTGCCATTGCGGTGAGCTGTTGCATTTTTCTGTGTTTTTGTGTGTTTGCAACTTCAGCCATAGCAACGTGCTCCTGCCTAGTGTGAATGGTGATCTAGGAGAGCTGACCAAATTTGTCTCTTTTTTTTCTGGATGTCAATATGTCTTCATTTCTTACTACTCTACTACATCACAACACGTAAAGAAAGGGGGGGGGGATTGCCTGCTCATCCAGTCAATGACTGCAGTGGTGTCATGTCCCAGTCACTGACTAGCTGAGTCATTAGCTGGGTCATGACATAGCAGGGGGAGAGAGATGGAGAATCCCGGTAGGGGTCCAGGAGCAGGACACGGTGCTGCAAAGGCACAGGGATCGTTATGTATAGGTTGTTTAGTTTGTTTTAGTTGTTTTCTTCTATAAAATAAAAAAAAGTTCTCCCATAATCAATGAGTCAGCTTCAGATTACAGGCTTGTATGGCCGATGTGGCTTCTGTAAAACATATCTCCAACAGTTGTAAAAGCTGATCAGGAAAGATGGCTGCCCACATGATGAAGTTTAGAAAATATCAACGATATAAATATGTATATATTGGTAAAAAAAAAAACATTTAGTCAATACATTCTGTGTAGGAATAAATGTGGATGTGTTTCATTCCTTTATCTTGTTTGGAGAGTTACAGTCAGTTACTCGTCTCTTGTACTTACTGTATATAATCAGAAGTGACATTGCATTTGGATCTCATCCCTTTGCTATATGTGATATATAATTTGCTTGTCTTCCCCAACTCGCCTTCTTATGCTGTAATAGATTTTGTAGGTCAATGTCATAATGCCCTTGAGGAAATAAAAAAAAAAAAAGATATAAAGTAGACCTTCACCTTACAGATTCTATTACCCAAAATGCCTCGGAGGCTGATTACGAAGGAGCACTATTTTACTGCTTAAATTCACTGAGTCTAATAAATCTTGGACAGATTAGTTGAACTCATTTGTTTTCTTCACTAAACTCCACTGTGACCGGCTACACATGTTCGGAGGCGTAAATGTGTCTTGGGTGCTTCAAATCACCACGCGGACACTGTGGCTGTGAACCAGCGTAAGCATTCCTTCTAAGGTCCCAGTTCTGTATCCTGCTCAAATGAGTGGGTTATCTTTAGACAAACATTTAAAAGATAGAGAACTGCTTCAACTGTATCAATACATCGCTCTATAGGTATTGAAAGAAGATGTGTCAGCCCTTTTGACTTGGGTTCCCAATAAAATAACTATATTTTCTTTTACAAGTCTCCATTGTGATGTTCTTCTGAAAATTAAAGGGTTATTCTGTTCACAATAAATTTTTAATTTGTTGCTTCCCAGGCACAGAACTTAACGTACATTCCATTCTTACCTCTGTGCGCTCCCCCGGCGTCCTCCTACATCACCTTTGGTCCCTGACAGAACAATCCTGGCTCCACTTCTGAGACTGACTTTTGTGGTAGTGACGGCCAGCTCAGCCAATTACTGGCCGCAGTGCTGCCCCATCTAAGTCAGTGATTGGTTGAGTAGGCTGTCACTGCCAGAAGAGTCCATCTCGGAAGTGAAGCCCCAAGATCACATAGGAGGACACTGGGGAGCACAGAGATGTAAGAATAGGCAGTTCGTTATGTTCTGCAGCTGAACAGCCAAATATTAAAAGTTAATTCTGAGTGGAATTCCCTTTTAATGCATCGGCAACTTGGCCTTACCATTCCCTTTGTACAAAGTCATGTTTTTGCTCCTCCTTCGTGGACAAAAGGAAGTGTGAGAGTGAAGTGCGGGAATAGTGCAGTTAAAGCAAGAAAAAATGAATTGTTACATAGTAACATAGTTAATAGGGTTGAAAGAAGACAAGAGTCCATCAGGTTCAACCTAGGGAAACCCAACTGTGTTGATCCAGGGGAAGGCAAAAACCCCTTTACCTCATCGCAGGGAGAAAATTCCTTCCCGACTCCAATGGCAATCAGAATAAATCTCTGGATAAACGTATCACTGGAAATCTAATGCCCATAACTTGTATATTATATTTTTCAAGAAAAACATCCAGGCCTCACTTGAACTTATATAATGAATTGGCCATGACAGCAGAGAGTTCCACACTGCTCTTATAGTAAAGAATCCCTGTCTGCTGGTGGTGAAACTTTCTTTCCTCTAAACGTAGAGGATGCCCCCTTGTCATAGTTACAGACATAGGAGTAAAAAGATGCACTTAAGAGGGTAACGTAAGGGGAGGAGGGGAGAGACCAGAATGCAGGTATGACTGGAGAGTGGAAAGAGAGAACTACTGAAGTGTCAAGAGAGAAAAAGAAAAAAAGGACATGGTATGAGTAAGAAGATTAAAGGGGTAGTGCGGCAGTAAAAAATTATTCACAGAATAACACACACTACAAAGTTATACAACTTTGTAATGTATGTTGTGTATGTGAATGGCCCCCTTCCCTGTGTCCCACCACCCCCACCCGTGTACCCGGAAGTGTAGTGCTTTATACATACCTGATCCGTGCCGACACGCGTCCGCCATCTTGTGCCAAACATCATCTTCGGCCGGCCGGCCCGAACACCTCTGATCTTCCCGAGTGCCGGCCGCGTCATCAGCTGCTCAGCCGCGATTGGCTGAGCTGCTCAGCGGCTCATGCAACCATCACACCCATCCTCAAAAAGCCATCCCTTGACCCTACCTCCTTATCGAGCTACCACCCCATCTCTCTTCTCCCCTTTGCCTCAAAACTTATGAAACAACATTTTTCATCCAACTCGCTTTTTGACTCCCTGCAATCTGGCTTCCGCCCCCACCACTTCACAGAAACTGCCCTCACCAAAGTGGCTAATGACCTGCTGACTGCCAAAACCTCGTGCCAATATTCTGTGCTCCTTCTCCTTGACCCATCTTCTGCCTTCGACACAGTTGACCATTTTCTCCTCTTACAAATCCTCTCATCCCTTGGTGTCACTAGCCTAGCCCTCTCCTGGATCTCCTCTTACCTCTCCAACCGCACTTTTAGTGTCTCCCATTCTCACACCACCTCCTCTCCTCGTCCCCTTACTGTTGGTGTTCCCCAAGGCTCTGTACTCGGGCCTCTTTTCTTCTCCATCTATAACCTCTGGCCTGGGACATATCATAGAGTCCCACGGCTTCAGCTACCACCTCTACGCCGATGACACTCAGATCTACCTCTCTGGTCCGGATGTCACCTCTTTGCTATCCAGGATTCCAGAGTGTCTATCGGCCATATCCTCCTTCTTCTCCTCCCGCTTTCTGAAACTCAACATGGACAAAACAGAACTTATCATCGTTCCCACATCTCGCTCCACCCTGCCTTCTAATCTGTCAATCACTATCAATGGCTGCACTCTGTCTCCTGTCCCCCAAGTCCGCTGCTTTGGGGTCACCTTTGACTCTGCCCTGTCCTTTAAACCACATATTCAGGCCCTGACCACCTCCTGCCGCCTTCACCTCAAAAACATTTCCAGAATCTCCTCACCCCTGACTCCACCAAACTATTGGTACATGCTCTCATTATCTCCCGCTTGGACTACTGTAAAATCCTCCTCTCTGGCCTTCCAGCTAACTCCCTTGATCCCCTCCAGTCTATCCTTAACACTGCTGTCCGACTAATCCACCTTTCCCCTCGCTTTGCCTCAGCCTCTCCCCTCTGCCAATCCCTCCACTGGCTCCCCATTGCCCAACGTATTCTTTTTAAACTGCTGACCATGACATACAAGGCAATCCACAACCTGTCCCCTCCGTACATCTCTGACCTGATATCCCACTACCGTCCCTCACGCAACCTTCGATCCTCCAGTGACCTTCGTCTGCGCTCCCCCCTTGTTCATACCTCGCACAACCACCTCCAAGACTTTGCCCGAGCCTCCCCCATACTCTGGAACTCGCTACCCCGACACATCCGTCTCTCATCCACTTCATGTCCTTCAAAAGTAACCTAAAAACCCATCTCTTCAAACTAGGCTACAACATACAATAACTCAGCATCACACTTGAATGGCTGCACTTTACCTCCTGTTTCTCTCCCTATACCCTATAAATTGTAAGCCCTCGCGGGCAGGGTCCTCTTCCCCCATGTACCAGTCTGTCTTTTGCCTTCACGTAATGTTTTCTGATCTTGTATTGTTCCTGCCTGTTGCCTTTCTATTGTATAGCGCTCTGGAATTAAGGGTGCTTTATAAATAAATAATTATAATAATAATAATAATAAATGAATGCAGCCTCATAAGCTGTGTCCTGTCTGTGAATTTCAGACTTTCAGTAAAGACGATAAGAAACATAAGAGGATAACTCATGCAAAGCAAAAAAAAAAAAAGTTCTGCAGCCTTCAGGAGCAAAAGAAGACAATACAAGTGGATAAAGTTTCAGGACCAAACAGGACTTCAAGTTGGACTCCCTAGAGCTGCATCCAACTTCGGAAGCCACCGGTAATCAAATGTAGAGATGTCGGGTTCAGGCTCTCAAAGTTTGCTCAACTCTAGTCCTATCTGTGCCTTTCCCTTCCAGGTAATTCTCTCCACTTCTGGTCGGCTTTTAAACATTATGATCTTTAAATGACCCCCATTATGGCTTTTTTCCCTTCTACTCTGTTAAATGGTAATTAAATCCCTGATACTTTCCCTATCTCTGTAAGCACTATGTTGTGGTTTTATGACCCATTTCTAAATGATCGGGAAGTAACAGACCATCATTAGGTTATTTAATAGCAGGCAGGAGTCCTTGAGGATAATTCAGTCTTTGCGAGGTCAATGGTTAAGGTCATCAGAGTAGGTTTTGGTTGAAGAATTTCATATTATAGCCAATGTATAAGTAAAACGTGCGGGGATCCTTCTGGTGCACTTTACCTTGGCTTTACAGAAAATATAATGTCCACGTTTTACTTTTTCTACAACTTTTCTACTGAATAGTGCATCAAAAATATGCTACAAATATCCAGAATATTAAATAGAATTAGAAATAGTGCTTTTTAAGTCCAGAACTCGTCTTTTCTATTTCTCTTCAATAATATGTGTAATAATGGTGTCTCTGCGGTGTTTTGGTTGATCTCCCTGATGTCAACTAGCATCCTTTTGCATGCACTTACTAGGCATTGCTCCAACTAGCCCGAATCCTACTCCACATTGATGAGGGGCAAATACCCCGAAACAGCTGACTGTGGATGGATGGATGACGTCGAGACACGTGATTGTATTTCTGCAGTGTTCTTTTTGCATATTTGATTTCCCAGGAGGCAATGTTCTAGAATACACTGACATCGAGACACGTGATGGTGTCTCTGCAGTGTTTTGGTTGATCTCCCTGAGGTCAACCAGCGTCCTTTTGCATGCACTTACTAGGCATTGCTCCCACTACCCAGAATCCTAATCCACACTGATGAGGGGCAAATACCCCGAAACAGCTGTCTGTGGATAGATACCTTGCTTGGGTGGTTTCCTTGATTGGAGACATTCCTTGTCTTGGCTGTTCCTTCCCAGAGGAAGGTCTGGCTAGTTCACTGACATCGAGACGCATGATGGTGTCTCTGCAGTGTTCTTTTGCATATTGAGATTCCATAGAAGGCAGCACTACATAAGCTACGTAGTAATCACGGCCATTGTTGCAAATCGGCAACAACAGCCGTGATTATTACGTAACTTACGTAGTGTGAACATGTACTGTGTATTATATTAACAGCATAAGCTATGGTAATTATTGAAATAAACTTGGTTTATGATGGTATCCTAACTAAACTCAATAGGCCTAAGTTATCGGCATCATGTTATAGAGCAGAAGGAGCTGAGCAGATTGATATATATCTTTATGGGGAAAAAATAACTCTAACTTGTATTTAATTGATTGAAATCTCTGATGTTTCCATGTTTAAAAGTCCAGCCCATTGAATGACACCGTCCACTGGACTCCTTATCAGAGAATGAGCAGGGATTTTAATAGTTGTACAGAATTTTTTCCCAAAAAGTTATATATCAATGTGCTCAGTTCTTCCTGCTCTATAACATGATGCCGATAGATTAGATAGCATTGTCTCGACGACAAGTTCCCTTTAAATATGTTCTAGGGATTAGATGGATCCAAGGAAATCTTATTGTCATTTGCAGTAACTTTCATCTTCTCACTGACCGCACTGGGTCTCACACTCCTTGGCTGTCAATCAAATCCAACTCATCTTTACTAATAGAGTGTAAAGAGCAAATGAGTAAGATGTTTTGCCGGCCAGGGAATGAAACATACTGCAGCACCCCCCCTCCCCCCTCTGGCTAGATCTCAGGATCGCAGTGGGTCTCAGCAGTAAGATAATAAGACTGCAGATAATAAGCCTCATTTCTATTCCTGATATTGATGTTGATGAGGATTATTTGTAAAGCCGATCTGCATGTTATGTGCAGCCCTGGAAACCCTCCTGACACAGACTGTAATAATGAGCTATATCTATATCTTTCTCTGCATCTGCCTTTTTGTGTCTCAAGAAAAAAAAAAATCATGACTCTTGACAACTTAATGACTGTGCTTTGTGTGAATGCTAAAACCTGTATGAGTTCAGAATGCCTGAAGAAGAGCAACCTTCCCGACATGACTATTGAAAGCATCGCTCAATGTCCGGCTTCTCACCTGTCATAATCGGAGAGCCTCCTGCAGCTATTCTGTATCTCTTGTCGGGTGTTTTCACTCACATTTCATGAATTGTTATTTTAGTCAATAAATTTAATTCAGGAAAAAAAAAAATGTTTATCAACAGCGTTAAACCAAAGTCGGGAGCTGAGAAGCTCCTTAGATTATACACTCTGTAGGCACATATCTTTCGTCAGAGAAGTTGATCATATTCTGTTCGGTAGTGGATACGGTTACTAGAGTATAGGCAACATCCAATGTCTTTGCATGGAGACCACTGGTAGTAATTTTCCAATGGCCAAAATAGCAAACAGAACCAGGGGGTTACATATGAATGTAGTTGGTCATTCTTCATGGGGGGGGGGGGTATGATATCTATATAAAAGAACAATTAGTGCTAAAGTGTGTGTGATGTGTGTGTGATGATATACATTTTGTGACAGAGAGATTGTGTACCCTATCAGTGTACATACCCAAAGAGGGTAGCATAACTTGGTTCTTATACAAAATTAGACAGTGTCTTATCTTATTTTTTTGCTCCCAAAGATGCCCTAGGCCTTATTTTCGGGGGATGTCTTATTTTTCCATGAAGAAGAATTCACATGTCACATGCCCAGCAGGGACAAAGCATACGGTATGGCGGCTTCCAGCCACCAGTGGGAGCTCACCATAGCACAGCACACTCGTACAGCACAGCAGGTACAGCATATGGTATGAGGGCTTCCGGCCACCAGTGGAAGCTCACCACAGCACACTTTTACAGCACAGCAGGGACAGCATACAGTATGGCGACAGGCGACTGGATCATAGCAGACTGTGTGCAGCTGTACATTAGGCGGTAGGAAATAATGGGAATGGTGGAAGGTGACATCCCTCTTGATGCCTTGCCCGCATAGTTACAAGGTCATGGAAGGGAACTACAAGGTTGGCATCAGGTGACAGTTTTTATGTCCTGCATGCAGCTGCTCTGCAATATATGGTGAAGGTAGGAGACAACGGTGGTGGGCTAAAAAGATTCACGTGTACATGCCCTGGTGTGCGGTTTGGCGGGTTGAAACAGGATATAGATATATATATATATATATATATATATATATATAGTGCATGGATAGATTAGCAGCATGGATCCAATAGTATAAGAAAAGCAGGTTGAAGACTGCATCAATTTCAAGTAAAAATTAGAACTTTATTTTGCCAGTTTGCATAATCAAAAACTGCAAATTTTTACTTGAAATTGATGCTGTCTTCAACCTGCTTTTCATATATATATATATATATATATATATATATATAAAATCAATGTACATACCTAGAGAAGGTAACATACTGTACGTGGGCTAACAGGTTCCCATTAACAGACATAAGAATAGGGCATATCTGTATATAAAGGCTTTAATGTTAAATCTTAAAACTGACAAATCTAATGCTATAGCGAGTTATATCTTCTTGCCAGAGAAACTGAACATTCAGAATCAATTACATAAAGTTTGACCCTCATTTTATATTATTGAACAATATCTACAAACTTGTGATATCAGCTCTGTAAGACAAAAGAAATCCTGAGTTCAATTTGCTGAATACATTGGACCGATGCCCAGGAAGTATAACAGCCTTTCTGGCATTTGTTAATAACACTGCTGCTGGGACGCAAGGAAAACGAAGACATTAAATACATTAAAGTAACTTAGATCAAAAAACAATAAAATAGAAGTGTGTTCACCTATAGAATGGATCGGATTCCAAAGACTCCATGTCACCAGACTCATATTCAGGAGGATAACGTCACTTTTAGGCCTCATTCAGACAGGTATATTTTTGCAGTATAGAAAGATATTCAGTGGAATTGTTTAATAGAGATGAGCGAGTAGTAAAGTATTCGAAAGTTCGAAATTCGATTCAAATAGATCGTGATGTTCGACAATTTAGTTGAATATCGAAACCCATTGTAGTCAATGGGAGTTGCATGCTCGTTTCTTGGAAACCTAAATTCGACCTATTGAAGGTGACCAAGTGCACAATGCCACCTTAGGAAATGATGCAAACACCTCTGGAATGCAACTGGGACAGCAGGGGAAGCATGTCTGGCTGCAACTAACATGCCAAAGTCGCATCATTACACCACTATCACAGCCTCTAAAAAATACTGTTTCCAACGCAATAAAACCTCTATGTAAAGTGGAAAAAATACAAGGAAATCTTCTTTCCTTTACATTATCATGGACAGAAAGCCAAATTGTAAGAAAAGAAAAGAAAAAAAAACCTTTAAATCCCTGCACCCCTTAGATGGTGTTCAATCTAAATAAAAGTACAACTGCTTTAATGAAACAAGAAGGTTCGGTATAAGACAGGTTTCCACAGGATATTGATTCACTACTGAGCGCCCCTGGCTTACTCTATGAAAAAGGGTCAGATTCCCCCTTTTCCGTGGTGTATGTCAGCATCATCCCCCACTTATCCGATGGGCGGGGTTGGGGGTATGGCAAGGTGGAAAGGAGGTGTGGCCTCCTCCTGTACCTGATTTATGGAGGTTTATGGTGTGGCTTAGAGTGTCTGTGCCCTAGGCCTGCGACACCTCTCCGTCCCTCCTCCCCACCCTCATCACCATTAGGTATGCCCCAGGCATTGTCTGAACACTCCACATATGCCTTAACAATTCAGCACATGTGCCGTGTTCAGACAGGGGATGAATAGAGGAAATCCTTCTAGGGGCATTCCTAATGGTGAAGAGGGCTGGAAGGAGGGACAGAGAGGTGTCCCAAGCCTAGGGCACAGACACACCAGTTTGACACAGGGCTGCGAGTTTAAAAGTCGTTTTTAGGACAATAACTGCATCACCTGACGAAAAGACCCCAGGGCATATCCTATGGTACAAGCAGTTGGGGGGGGGGGGACATATGCTTTAAATAGGAGAGAGATTTTTAATACCGTAGAGGATGGGATAATCCATGTGTACGCGTCCTGATAGTCTTGTTTTTGTTTTTTTGTTTTTTTTTATGTCTCCATGCACTAGTCATGTAAATTAATTTCAGGGTAATAGCTTGGGTAAGACTTACAAAGGTAGAATCCACCGGAGGTCACAGAGCAGCTCAGCTGTAAAAATCTTCCATGCTTCTATGGTACGAAAATCTCCCGTCAGGAACCAGGCGGACATTTCATTATTTATCATTATTCTAGTAATGTGGGGTTGCTGAGGCATCGCGTTTTAATCAGGTATGATTGAGGGCTTTTTAATATATACAGTTCTAAGAGACTGAATTTCTTTTCCTTTGTGACTTGTGACTTACTGAGAAAACACAGAACATTTATCATTAATATGAGCTCTGCTTAAAATATTGTACTTTTGTTAATTAGTAGAAGCGTTACTTTGTCCATAGATGTCAGAAAGACTACAATATTTCATAACTTTAGCACTCAGCCGTAATATATTTCAGCATTGTGGAAAGAGTTACTTCACTTCAATTCCTAATGAGTTTTGCGGTTTTTAAGCTATTTGAAACTTTGCCACCTTCAAAAGTCTTCTGAAGCTCGCACCTCTCCAATGCCCCACCAGTGTTGGAGTGGGGGTGCTGGGCGCCCATCACTGTGATTGATTCTGGGGGCCCAACTCATAGTTACAGTACATTAAAATATTACCTGGGCACTTTGAGGTCTCGTGCTGTTATTGTAGTTCATTGAATGGGCACAGTGGCAATAACCATGTACTGATCATGATGTTATAAGTAGCCTTGGTGGACTCACTACTATAGGGCCTGTTCACACTATGGAAAACAGGTGGAAATTCCAAACGGAACCCCCGCCCGTGGACTTTGCTCGGAATCCCGTCTGATATCTGTTTCAATGGGACACCTCTGCTCTCCACGCCTCTACGCTCAAAGAATTGACATGTCAGGTTTGCAAATAGGCCTGTAGTGTCCCTATACCCGTTACCTATCTACTTTAAGTATAAGGTTGTCATGTGGCTGAGGAATGCCTTGCCATCCACTCTAAAATGTGTTTTGATATTATTTATTTTGCGTATACGCTCCTGTTCTACTTGTCACACTGCTACACACTGTTGACTGACATACACTAAAATTAGAGATGAGCAAACCTCAGGCATGCTCGAGTCCATCCGATCCCGAACGTTCGGCATTTGATTAGCGGTGGCTGCTGAAGTTGGATAAAGCCCTAAGGCTATGTGGAAATCATGGATATAGTCATTGGCTGTATCCATGTTTTCCAGACAACCTTAGAGTTTTATCCAACTTCAGCAGCCCCCGCTAATCAAATGCCAAACGATCGGGTTCGGATGGACTCGAGCATGCTCGAGGTTCGCTCATCTCTAACTAAAATATATTGGCAGCAAGTGTTAATATTTTTGCATGACCTTTACCACACCCAGTGTTACATGTATGGAAGTAAGATGCTTTGGTCACATGATACCTCTCAACTACTGAGAGCAGTCCTTTATCCAGCCCCTTGCTAACCAAGAAAGAGGTAGACGTAAACCAGATTAAGCCTCTAGTCAGTGCACATGCCTGCTAGCTTATGTCCTGCTAGTCATATCATATGGCCAGCTATTAAGCTGTGAGTGTTCCCAAGTTTGCTAAGTAACACTATATAGGAAGATATGGGGAAAGTTTCAGCCTCCCAATGTTGCTTTGAGCTCATTCTTATCGTTCAGAAACTTTGATTTCATCATGTAAAAATAGTATCTCACTATACATCCGTGATGTAGTTCTAGCTACTGCAATTCTCAGCAAATCAGAAAAGAACAATCCACCATACAGCAGCATTTTCTGCTGCCGACAAGACGCATACAGTGCTCTTTTCTATTCCATGCATCATGCTTTCTTTCCAGTCTACATACAGGAGCATAATGCTGCTTCGACCTAGGAGGACAGAACGGCCGAAACATAGAAGCGTCATTAAAATCCCGCCACCTCACAGTTCACAAAGAAGCACCATGAAATCGCTAGACATCTGACCTTTTACAGAATATTCCATGGAACGGGGAAATAAAATCTAAAAATGAGCTTTAAAAAGTAATATCGAGAAATACTTTGAGTTAATAAGAAATTTTGTTCAGGAAATGATGTTCTCTTGTGCTACCTGCTGGTGTGTGGGTTCCAGAGGATGCATTGACCTGTAGGAGTTCTGCCCAGTAATTTAACTGCCTCTATTTTAATCCATTAGAATAAAATTCTTGAAAGTACATAACTTTCCCAGCTCAAAGCCTCTGAACCCTCAGCAAAGTACATCTTGTCTCGCTTATTATTACCGTTCTGTGAAATAATAAAAGTACATTGTGATCTGTAAATTCCAGCATGGAAAAAAAAGGAAAGCCTTTTCACTTTGGCTTCTTGTTCTCCTAACTTCTGATAATATAAAAGTGAAGTCGCCCATTGGAATTGCTGCATCATTTTCCATTACCTTGTTTACTTTGTCATTTCCCTTACCTCACTACATATTTTTTACCCTGGGTTTTTCGAAGCTCTATGAATTTTTTTTTCACAAACAGCTGACGATGGGAGAGAATAACAAAAGGAACATCTTACCGGTCCCCTGGCTCTCCAGTATCGTTGCTTCCTTGTCCCCCCGCATGTCTTTGTTTACCCATTATTGCTGGATCACCGAAAAAAAAGACTGGTGGGGGACTAGGAAAGCACTGGCACCGGAGCAGTAGGGAAGCAGTACTTATACCATCGCCAATTTGCTGTTCAGATGATTCTTTGGATAATGCAGTGTTTACAAACAAACATCTAAAAGTAGATCTGTGACAAGACTTTTTCTATAGAAAGGCAGTGAACGACAGCGCCCAATGTAGATGAAAACTTGTATCTGTATTCATCCATTAAAACAATGCAGTAACGTTTCAACTCTTACGAGTCTTTTTCCAAAAAGATTTTTTGAAAAATACTTGTAAGACTTGAAATCTTCCTGCATTGTTTTAATGGAGGAATACAGATACAAGTTTTCATCTACATTTGCTGCTGTCGTCCACTGCCTTTCTATTGGATTCATATGAGCCGAAAGGGGATCCACGGCCAGGGTGAAATCTGCGTCCATAGAGAAACCAGTTTTTTGTCCCGTGGTTTTTAAGTGTTACTGAGAATCTTGTGTTTTAAGACTTGCTCTATGTTTAGCCATCAAGCCATTGACTTATGCATTGTTGCTCTCAGCAGTCCTAACTTTCAACTGGACAGCTTCTCAACACTCAGGTTTAAAAGTGAACTATCAACAGGTAAGACAAATCCAACCTGCTGATAGCCACCTATAGTACCCGGGATGCTGAGGAGAAAGGTATGTCTCCTACCTTCCTCCTTGGAACTGGTCCCGCACTTTTAGCTGTGTAGTTGTAATGACTGGAGTAGTGGATGTGCTGAACCACCGCTAGCGATGGTGTAGCCGCACCAGGGAGCGGAGTCTACGGGGCCACTGGTCTTCACCAGTGCTCGACGCAAGATAAGATGAACTTGTTGCGGCAGGTGACCCCCAGGTCCCTACCCCTGGCTAGGCTTGCTAACGGCGGCAGGCGAGGTGCAGCTGGAGACATGTGGTAGACAGCAGGATAGGAGCAGGGCTCGCGATAGGAAGCACAAACATCAGAGAAATGAGCAGTAAACACGGGCAAGAACCACGAACAGGAACAACGGGCAGGAACAAAGGAGAGCTGGAACCACACACTAAGGGAAGCCAGAGGATCCAACGAAGCAAAGGCAGGACAGGTGCAATTATTTATAGTGTAATGGTGATTGGTGCACCAACCAATTAAAGAAACACTGCCCCTTTAAATCTGTGACAGTCGGCGCACACGTGCCTTAGGAGGCGGGGACGCGCGTTTCGGCCGGGGCAGCAAGAAGCAGGAGCGTGGCGGGGTAAGGCGCTCATATGAGCCGACGAGACAGTGGCGTCAGACCCCAGTACGTGGGCTCTGGCATCCGCTGTCAAAGGAGAAGAGGGGCAGCGGCAGTAGCCTAGAACACGGGATGCCGCCATGGCCCGGACAGTAGTCTTTGGCCGGGAGCGCTATTAGGAGCACTGCCAAACCCCACAGCATCATTCGGCCCACTTGCTCCATAACAGCTGCGGCTTTCCTCTTGATAGTCTATAGGATAAAAACGATATCCATGAACTGTTGATGGGGCAGTAACCACTGGTCAGTGATCAATAGTGGGTTATTCTCTTAACTGAGAATTAAATCTTGCTGACAACATCATTAAATTATCATGCACCCAATAGCATATGACAGCTAACAGCTGATGGGGAGGATGAGCTAGAAAAAAACGAGACATCTGTAAATCACATGGATGATCAGGGTTGAAGTCACTAAAAAAATAGGCTCAACATTACTTTAGCTGAATTCACATTGCAAATATGAGTTGTGAATAGTGTTGAGTGAGCACCTCAATGCTCGAGTGCTCGACTCGAGTAACAAACCCCATTGAAATCAATGGGAGACTCAGGCATTTCACCAGGTGCAGGAGTGCCTGGTTACACAATTTTTCATTATTTTTTTTATTTTATTTTGCCCCTTAAAGGGATCTTCAATGAAATATACAACAATTAGAACTACAAAAATTTATAGGTTTCTTTAAGACACATTAGATCTCCAACGGTATGCCTGCAATATTAAGACCAGCATACCATGACAAGCATAAATGGTAGAAAATTCAACATACTGGAATACCATGCCCACTTTTGAAGGAAGCTAGCCATTTAAACACACATTGATTCCCTCCTGTTAATCTCGACAATATATTCTCTCCACGACACAAAAGCAGCCGCAACATTTTTTAACACCACATTTCTACCCATTTCTCTAATCAGATCATAGATCATTGGGCATCTATGTGACCTATTGTATAAATGATGAATGGGCGACACAATCTAAAAAAGCACAACAGATGCACCAGCAATCAGTCCTCAAGAACAAAAAAGAGAAGGACCAACATCATAGTGTTCACCTAAACACCGGCTTTTGGGACTGTGTAATAGCACTTGTGAGTTTTAGGCTTTAGGATTAATAGATGACCCTGTTTAGAATGCACATGTCTCACCGGAGAGGCTTAAACTCCATTATTTGACCGTCCAGAACATGACACTGAAAAAAGTAATTACCGAGGGTTAATAACAGGTATTACATCTCTTGATAATTGTGAAAGTGGCAATGTCTAGGTCAACGCTGAGCTGGGTATTTCCTTGGCACGGTACAAAATAGAATAGATTACAGAAGCATTATTGCTTTTATTGTTTCATGTAAGATGCTTTAAAGGTCTTCTACCTCCATGACCAAGTTTCATTAATTTAGTCCTTCAGGCTGAAATAACCATTAATGGATAGTTGAGGTTTCGGAGGACATTTTCAGCCTATGTCACAGAAGCCCTTATTACTTTCCTATGGCACTACAATGACAAAAAATAATTACAGGTGCAGGTTACAGAGGCTTTCAGAGATGCTTTATGATCTTTCTGTCCATCCGCTCACCTTCCAGTGTTGCGTAATTCAAATAAGTACATTATAGAGGAGAACGTCCCCTTACAGCATTTCATCCTTTATTATGTTATATTCATACATAAAGTGGAAAGCATACAGATATACGGGGTAGTCAGCTACATACAAGGTATAAAATGTACAGAAATGTCCTTTCAGTGCCGAGAGCAATGACATTAAATAAATCAAGTTCTGTAAGTATATGTGCATGCAATGTAGCAGGCTTTGAACTGTAGACATTATGGGGGACATTTATAAAGACTGGTCCAAAATTAGGCCCTGCCCCCATATGCTTCCCCGGATTCACTAAGAGGCACAAGTAGAACTGGCTGGACCTGCTAGTTTCACTAAGCGTTGGTGGCGGGCGCAGAAATCAGGAACAGGTGTAGGTGAAGATTACCGCCATGATTCATGGTAAATGGGGTGCAGGAGGAAGCCATGTCTCCTCCCTACCTCCTACTGCCTTACCAGCCACTGCCCCCCCCCCTGCGGCCTTCCAAAAAGTTTCCCTACATACTATACAGACTAAGGCTATGTTTACACACTGTAAGAGACAGGCCGTGTCACGCAACGGCCGGTCTCTGAAAAGATATTATTTTTGTATGTTTTCGTATTAAACACGGCCGTTGTTGCAATCGGCAACAACGGCCATACTTTTACGAAAATATAAGTTTTGTGAACATAGCCTAACTATAGACAAACTATAAAAACACTAAGGGAGACATTTATTAAGTCCGATGTTTTTTATAGGCCGGACTTAAAAATGTCCCTGCATCTCCGGCGCTACGGGGATTTATGTAGAGGCGGACTGCCTCTACATAAATGCCGTGCGAAAACCTATGCCAGCTGAGGACTGGAGTAGGTTTTCGGCGTATCTTTAAGATACAAAAATAATGAATCGCACGGACTGTGAGTCCGCACCCCCCGTTCCGCCCCCTCCACATCCCCTCTCCGCCCCCCCAGTGTACTTGTCGGAAAGTGCCGATTTGCGAATATTTTATTCGCAAATCGCCCATTTGCGCTTAAATTCATTCCCAAATCGGCACTTTCCGCCGAAAAACCCCAATTCGCTGCATAATACATGTCCTCCTATGAGCAAACTTGTTTTTCCCAAGCGCCATACAATTTTAAATGTAGCAAAGGGGGTTCCCAGGATTTTAATGGGTTATACATAGAGATGAGGGTATTACCTTTTCTAATTTATCAGTGATTTACTTCTGGATTTTTGCCATCTCAGTCCCATACATTATCCAATACTCCATTGGCCTAGGGAGGTCAGGATGTGACTGTGGGGCAGGTACTATGTTTGGACAGCCACATATGAGCAGTACCACACTCGCGTGCTGTTACCCACATACAATGCTCAGTGTATGCAGGATGTTGATAATGTGGCCATCTCGTTTACGTATGGTTTTTCTGCATTCAGCTGTCCCAACATTGTACCCACCTCACCATCAACACAGAAGAGAAAGTTTCACGATGAGACAACTCAAAGTGGGAAGTCAGCTGCTTAGTAGTGCTCGGCAGACCTCCCGAAAGTGTCCAGGTTCAGCAACTTCTCCGAACAAGAATGCTGCAACTCTCGGTGTCTGTAGAAGTTGAATGCCACCCTAGGGAGTCCTGAAAAACATGGATACAGTGTACAGAGGCCCTAGGGTGGCATCTAACTTCTTCAGATGCCAGGAGTTGAATGCTGAACAGGACACTTGCTGAACAGGACACTTTCATTAAGTCCGCTCAACACTACTGCTGGGGATAAAGAAAGATTGTTCGTTTTTATCCACTCTATTTATTGAATGACGATCCTGGGTATGGACACTAATATTTGATGGGGATCAAACTGACAGACAGCTCAACAATGAGTCGATTGACGTCCAGACCCCAACTAAACAGAAAAATGAGCTGGGAGAAGTCTGTGCTTGGTGTTCTGTTTTACCGGCTCAAGGTCACATGACCGAGACTATGGGACTTTGTCGCTCACACAGACACAAAGAAGAGTGTCCCCTCACTCACTTTACTGATCGGTCAGTGGTTGACCCCCGACCGATAAAACTGACACGTCCGAGGATTTTTTTTGTGTGTGACATTTTAGGTTTTAATAGAACCTCAATAATTTTTTCCAGCGTGTCTGGGTGGGATATTGAAATTACTAATGCTGATTTCTAAGACAACTTTGTAATGGGCTTTAATATAATTATGTGATGTAGATACAATTATAGACTATACTAAAATACTGTAAATAGATTTCTATAAAGTTAATTTTGAAACATTTGAATGGAAGCCAATATAGTCAGCTTCAGAGAGCTATGAACTGGGCAAGAAGCCAATAAAGAGGCTCTAAAGTGGTTGAATTGTAGTCACACGACTTACACTGTGTAGACTCCAACTTACTTGAACGCAGTAAAAAAAATAATATTGATTTTTAGAGTATGGAATAGTGAAAACATGAGGTAATAAACTCAAACCTTATTGTATATCCAAGCATTCTTAAAGGGCATGAAACTGACATAAGCCCCTAATTTTCTATTGGTGCCTGATATTTTGGGCTATTTCCTATACAGTATAAAATTCCCTATGGGAAAATAATCACAAGCTATCTGTATGAACTAAATAGATGGCGGCATCCGACTTTCCCTTGACAACAAATGTTGAAAAATATGACAATTGACATTGTTGGATTTGAGCATGCTCTGTTCTTTGCTTTACTGTATGTAGATTCTACAGTAACTAAGCTTTGGCAGTATTGTGTAGTATCAAGTTAAATGGAATCTACACACTGTTAGATAGCTGTTAGGTCAACAAGACACGTTACCTTTCAAACATCTGTCTGTGCTTTCAGAATGTAGAAAAATGCTTTTATTAATATTCACAAGGAGTCAAAGAGGCTCCTTAAAGATCCTGATCTGCTATAAGATGTAATGTCTCCTCTCTCCTCCCTTCCTGCTTGATGGACACCTGGAAGATTAGTCCTGGGCAGGGCCAGGGATGGGAGGGAGAGTAAGGAGGTGTTATAGCTTGCTGCTGTTCAGGAGCTTTCATTCTCTGTACTATAGAATAAAAAGTATTTTCTACATTCTGGAAGCACAGACAGATATATTAAGGGTACCATGTGCCTCGTTGTACAAACAGCTAAGACCTTATTCATACGTTCCATAGTGTGCCCATAACTGTGGACCGGCTCCAACGGACCAAAAAAAAAAAAAAACATTTTGGAACAATACTTGTAGTGCAGCTGGGTGCAGCTCTCTCCCATAACAGAACTCTATTGCCAGTGAACACTTAGGTAAGTAATGTGACAATGTAACAGCCCGGTGAATCCTAGAACCCAAGATCTTCTAGCAGACAAGTGCGTAGAACATCACACTCCACCAGCTTGCCTTTTTTCCATTTTGCATCCTTGTACTGTGCGTTTTCCACAAATCTGTCTCCAAACCTAATTCTTCAGCTCTTGCCACCTTCATCCATCGCTACAGGGTCTAGTTTGGATGCTTACATGCAGGGGCGGATTAATTTTACAATAGGCCCCTGGCTGTTCACCAAGCCCCCCTACCCCACTGTAACTATATCTTTAGCATTGCTCCTCCATAGTGCAGACTGTACAGGACCTGTGATGACATCATAGTCACATGTTAAGGTCCTTCAGCATGTTCTTTATTGTTACTGAATTGTCTCCTGGCTACAGTTTTGCTCTGATTTGGACAAACTTGCAGTTAAAAAGCAGTGATTTTTTTTTTTTTTTTTTTTTGCAAATCATGGCAGAACTGTAGCCAGGAGACAATACACCACTGAAAGTATATGTCTGTTTGGGTAAACATGGGCCCCCCAGGAGCTCAGGGCCCCAGGATACCGCCCGAAATGGACCTATTGTAATCTGCTACTGCTTACATGCCACAGTGAATCTTTTAGCTGTGAACAAAGGTTATCAAGGGAACATGAAAGGTCTGTGGCTTTACAGACTTTTTCAGTATTGGGCAACTCAATAGTATTTAATACTCAAGAAAGTACTGCATGTGCTTAAGCATAAGCATGAGCATAATGTAATTCTATAGCCTTAAAGTGAACCTGTTAAAATCTGACCTTCCATTTCAGCTTTGAGGTCCTCTGCTAATCCGGAAGGTCAAGTCTCAAATGATACAGAGATGCAATCAGACATTAAAGGGGTTATCCACCTAGGAGCTAAAAAAAAAATTAAATGCTCCCAAACTGCTCCCTTGCTCTTCTTACTCACCAAGTCCCCCTGAGTATTTTGAGCCGTCTCCTGTCTTTCTAGCTGCTGCCATTTCTGAGTTACAAGTTTTTCTAAAAGCCAATCTATTTCCAAAATGGCGCCGACCAGGAAACTACATTTCCCATCATGCATCTCCCTGATTGGTTAATTTCTGTACTCACCCCCCCCCCCCCCCTAAGCTTTCTGTCATTACACAGTAAACACAGAACAGTTTTTTGTTTGTTTTGTTCATAGATATTGCATCACATCACCCCAATAAGTATTCCATACTAACTGATGTTGTAGTAGAGCTGACGCTTGCAGGGTGTAGCAGAGCTGACGTACACTTGGTGTATCTATGTGCAGCATAACAGGCATCTGTTTACTGGGGAAGGAGGTGTAGTGTACGTTTGGATCTCTGCTTGCTGACTGTAAATGGAAACATTCTAGTTCCATCCAGACTCTAAGAACATCTATAACACTTACAATATACAGAACTGTGACACAAAGACAGGTACAGCAATCACTGACAGCAAGCAGAGATGGAACTATACCTTTTCATATTAGAGAAACCTAGGCTCAGGGACACATGTAAGTCTATGGAAGCAGCACTTTAAGAGGAGACCTTTCCTGCCTACTGTATACATACCAGAACAACTGACTGAATGCTTTCTACCTTATATATTTTACCCCGACATGTGAAATAAAAAAAAAAATCCATGTTATTCACTTCACCCCTCATTGGTTTTAATGTTATGGCTGATCGGTGTATATACATAGGATGTCCTGTTAGTAATCGAAGAGCCATATACCATAATTAGCTACTCTGTGCAGTATTAATGCTTTTTCACAGCATCTTACCTTTCCTGCTCCCTTGAGAATAATGGAAATTCTGCAGCAATAGTAAAACTCTCATTCACCAGCAGTAATGCTATTAATCAATAAACAAGAGCCGCATCATATTTTAGCTGTAAAATCAATGACTTGATGCAGAGCTTTCAGTAACTATAAAGAAATCTTCTTTATAGAGCTGGTCATAAAGTTTCATTCTTTACCATGTTATCGTGAGGTATCATTCTGCAGAACAAGAAAGAACACTTCAGCAAATTGAAAGAGCAGTAAAGTCCATAGATTTGGTTGTATCAGGAATCGCTGTGCAAAAACGAATCCCCCAGGTGTGAATTTTGTCAAAATGATTTTTTTTGTGGTGATAGATAGATAGATAGATAGATAGATAGATAGATAGATAGAAGATAGATAGATAGATAGATAGATAGATAGATAGATAGATAGATAGGAGATAGATAGATAGATAGATAGATAGATAGATAGATAGATAGGAGATAGATAGATAGATAGATAGATAGATAGATAGATAGATAGATAGATGGATAGATAGATATATAGATGATAGATAGATAGATAGATAGATAGATAGATAGATAGATAGATAGGAGATAGATAGATAGATAGATAGATAGATAGATAGATAGATAGGGGATAGATAGATATATAGATGATAGATAGATAGATAGATAGATAGATATATAGATAGATAGATAGATAGATAGATAGATAGATAGGAGATAGATAGATAGATAGATAGATAGATAGATAGAAGATAGATAGATAGATAGATAGATAGATAGATAGATAGATAGGAGATAGATAGATAGATAGATAGGAGATAGATAGGAGATAGATAGATAGGAGATAGATAGATAGATAGATAGATAGATAGATAGATAGATAGGAGATAGATAGATAGATAGATAGATAGAATGAAAGATAGATAGATAGATAGATAGATAGATGATAGATAGATAGATAGATAGATAGATAGATAGATAGATAGATAGGAGATAGATAGATAGAAGATAGATAGATAGATAGGAGATAGATAGATAGATAGATAGATAGATAGATAGGAGATAGATAGGAGATAGATAGATAGATAGATAGATAGATAGATAGATAGATAGATAGATAGGAGATAGATAGATAGGAGATAGATAGATAGATAGATAGATAGAATGAAAGATAGATAGATAGATAGATAGATAGATGATAGATAGATAGATAGGAGATAGATAGATAGATAGATAGATAGATAGATAGATAGATAGATAGATAGGAGATAGATAGGAGATAGATAGATAGATAGGAGATAGATAGGAGATAGATAGATAGATAGATAGATAGATAGATAGATAGATAGATAGATAGGAGAGAGATAGATAGATAGATAGATAGATAGGAGATAGATAGATAGATAGATAGATAGATAGATAGATAGATAGAATGAAAGATAGATAGATAGATAGATAGATAGATAGATAGATAGATAGATAGATGATAGATAGATAGGAGATAGATAGATAGATAGATAGATAGATAGATAGAAGATAGATAGATAGATAGGAGATAGATAGATAGATAGATAGATAGATAGATAGATAGATAGATAGATAGATAGGAGATAGATAGGAGATAGATAGATAGGAGATAGATAGGAGATAGATAGATAGATAGATAGATAGATAGATACAGTAGATAGGAGATAGATAGATAGATAGATAGATACAGTAGATAGGAGATAGATAGATAGATAGATAGATAGGAGATAGATAGATAGATAGATAGATAGATAGATAGATAGATAGAAGATAGAAGATATATAGATAGATAGAAGATAGATAGATAGATAGATAGATAGATAGATAGATAGATAGGAGATAGATAGATAGATAGATAGATAGATAGATAGATAGATAGATAGATAGGAGATAGATAGACAGATAGATAGATAGAATGAAAGATAGATAGGAGATAGATAGATAGAAAGATAGATAGATACAGTAGATAGGAGATAGATAGATAGATAGTTACAGTAGATAGGAGATAGATAGATAGATAGATAGATAGATAGATAGATAGATAGACTGCAGCACTCCAAAAAAAGTGAAAAATCAATGGAGGTGGTTTATTGCATAACAAACACACGGAACAGTGAGCGACGTTTCAGTCCAGTCAATCGGACCTTTCTCAAGCCAGTGAAGGTCCGATTGACTGGACTGAAACGTCGCTCACTGTTCCGTGTGTTTGTTATGCAATAAACCACCTCCATTGATTTTTCACTTTATCGGAGTGCTGCAGTCGTATTACTTTATCTACAAGGACACTACTATGGGTACCTGTCTTATCTAAATCACTACCTGCAAGTGACCTGAACATGAGTGACCCAACCTAGTGAATGCCTGGTAGGTCTTAACCAGAGATGAGCAAACGGAATCTGAGGAATCAAGATTCACTGTGAATTGCGCTGTCAACATGGCGGCACACATGCTATCTGAAGCGTCACTGGGCGGGAGAAAGGGATTAACCATAATTCCTAGTGCCCGTCCAATCAGCTGCAGGCGTCTCTGTGATGTCAGCACCTCCCCCTCTATATAAGGCGGTTCGGCAACGGAGGCGGCCAGTCGGCTGTGTGTGGAGGAGAGAGCAGGATGGCAGCAGGCAGTTACAGCAGAGCAGGGAGAGACTAACAGAGTGATGTAGGGACAGAGAGAAGAGGAATGGCAGATATTGGATGACTGACTGGTTGCCAGCTTTTTTTTTTTTTTAATTGTGATTTTCAGATTTTTGACAACTTTTACAACTTCTGTAATAGTCCAAGAATGTAGCTACTATAAAAAAAAAATGGATATTCAGCTCACCTAGGCATTTTCTTTACTGCAGAAACACATAGGGTGGAGGGTGCAAGGGTATCCAGTGCTGGCCAGGCACTGATCACTCGGGAATCAAAGAATAGAAAATAGAAGGGTGGATACCGGCACTCCAGATGTGTGGATAAAACGTAACTTTTAATAAATAAACATTTAAACATAATGTCAACGAAAGGCCCAACATGTTTCGCGCAACTGTGCTTACCCATGATTAAGCGCAGTTGCGTGAAACACGTTGGTCCGTTCTAAGACATCATGTTTTCATGTTTATTCATTAAAAATTACAGTTTTATCCACACGTTTGGAGTGCCGGGATCCGCTCTTTTATTTTCTATTCCTTAATTCCTGTAGCTAATGTAGTTTGGCCTGTTTTAATGAAATTTGTTAAGTTTCGATTCGCCAATCTAAACGAGTTGGACTAAAAATTTGCGAAGCTCGCAAAACAAATTTGCGGCTGCAAATCACCTTGCTAGGAGTCCTCCTCTATGTTCTGAAGCCGATCATGCACTGCTGTAGTCCTCACTTCTGAAGACCATCACGCTTAGACGCGGTTATTAGACAGGACTCACCCTTAACAAACGAACATTAGAGAATATTTTATTTGCATAATTAATGGAGAGTTACAGACAGTCACAGTCAGCAGAAAGTCGATTTTCGCCTTCTTTGACAAAAAAAAAAAAATGAAGTCAATTGAACGGTTAAAGCTCTTGCCTGGAATCATTAAAACAAATGGAGTTTTCCCTTTTTAAATTGGAGTTTAACATATTGTCCCTGATTAAACCGCATTCTGCTTTATGAAGAGGAATCGACAAAGCCACCAAGTTTTTTTTAGTGTATTTGTTTGTGGGAGAAAATTTTCCGGGAACTTGACCCTTTAAATCCATTAAAGCTTTAGAGTATAATCCATGGTGCTAAAGGGAGCCGGGGCAAAGCATTAATCAGCCATATAGACAAAGTCATTATGGGATCCTTTGCCTCGAGTGCTTGGCTGAAATCATTTTAATTCTTTAATTATTCTTTAGTAAGCGGGGTTTCTTAAAGTGCTAAGTGCCATACAAAATACCATGGCTCTTTCTCTTCGATGAAACCTAGGCGCAAGGACCTCCTTTCTGATGAAATAATGTCACAGCTGGTGGTTTCTTTTTTTTAAAAAGGAGTATATGAAATATAGTCTTTGATTAGCCAGTGAATTGCAACATGTGTGTTTTACATCTGTAAAATTATTTTCTGACTATTGTGTTCTGATTTATATCATTAAAGGATTATTCCACTCAAACCTAACTTTTGATATGTTGCTGCCCATGGTGAGACTAACAATTCCTTCCATACTTCTTTCTATCTTTTCAGTCTCCTTCCCCAGTTCTGAGCTGCTGCTTTCTGCTGAAGACACAAAAAACAGTGTGTGAGCTTTTATCTCTGTCTCCTCCTTCCCCCAAGTCCCTATCTGCAACTTTGTAATGATTGGAGGAATAATTATAGTGAGTTCATTAGCAACTTGACCTCAGATTTACCCTTCCAGCATAACAAGGAAGCTATAAATTTACAGATAAAGCCTGCCAGGGACTTGTTTACCTCAGCCGTCTTGGAAGGGAGGGGGGAGGAGGGGAGACAAAGCAGCAGAAAGCAGCAGCTCAGAACTGGTGGAAGAAGATTGAATCGATAATAACAAGTATGGAAGGAACTGTATTACTATGACCAGAAACATATGAAGAGTTATGTTTGAGTGGAATACCCTTTTAACCTCAACCTTAGGCTTGGTTCACATTCTTTTTCTGTTCTGTTGCAGCCTATGCCTGATGCTGTGCCTGTGTCATCCGCCGCAGGTCTAAGCTGTCAGTGATAGCTGGGACCCGCCGCAACTGTCTGCACTGAAGCCATGCTTTGGTGTTGACAGGGAACCCTATAGACACGGCAGTCAGCATGAACGCAGCATCTATAGGACTTCAGACAAAGAATTCTCCCTTTACAAAGAGGGAATTCTCTGTCTGGTAATGATCAAGGCTCTGCACAGAGGTCTATCGCAGAGTCACAATGGAAGCCATGGTAGCCTGGCTACGGAGGCCGGCGGGGAATGGAGGGAGGTAAGGCTGTTGCACAGCTTTTAAAGGGGTGGTCCAGCGAAAAACTTTTTCTTTCAAAGTAACTGTTCTCAGAAAGTTATTGTCAGGATCGGGCGATACAAACAGGACAAGACAGTGGGCCCTAGGTCTGAACCCTCCCACTGTCACCTGCCTACTTGCCTCAAGCGGCCCTAGGCGGCCGTGGACAACCACGAAGACGTTCCCTATGCTGCGTAAGTGAAACACAGAACAAGACGGACAGACAAACACAATAAAGAATAGTCAAACAATCCGGGTCAAACCACACGAGCAACGCAATACACAATCAGTAACACAAGGGATAGTCAAAAGTAAAGCGGAGGTCAGAACACGAGTGAGTCAGGCAGAAGGAATTAGGACGGCGTTCGCAGGAATAGGATAAGGGGAGCGGGGATCAGAATTGACTAATAGCCAGCGATTAGAGGCTGGCTCTGACTTACATTTATACTGGATCAGGAGCCCGGACCAAAGGCTGATTGGTCCGGCCTCCTGAATCCAGACACAATTCAGCTGCCGCACTGCAGGCTGAGTGGCAGAGCGATCCGTCACTCAGCCTGCATTGAAGCTGCTCAGCTGAGTGCCAGCCGGTGGTCACGTGACCACGGCATCCCTGGTTGTCAGGGACGTCGTCGGGTCTCCTTGACGTCACTAGGCTCCGGCGGGCGGAGCGACTGCACGCTCCTGAGCCAGCCGCCGGTGCCGAGCTGGAGACAGACGCCGCTGGAGCCCGGGAAGGTAAGTTCCTGACAGTTATATAGATTTGTAATTTACTTTTATTTAAAAATCTCAAGTCTTCCCATACTTATTAGCTTCTGTATGTCCTGCAGGAAGTGGTGTTTTATTTTCAGTCTGACACAGTGCTCTCTGCTGACATCTCTGGCCGAGACAGAAACTCTGTCTCAGTTTTCTATGAATCCCCATAGAAAACCTCTCCTGCTCTGGACAGTTCCTGTCTCAGCCAGAGATGTCAGTAGAGAGCACTGTGTCAGACTGAAAATAAAAACATTTCCTGCAAGACATACAGCAGCTAATAAGATGGGATAAGATGGGAAGACTTGAGAATTTTTTTATAGAAGTAACTTACAAATCTATATAACTTTCTGCCACCAGTTGATTTGAAAGAAAAGGTTTTTTGCTGGACAACCCCTTTAACAGCGGCAGGGGACAGAGGAGGGGAGCAGAGCTAGGGACTTAAACTTATGGGATTATTATGATCCAATAGGCTGAAGTCCAAAAACAACCTGGGCATTGATGAATCAATGATCCATGGTTTGAAAGGGTTAACATACTGTATACTAAAGGTTATGCAGTAAAATGAAATATTATGACTTAGAAACCGTGAAACCAAAACAGTAAATACAGCGTGAACTTAGGACTAGCTTTACCTATCTCTACTAGAGAGCCATGCATGGTTATATGTCTTGAGGGCCATGTGTTTTACCTGGAGGGAACAGTGTCACCTAGGTGGGGCTTCACAGCAGTTCCACAGGGGAGAGGCGGTCCAACTGCCATGAAGCCCCGCCTAGGTGACACTGTCCACCCATGAAATGAAGTCATTTTAGACAAGAAAGACACAGACAGGTTAAATAGAGGAAGATATCCAATGTGCACCATTTAAGCATCTAAATGCACAGAGTCAGGGTGGTAACAATATCACTTTAACGTTCCATGACAGATATATCCCTCATCAGCAAGGAAATGGTAGTTATTAATTCAAGTTTTAATTCATTGTATATATTTATTCTGTTCTCATTGCTATATACTGTTTGTTACCACGCCTGACGTCGGAGGAAGATGGTTTGTCTCCTCCTACCATAGGCCGACATGTGTCTGATGCACTTGTGTCTTTCTTATAGAAGCATGTCACTTGCCCTGGTTAACTTATGCCATGATTAAAGGAGAAGTCCGGTGAAAATTTTTATTACATTATTATTTTGCCCCGCAAAAGTTATACAAATCACTTATTACGGGTGATGCTTTTAAAGTGCTTTTCTCCCTGTACTTAATACTGCACCAAGGCTTCACTTCCTGGATGAAATGGTGATGTCGACTTCCGGTTCCGGCGCAGGGATGTGAGGACGTGCGGGACACAGCTCCTCCAGACCGCCTTTACCCAGCCGCATTTATACCGACCTGACCGGAGAGAACGGGAGCCAGATTGTGCCACATCATCCCTGTGCTGCTTCCTGCATGGATCGCTTCGTCCTGCGCGTGCCGCCGGGACCGACAGCCGCCGCTTTAGCTGCGCAACAGGATCCCAAGATGGCGGATGCAGCATGTCCGTCTCCGCTCCATGGGGAGCTCTCACAGCCGACCGGAACGGGCGCTGCTGCTTCACACACACCGCAGACCAATACAGGCCCGGCGGATGATGACTACGTCCTTTTGTCTCAGGACTCGCAAATATCTCTGCCGGCTGAAATGGACTCTCCACTAACAGGTCAGGCTATTCCTATTAACTATAAATACCTTGCCATCGCAGTGGCGGAGCGTCTGGCACCTGACTTGAAAGAGACTCTGATCTCCACGCTGACTGCCTCCCTGCAAGCACTCCAGGTAGAGGTGCAGCAACATACTCGGCATATTGGAGAGCTAGCACATAGAATGGACCAGGTGGAAAATGTCTCGTCCTCCACTGTGGCGCAGGTCAGAATGCTCACCAAGGAAACTGCGCTGCTGCGTGATAAACTAGAAGACCAAGAAAACAGAGCAAGACGCAATAACCTGCGAATAGTAGGTCTCCCAGAAGCAATAAAACCGCAGCACCTTAAACAGATTTGTGAATCCGAACTACCTGAGGCCCTAGGGCTAACGTTTCCCAAAAAGGTAGAGAGGGCTCATCGCCTAGGCCCAAACATGGCGGCCCCTGACGACAACAGCGTAACTAGAGCGCGCCCGCGCCAAGTGATCATGAGATACCTGGACTACACTGATAAAGAGGAAATCCTAAAGGCTTTCAGGGCCAGAAACACACCTTTGCTACTGAGAGGGCACAAAGTGATCTTATTTGCTGACTACTCTGCTGAAACTACCAGAAAACGTAGAGCTTTCAGCTCTATTTGCTCTGCCTTATACAAACGTGGAGTCAAATTCAGGCTCCGATACCCAGCCACTCTCCAAGTCCTGTACAATGATGGCAGCCTACAAAATTTTGCTTCCCCAGAAGCCGCAGCGACATGCCCCCTACTCCACCCGGGCGAAGAAAACCCCCTGAATGCTCCGGAAGCTATGATCCAAGGGACACAAGATTCCTCTTTTCTCCAGAGCCCGGACAAGAAAAGACGCAAACAGCTGCATATGTCTCCTGCTGCCTCAACCTCTTTGCCTACCTGAAACTGAACTTAGCTTCCGACTGACAACTGGTCGTACTCACAGTATATGCATACCTAGTTTCCACAAAAAGTTTAATTGTTGTTTTATTCTAACTAATTTGTTCTTTCTCTGAGACTACCTCTCACTTGCCACCTATTCTACACGGTGGGACCTGAGACAGAAATCACGTGTTTCCCCCCTCTTAAGGGCAACTCCCCACTGTATGTGGCTCCCCTCCCTCCGTTTCCTTTTTCCCTTCCCCTTCCCCCGCTTCCCCTCTCTACTTCCATCATACCAAACATTTTCCCCACTTCCCCCCACTTCTCCTTACTGCCTACCGCCTACTAACACCTACCCCCCCCCCCCCCACCCCCACCCCCACACACACATACTATACCCTTACAGAAAAGGTTTGAGTGTCTGTTGGGGTGTTCCTTCCCCTGAAAAAAGGAAGTTATGTGCGCCTATACACTTGTGGCCAACAGTCCTGCTTTGGCCATTCTGCCACCTGATGGCGCTATGTTAATGTTAATGTTGTTTTCCATTAATGTATTTGTATTTTCATTTTCATTTTATCTATCTTCCAGACATTGGTGTTCCTGTTCTGGTCCTGTGTCCTGGGTCTGGGGTAATCTGTTCCATCGCAATCTCACATGCATATATACATCTTCTGTAGGGCCGTCTCAAATCTCTTATCACCTACAACTTTATGAGAGTCATAGCCTGGAACGTTAAGGGGCTACGTTCCCCTCAGAAGCGCATGATGGTGCTTCGGCACCTTAAAAAACTCAAAGCTGACGTAGCCCTATTACAGGAGTCACACCTAGAGGAAGGGGACTATGTTAGAATGAAAAAACTCTGGGTGGGGGAGGTATATGGGTCCCCGGCGGTAAACAAAAAAGCAGGGGTCATAACCTTGATACACAGGAACCTGGTGCATTCCCTGGTAACTACAGACCATGATAATGAGGGACGTATACATCACATGACCCTGAATTCACCTTGTGGTGTTTTGAGCGTCTACAACGTCTATGCCCCAAATGGGGAAAACGCCCCCTTCTTTGCAAATTTGGAAACATCCCTCTTAACAGACACTGTACCGCATAGGATAGTAGGGGGAGACTTAAACACGGTTCTACACCCACTGGAGGATAGGACATCAGGAATTCTGGGTCCCCCTGCTCAGGGAAGAGACAAGGTACTCCCACCTTTGCTAAGGTCCACTAACCTGATAGATCCCTGGCGATCCCACAACCCAGTAGAGAGAGCATATACTTTCTACTCAGCGCCGAGAGACTCTTGGTCTCGTATTGATTATATTTTAGTCTCGCAAAACCTCTATATGAAAGTAGGACACACAAACATAGAACCTCTGGTAATTTCTGATCATTCCCCAATAACGATCTCTCTATTAGAACAGTTCCCCAAAGGAACGGATATTTTATGGCGCTTCCCTTCCTCTCTTAGCACAGACGAGTCCTTTGTCTCTTTCCTTAAAGGTTGGTGGATGTCTTACGCCGCTGATAACATCGCCCACAGGGGCAACCCCGCCCTATTCTGGGACGCAGCGAAAGCGGTTATCCGGGGTCACATAATAGCGTACACGACCGCTAAAAAGAGAGATATACTTAAGAATTACGAAAGTAATAGTAAACATCTCAGAACTTGCTATACTGCTTTCTTACAGAATCCAGACTCCAACACCAAAGAGGCATGGGTACGAGCCAAACAAGCCTTTGATGACTGGGCTGCGCAGAGAGAGAGCTTCTTCCAGAAAGAACTGGAGGTCACCCTTCATAAGTATGGAAACAAGGCGGGTAAGTTACTTGCCAACCTAGCAAAAGGTCGTACCCCACCTAACCATATCACCGCCCTCAAGGATAACCACGATCGTGTTCTTACCAGCCCAAAACTGATCAGTGACTACTTAGCCCAGTACTACACAAGCTTGTACTCAGACACATCCCCTCCGACTTTGACTGACACCCTCTTATCTAAGGTCCCCCTCCCGACCATTTCCCAGGACCAACTTGACTTTTTGAACGCCCCTATTACCCCACAAATTGTTAGTGCAGCGGTTAAAACCCTTAAAAACTCCAAAGCCCCTGGCCCGGACGGGTATACCGGGGAATTTTATAAAATTATGTGCGAACAGATATCCGACACCCTGTCTGACGTATACAATGATGCCTTATCTGACAAAGGTCTACCTTCCTCAGCGGACATGTCATATGTCAAGCTTTTACCCAAACCAGGTAAAGACCCTCTCCTACCTGGATCTTACCGTCCAATATCACTTATAAACGTGGACACTAAATTGATCTCCAAAATAATGGCGGACAGGCTGTCGGATATCTTACCATCCCTAATTTCCCACGAACAGGTGGGCTTCATTCGCAACCGTTCTGCGGTTGCTAATATCCGAACTGTCCTTACAGTTTTGGACAGGGTCCATCTCCTTCCCCAGCCGGGAGAACAGCCAGCATTAATCACGTTGGACGCCGAGAAGGCTTTTGATAATGTGCGCTGGCCCTGGCTGGGGAGGGTACTGGACACCTTTGGCATTAGTGGGGCTTTTAGAAACCTACTTTCCCACATATACTCTGCCCCCAAAGCCAGGATATATACGCCCGGTTTCTTATCCCCTGTTATACCCCTTTGTAAGGGCACAAGACAAGGCTGTCCGCTGTCGCCACTTCTTTTTAACCTAGCTCTAGAACCTCTAGCAAGATACCTCAGCTCAGGAGTTGCTTTCCCAGGCATTAAGGTGGGCGGGGTGGCGGCACGGACGGCCCTCTTTGCAGATGACATAATTCTATTCTCTGATAACCCTGTTCAAGATATACCTAACCTGATTGGAATCTTGGAAGATTTTGGATCTTATTCTGGATATAGGGTCAACTTCTCCAAATCGGAAGTTCTTCCTCTCTTCAGCCCCTCTCGGTCTCAAATGGCGGAGCTTGAACGACTGGGACTGACTGTGGCCAAAAAGACTATCACATATTTGGGTATCACTATAGGTAAAAACCCACATTCTCTATATTCCCTTAATTATCCTCCTTTAATCTCCAAAATACAGACGGACCTCTTTAGATGGAGATCTCTCCCTTTGACTCTTATAGGCAGATGCCACCTAATAAAAATGTCTTGCTTTTCCCGTTTACTATACCCCCTACAGACGATCCCAATCCTTCTACGACATTCTGACGTAAATTCATTGACTTCCTCCTTTACCAAATTTATTTGGGCTGGTAAGAAACCACGAATCTCACTGACTAAACTCATGTTATCCAGGGACCTTGGTGGGGTTAACTTCCCGAACATAAGGGGCTACAACCTGGCGTGCCTATTTCGACACGTGCTAGATTGGCAACATAACACACGTATGCACTCCAACACACCATTGGAGCGTCAGCTATTCGCACCATGGCATCCAATGGCGATTCTGCATGGTCCTCTCTCTGCGCTGCCCAGATCCCTAAAATTGTCAGTAGTGCTTAGGGATACAGTCATTGCCTGGAAACAGATCCGTCTGGCATACAAAAGGCCCTTTAGGTGCTCTAAACATTTTCCACTGTGGAATGTACCTGATTTCCCTCCGGGAGCTAATAGCCGCCTTTTAGCCACCTGGAAAGGTAGGGGCGTGCAAACCTTAGGTGATTTACTCCACCCAACGGAACGTAGATGGCTCACTCTGCCTGAACTGTCCGCTAAATTTAATGTCCCACTCATTGACTTTCTTTCATTCCAACAGATCAAATCATATTTTCATTCTAGACTGACGGACATGGGCTCTGAAGCCCCACCAAACGATTTTGACCAGTTACTACTTCACCCCCCTGATAATTCCATATCTAGTTTATATAAAAAACTTTTTCTTTACTTGACCCCGAACTCCAAATCCCCTTTTGGGAAATATTGGAACCAGATCCTAAACAACCCACATATGTCTAAACATATCATAATGGGACTACGAACCTTCTACAAGCGAATTGGGAACGAGAAATGGAGGGAGCTTCAGCTTAAGCTCATTCATAACGCTATCTATGCCTTTCAATTCCCCCCCTCTGTCCTACTCCCTGATCGCAAACCAGCTTGTCCCAAATGCTCAACCCCCAAGACGGATCTCTTCCACGGCATTTGGACCTGCCCACGCCTAGAAGCCTATTGGAAAGACGTGTCCTCTCTTATACAGGAGCTAACTCCTCAATCCCATACACTTACTCTGGTAGAGGCCCTTTTTCACATAGGAGTGACTGGGGAAGGTGACGAAAACTCTTATATTAACCTGCCCCATTTCGCTCATGACATCCTAATTGTAGCTAAGAGGTGCATAATGTTGGAGTGGATACGACCATCCCCTCCGACGTTGACACAAGTGATCACACACCTACGTGAACTACTCTATGTGGAGCGCAAGCTGGCTATGAGATCAAAGGAAATTCTTACGGGCCCTCTTTTCAGAAAATGGAGGCCTTTTATCACCAAGTACATCCCTACTATTGAACTGCCTTTGCTAATCAGCCCTTTCACCCAGTCAACTTGGTACCTCACGGAAGACCTGAAAGGGACTCTGGGTATCTTCAAAATTCAGACTCCCACAGCCCCTAGCTCACCCTCCCCGACTTCCCCCCCCGCCTGAGGGGATACTGTTCCGAGCATTTGCTTTGATCTCGCTTAGCTACTGTTTGATAACCCCCAAGCAAAACAAAACACGCAAGGCAATACATTTTTGTGAGATTTTTACTCTGCTATAGATGGACCAGTTCTTGCCCCAGACATCAGGACACGGGAACCCATTTTGATTTTGTTTTTATTGTTTCTGTTTTGTTCTTGTTACTTAGTTAAGGTAGAACTTTTAAATGTCAGGTTATGTGATATACTAGTCTCCACCTGGGAGTTAACAGGTTGCTGACCTATAGCCTCATGATTCTCGTCCACAACGCATACTCAGGCGAATCCAACAAAATGTTGTAATATTAATCTTACCTGAAACTGTTACTCCCTTCTTCGCCACTAGATGCTGCCCGCCCGCTCAAACCTAACTGACGCATGGGCCTGATCCTTCTCATGTGCGATCCTATGCGGACTCATTGCATAACGCTCAAGCTTGAACCTTCTTAGATTAAGAGTTCCCGCTCCCATGCTGTTTCCCCCCTTTCTTATGATTTCAGTACGTACCTGACAGCCTTCTGTACCGGTTGATCTGTATTTTCATTTTGCTGTATTACAAAACTGAATAAATTGTTTATTAAAAAAAAAAAAAAAAGAAATGGTGATGTCACGACCTGACTCCCAGAGCTGTGCGGGCTGTGGCTGCTGGAGAGGATGATGGCAGGGGGACACTGAGGGACACAGGGCACTGGAGGGACACTGAGCATCCCCCTGCCATCATCCTCTCCAGCAGCCACAGCCCGCACAGCTCTGGGAGTCGGGTTGTGACATCACCATGTTATCCAGGAAGTGACATCACCATGTTATCCAGGAAGTGACATCACCATGTTATCCAGGAAGTGAAGCCTTGATTCAGTAGTAAGTGCAGGAAAAAAAAGCACTTTTTAAATGGCCGTTGTCGTTTGTAAACATCGATGTCTGTTTTTATTGCATTTTTGTCATTTTTCCGCTAAACTTTTTATCTTTTCTAAGCATTTTTGGAGTTGGAGGATTCCGTTTTTTCTGTGGTGATCTGTCTCTGCAGCCCAGCTCCTGCTCATTGAATTCAGCTGCAGCATTGTATGGGATGTATGCCAGTGTTCTAATGTATAGAAACTCTTGGGCCAAAAGGGCAAGTTGTATATATGTGGTATTCACATATTTTAACATTATGAGGCAAACTGTCTACAATGACAAGAATGAGCACTACTTTAGTTGATCAGAATTGGTCAGCAGTTGGCACCACTCCTAGCTACTCTAGTTGATGCCTTGTGCTTCTTCTATTAAAAAAAAAAAAAAAAAACTCTGATGAAAAGAGCATCAAAAAGACCTTTGTCTTTGTCCTTTACGCTTCTGCTCAAGTCAAGTCTATTTTCCAGAATGTTCCTTTAGTATATTATATCAGAAGTTAAATAAAAGTGAGATCAATGTTCTCAGTCGTTCTCATAAGGATATAGACTCCTCACCAGTCCTGCAAAGACCATCACTTAGCACAGCAGGAAAGGCCACAAGCTGAGGGGGAAGCATGGGCCATAAGATGAAGAATCTGCACTTGATGTGGTAAAGGAATAAGCGATGCAACAAAGTTCTTCTAAGCTCAGTTTGTTTTTTTATAGTCCGACCATCTAACATATTTACAAGAATTAGGCTATGTTCACATCAGCGTTTGACCATACGGCACCATTCCATCTACCTTTTCCGTTTTTGAGTAAGCAAAACGGAAACTGGCGGATCCGATAAAATCCCCATAGATTCCCATGACATATTAGTGTGCTCCGTTTGCCCTAATTGTGCTTAGTTTGAATGCAATCCGTTCAAGATCCATTTTTTTTGAACGGAGAAAAAAATAGTGTTTGCAGTATTTTTCTTTCCATTAAAAAAAAAAACGGATCACTAACGGAAAGTGCACTTCCGTTTTCTTTTTTACATTGTAGTCAATGAGGATGGAACTAAACGGAAGGTATTTTTTTCATCCGTTTTTGCACTGAGCGTGCGCAGAAGCGGCGAGAAACCAAAGAAGAAAAATAAACTGATAGAAAAACAGATGCTGACTGATGCAAACGGATGCAAACTGATGTACAAAAGTCAGTGTTTTTAAGCCAAAATACAAACAGACCATTAAAAAAAGATGATTATTTTGCAATCAGTTTGCATCAGTCTGCTCATCAGTTTATGCTCCTCCGTTAAATTAATATGGGCGAATCCGTTCGAAAAAAAAAAAAGCTAGTGCGGCCGAGCCCTTAGTGACAGAGATTTCTAAGGGGATTGGCTTCTGCTCTGGACAGTTCCTGACATGGACAGAGGTGGCAGCAGAGAGCAGTGTGTCACACTGGAGAGAATACAGCACTTCCTGCAGGACATAACTACAACTTTGTAATATGCTTTAATTACCCTTATGCCCCCCTTCCCTATCAGCCCCCCAGACTTTCTCCCCCGGAAGTATTTAAATGTATACGTAGCTGATCCTTGTTGACCACGGCTGGCTCCAACTTGTATCGATGACGTCTTCACAGAGGACTGGCCCACTGTGAGATGTCAGCAGCTGATTGGCTGAGCAAGCTGTCAGTCATCGGACACTGCCTGCCAAAGAAGAAGGAAGTGCCGGAGAGAAGATGAAGGAATGATGGGAGCTCCAGAGACCCGTGATCGGCAGGAAATTTGAACTTAGACCGACCTAGGAGTGAAGGTGAGTATAGAAATGGCCGTTTGCTTTTTTTTTTTTTCTTTCCACCGTAGTTGTCCTTTCAATAGAAGTAACTTACAAATCCGTATAACTTTCTGAGACCAGTTGATTTATTTATTTTTTCTCCTGGAGTGCCCCTTTAAAGATGGGCCTGGGTCTTACTGTGACCTGCAGCAATCAAGGAATATATTTGGGTGAAGTACGCTTTAGGTGTGACTCGCTGCGTACTTCACCCGGCTATGTCTGGGAAATGCTGGAGTTAGACCCAGTGCTATCAAGTCTGACGAAATGTCAATAGTTAATTTATTTGACACTAACACTTTAAGCAGAATCAATGACATTATTTCCAACTCTTGTAGCCATAAAACAGATGTTAGAATGAATCCATATTGCAAACCTCTGAAATTGGCCTCACCGGTTACATACGTTGCATCACTGGGCAAGAAGAAGTATTATAGCTCTGAGCTATTCCTGCTTCAGATTACTATACATAGCCTACAATTCCAGGAAAGCCAAGCTTTAGGCCAAGCTTTGTGACCATTTATAGATCAGAAAATAAAAATGTAATGGGTTGTAATTACAAAGGTAGCCACATATTCTATGGTAATTAACATATATATATATATATATATATATATATATATATATATATATATATGTAAGCTGCAAAATGTCCCATTGTTCAATACAAACAAAAAATCAAGCCACAGATTATCTAAAATGTAAAAAAAATAAAAAATAAAAAAAATAATTCAGTGCTACTTTTTCCATTCCCCATTGATCAAACACTATGAGTGGAGTGGCCACCCGATGGGATTTGTTTCCATGCTGCCAGTGATGATGTGCGGGGATGCCAATAATCCCAGGACAAGGCCAGCGAACATGAGTGAATACAATCTGAGGTGCTGCCTATTCTTTGTAGTTTCTTGGCTGTATTGTGCAAGGTTTGACCTCTGGCAAACCATACCATATTTTTCGCACTTTTTTACTCCCAGAGTGGGAGGAAAAAGTTAAGGCATCTTATAAAGTGAAAATAGAAGATACTTACCAAATCCAAAGCTGTAACCCTCTCCCTGCGCTGCAAAGCACTCCTCTTGTGATGTTGGCAGGGCTGGGGCGATCCAGATGCACCGCAAGCACTGTTTTCTGACTCGGGTGCACTTAGGCAGCCATCTCTTTACCTGCTTTCACCACGCCTATGCCACTGAGACAGAGGATGGTGCATGCGTTGCAAATGGAACCCCCCCCCCCCCCCAAAGCCTCGACAATGTCACAAGATGACCAGACTACCATGCTGGACAGCTGCCTAGAGAGGGTTAACTGGCCAGGAACCCACCAACCACCAATACATAGAATTGTTACTAAAAGGTAAAGTGCTGGAGGAGGTGGAAGGCAGGGACTTCTGTGATAATCAGCCAAATTTTCCTGATTTGTCCGATTATCGCTCTGTTAAATAAAGGCAACGATCAGCTGATAAAACAATTGTTTCTTTAGGCTTAGACCTATAATCATCGCCCGACAACCATACATCACTACGTGTAATAATGATGCACGGCCAATGGCTGATGATTGCCAAGTTAATACATTACCTGCCTATGCTCTCGGTCAATCACATGCCAGGAAGCCACACCGTGCGGTGATAGCACGCATACAGAGCGCACTAGAAGACCGGGAGCGTGGACTGGTCTCTTTTCTCATAAAGAGAAAAACTCATATAAAGAAATATATAACTGGTGTATTATTGTATTTGTAATGCCCTATTATAAAGTTCTACAAGAACAAGATAAAAGATAGGACCACGATAAAAACCAGCTGAAGCTATATGAAGATCTTGGGCCAACCCCCCCCACCTCCTTCGTTGTTAACAAAGCAATTCCTTTCGTAGAGGGGAGACATAGGTTGTCAATACCCAGCAGTGTAGAGAGTAGAACAAATGAAGGCTGGGCTATTCTCTATAGGGGCACATAGCTCTTTCATCACCTGCCCCTGTAGCCCGTACCTCCCCTGAGTTTAAGTTATGGTATTGATGTATATTTCTGAGTGTCGTTAAAAAAAACAACAAAAAAACCCACTCCTATACCAAAAAGTACTATAAAGGTGAAATAGTTTAACTAGTTCTGATATCAGAATTGGGCTGTCCATTTTATGGTACGGCACCGAAGTACCTTGTTGCAAATCAGCATCGTTTTCCTCCAGCTGAGTCTGAAAATCTGTAAACACTTTGACTCTCCCTCCATCCAATATGCATGATAAGAGTCACTATTGATTCTCAGCGGTCGACTTTTGTCCAGTATCTCATAACCGAGCCTACGCTGCTTTCGTGCTCATCCTCGCAGTGGGGACTTTGTAGCAAAGTCTCTCTCAGCCGGCCACTTATTGATTACAGTTTTTGCAATCAGACCAGCAGCGAAGGTAGAAACAGCATGTGCGGGAAGATATCAGATTCTTACAGACTCTCTTATTTCACCAGCTGCTTCCTGTAAAACAAATCCATCAGCATTCAGCCATGGATTGCTCAAGTGCCAAGACTAAGTTGGTCCCCAAATTGCTGCCCTTATAAAACACTCGAAATCTGCCATCGTCCTGTACCTACAGAGGTCATTTAATTTTTCGAGCATCAAAAATATCTCTATGCCTTTGATTTTCTGGCAGAAACTAGTTGTATCCCTAGAATGGATATTGGCAGACGTATTCTATTGGTGTCTTTCTTTACCTAGGTTAAGAGGTTACCCGTAAATGTCTTAACATCCCTATGCCACATAAGAGGACAGCAGTGTTATAGGCACACATTTCCTGTATGAGGGCATCATTGTAAAACATAATATTATTATAACTATAAAACACGACATGGAGAGAAAGGAACGGCTGCATATCACACCTATGGCTGATACTAATGCTGCTTGGCCTATTATAAAATTCAACACCAGAGTGTCTGTATATAATTTGATCAAACCATAACAGCCCCGTGTACCACATGCAGGTCCTCTGGTTCACACGGGTCCCTACGCTAACTCCACACCGTGTCGGTCAGTGACCGTCAACCCTCCCAATTATTATAACTATGTTATGCCATCCATGGTCAAGAAGAAACTGCAACTTTACAATAGCAATGTGTTACAATAGTAAGCGATTCATACATGTGAAACCTGCTAGCAATTTTTATGGCATGTTTGCTGTCATCTTCCTGTAAGTTCATAAGACATTTGCCCTTAGCTGTGTGTGTTTCTGTATGTAGCAGAACTGTTTGTATATGGTAGTGTAGCAGAGGTGATTGTGTCAGGGGCCGGCCGACATGCACTGCTCCCTGTAAATGTCAACTATGTCCTTGGTAATCGGCCAGTTGCAGGAAACATGCACCGACAGTGTCCCTAGCTACCAGCCGGCCGGGTTGCTAAGAGGCATGTCGGCTCATTTATTAATGTCGACGCGGCCAGGGCTTCACCGCCCCCGGCTGATCGGCTTATGTGTTGCTTATGTGTTTTTACTTAGTGACGGCCGGCACCTCCAGTCAACTGAGTAAAGTATTGGGGCTGGAATCTCAGCCCCCAATCACCACCTGGGGCCGGGACTCCATAAAACTCCCCTATGTCAGACCTGCAATAGAGTCTCATACCCTGAGTACCCTTTTAACCTAGCAATTGTTTCTGATTGTTATCCTGGTTTATTCAACCTTCTTGCTTGACTTTGCGACTATCCCCTTGGACTTCATTTTTATACTGTGCAGACCGCTTCTCTTATTTGTGTTTGTTTGTCTTGTCCGTGTTTTGTGTCTCACTTATAAGGCTAGGGACTGTCGACCAGTTGTTTACTGCCGCCTAGGGCAGTTGAGGCAACCAGGCAGGGACAGCGGGGCAGTTGCCAGCACCAGGACAGCACCTATCTATTGTCGTCCAGTTCCCTAACCCTGACAGATTGTCTGTCTGTGTGTTGATGTAGTAGCACTATAGCTGTCTCTGGGTATATTTATTTAGCAGAAGTGTGTGTGTGCGCCGAAAGCTTTTTTATTTTTTATTTTATCATGTAATGTAACATGGCAATTTCATGCACAAGTATGTGTAAGTCATTATTATTATTATTATTATTATTATTATTATTATTATTATTATATGGTTAATATTATTATAGTCTATCTTGCTATTATTGTGGTTATTGGGTAAAGTTAGGGATATTAAGTGTTAGGCAGTTAGATTTTAATCCCCTTGGTGCCAATGAAGCTGCCTGGCATTATTTTATCCCTCCCCCACTCTCCCCCACACATACATGCTCAATCCTCCTCAGATAGGTAGGTTCTGGAAATAAGCCGGTGGGTAGGTCTCCTCAGTAAGTAGAAAGGCCCCTTATAGGTAGATGGATATTCCCAGTACATAATAGATAAACATAATAGATATTCCCAGTGCAAAATAGAAAAAAAAGTCTTATTGGACCTTTTAGTCACCTTTTAACCTTAAAGTCTTCAAAATAACATATTTGCCGCATATAGATCTAGTATTATAATCACAATATTCCCAGTCCTTTGCACGCTACCAAACAACAAGCCATTCAAGTCCACGTCTTTACATATAAACAAGAAGGGGCATTATCGTTATTTTACATAAATTTATCTTCCTCTAAAATAATTTATAAAGATACAAGACAAATACGAGCTAAACACTAAGCGCCGGCATTTGCATCACCGGTGCTCGACATTTGCACTCAATAATCTCCAACATCTTTTCATCGTTTCCATTTTTTACAGTATGCATCTAATCTGATGGAGCCTTATAAAAGCCGGGCACTTAGGAGGCTCAAACAATCAGATTAACGTGACGGACTCGCTTCCAGGGTCTTTAATTGACTCTCCAGAATGTTTTACCTAATGAGCTTCTGGTATATGCCGTCATAGTACCCAGGCTTAGACTCCACTAGCTTTTACTGTAGATGTTGATTGCTCAGTAAGAAGAGAGAAATCCCTGCAATATGATAATATATTGATTAGACTTAATCAAGCGTAGCCGAGACACGTAACAATGGATATAATGTCCCAACGTTCCTCAAATCACATGTAAACCCGCCTACACCGTTCTCGTATGAGAAAATAAGAATCAATTGTAGCCGTGCTGCCTGAAGTAGACGGAACATTAGATGTAAGTGTTTCCTATAATTGTATTCAAGAAGTAATAAGATGGCCAAAAAGGGTTTTCATATTGTAGTAAAATAATTCCGCTCAGTTGGTACACTCAAATCATTACATTATGCTTATGAATTTATTATATAATATAGTGTTCCTTATTGTTTTATAAGACGTTTTAGCAAAATCTTGCTTAAAAATGCCTGCGTCTCATATTCAGGGAACAGGGTGGCCCAACAGTATTAGACTGTCCTGACTGTCTCTCTAATGTTTGGGCAAAGCTCCGATTCAGCACTGTGTCTGACTGCTGGATGAACTGTGCAGCCTGTGGCGTAGCTACGATAGAGGCAGGGCAGGTAGCTGCTATGGGGTTAACAAAGGGTTCACAAGCAGAAGACAAAAAAATCTCTGCTTTACTGCACTGATAACCCATGACCTCTGTTCTGGATGCCTGCTGCAATCAAGTGCGAAAATTTGCAGAGCTCCTGCAGAGGTCAGAGGTTATCAGTGCACTAGCAGTAAAGCAGAGATCTCCTTGTCTTCTGAACATTGGTCACTTACACACTGCAGTACATAAGGGGTTAAGCAAAAGGTAGTCTGCTCCCGCACCTATGTATTTAACCATAAGGGTTCTTAATGGGCCCTTATAGTCAAAAGCAGTGGACTGACAGAGCAAGCAGCCATTGGCTCTCTGCTCTGCCAGTCACTCTTGTAGCTGCAGCCACATCACAAAATATAGTATAAATATAGTGTTTTGTGTGTGTGTGTGTGGGGGGGGGGGGGGGGGGGCTTAGAATTTTTTGTTATGGGATCCCGTAAATCCTAGCTACGACCCTGTGTGCAGCAACTGATGCACAGGCCTCTCATCCAGATTCCTACATGTAGAAGCTCCTGGAAACTTGCCCAAAACAGAGGTGAAGGACCTGCAGGACCTTCATTGATGTCACAGTCATGTGACTAGTTACTACAGATACTGTGTGTAACTTGTGTAGTGTGTTAGTGTATGGGGATGTAGCAGAGGTCTGTTGTGTGTTTCTTTAGACCCCCGGGGAAATTTACTTAGCATGAGATATTTTGTTTTCCTTTTTTCAGTTGTCTGAATTAGCGGTGCGTCTTATGGTTAGGTGCGAAAAATACAGTAAATTTAGCTGATGTAATAAAGATTTGTCTAAGGAACCTTAAACAGAAAGTTTTACTAAAGACTTGCATATTTCAGGGATATACCATTCACGAGGGTGCTGGTAAAATGCAGCAACCTGGAAACCTCAGAAAATGATGGAAACAACACGAAAATGGACGAGAAAAAGCAGGGGTAGCACCACATGCACAGGACACAGCACAGTGAGGATAGGTATAGCTGAACTACAGATCCCAGCCAGCCAAGAGAATTTCAGCAACAGGACAAATTGACTACTGACAGCTGCACTACAAGTCCAAGCCAGCAGCCAAGAGTAGCAAAAAAAAAAACATTTTGAGCCCTTAGAAGGACTGTTGGGTTCTTGGTGTCGGATTCCTGCCTAACAGCATACTAATTCCCTGCCTAACACTCTCCCTGACAGACAGCAGCTCTCTCCCTAATCTCTTCCAGCCTGCGTCTGACGCGAACACCGCGGGACCTGGTTCTTATATGCCCAGGTCATCTGATCTGGCCAGCCAATCGCTGCTGACGACATGCAGGGTTGATTGGCTGAAAAAAAGGCGCCAAACATGCAGGAAGAGGAAGATGCCATTTTTTTGAGTATCGCTGGATGCTTGTCCGAGAAACGAGCACCATCGAGTACCCAAATATTGGAACGAGTGCCAAGCTCGAACGAGCTCGGATGATCGCTCATCACTAACCGGCATAAGAAAGGAAATTATAAATCTGTGCTGTTTGTTTGTTTTTTCTAATTTTTCAAATTTCACACACTAAACATTCCAAGTAAATTGCTGTAATTTATCAGGATCGTTCAGGATGGGTAAAAGGTTTGGTCCATCTCTCTCTACCCTTCTGTAATGCTAGCTATCTACTTTCCCTCACATGTTTTGGGTCTTCGTAAAATAATATGAATTTCTTCAGTTTATTTGTCGCACATGAGTGTATTATTATAGAAATTATAGAAAATTATACTTTCTTTTTTTTAATTAATAATTGCAATTATTTCCCTACTTGTATTTGGGCATACCTATAAGGCTATGTTCACACTACGTATTAGACGGGTCGTTCCGTGGTGGAAATATGAATGCTAACATGACTTCTTAGAACTTAAAGGGTAATAAGCATAAAACATTTGTTATATCACTATAGAAAAATATAGTTTCTCTATGAGGTTTATTAGTCCTTGAGAACAGAATACAATACAGCATGTGCTGCTGCTTTAGACCATTGTAAAGACAGACAACTTAAAATGTAGAGATGTCTATACAGCTTAAATTAAAGGCGCATTCCACTCCATTCCTTCCATACTCCTTATTACCTTATTAGTGTCCTCCCCCCAGTTCTGAGCTGCTGCTTTCTGCTGAAGACACAGAAAATTGTGTGTGAGCATTTTTCTTCATCTCCCCTTCCTTCCCCCTCCCTTACAAGACAGCTGATGTAAATAAATTCCTGGCCAGCTGTTTCTGCACTCTGTAATGCTGAGAGGGTTAATCTGAGGTCAAGTTGCCGATGACCTCACGGTGAGCTGTCTCAGAAGGAAGGGAGAGGAGGGTGAGATGGAGTGAACAACTCAAACACAGTTTTTTTTGTGTCCTCAGCAGAAAGCAGCAGCTCAGATCTGGGGGAAGGAGACCAATACGGTAATAACTTAATAGTACTTAATGGTAAGTATGGAAGGAATTGTTAGTGTCCAGGAGGAGGGATGATCCAACATGTATTTTACCGGAATACCCCTACAAAGTATGTGGCAGCCCCTCCAACTATCTACCAACAGATAGTGCAGGTGGAGAGAAATGTTGGGCATGATGTACTTTTGCCACCTGACCCTTTTGTTCTGGTAGAGATAAGCCACAACCAGAGCAGTTTGGCTGCAATTTACTGCTTCCTTCCCCATACAAATCACATAAACTTTTGGCTGTGCTTTTACAGTGCTCTCAGATGATTAAGTAGAATAACTCTATGAGGTGAAGGACAGGAAGATATTATCTTCCATGTGTCAAAAGCAGTAAACAACCCTGCCAGCTTACATGTACAGCCCCTCACCCCATCAGCTCTCACTCTTTGTCTCTCTCCTTGACACAGAGAATGAGACAGACAGACACAGAGACAGCTTGCTTGAATTTGGTAAGTCTCCGTACAGACAGCTTGCAATTTCCTATTTGCTTAAAATATTCCAATTATTTCAGCTATATCTTAGTCTCTCAGCAAGGGGAAATTAAATGGGCTGCAGTAATTCAGGTCTCCTCCTGTTCTGCCTCATATCGAAATGAATGGAGTGTGCGGCCTCTAAGTCAGTAATGCTCATAAACAGCTAAGAGCACTTACTGTATTGTTTATTTCTAGGTCTGGGACTTAAAGTTATATAATAAAGTGCAAATCCTAGGGGGTATTAAAATGGATTACTGGAGGCACGTGTTCTAGTTCTAGAGCATTGCTTGTGTGGTAGATAGATAGATAGATAGATAGATAGATAGATAGATAGATAGATAGAAAGATAGATAGATAGATAGATAGATAGATAGGAGATAGATAGATAGATAGATAGATAGATAGATAGAAAGATAGATAGATAGATAGATAGATAGATAGATAGATAGATAGATAGATAGATAGGAGATAGATAGATAGATAGATAGATAGGAGATAGATAGATAGATAGATAGATAGATAGGAGATATATAGATAGATAGATAGATAGATAGATAGATAGATAGATAGATAGATAGGAGATAGATAGATGATAGATAGATAGATAGATAGATAGATAGATAGATAGATAGGAGATAGATAGATAGATAGATAGATAGATAGATAGATAGAGAGATAGGTAGATAGATAGATAGATAGATAGATAGATAGATAGATAGATAAATAGATAGATAGATAGATGCTAGATAGATACATAGATAGATAGATAGATAGATAGATACATAGATAGATAATAAATAGGAGATAGATAGATAGATAGATAGATAGATAGATAGATAGATAGAAGATAGATAGATCGATAGATAGATAGATAGATAGATTATAGATAGATAGATAGATAGATAGATAGATAGGAGATAGATAGATAGGAGATAGATAGATAGATAGATTATAGATAGATAGATAGATAGGAGATAGATAGATAGATAGATAGATAGATAGATAGATAGATAGATAGATAGATAGATAGGAGATAGATAGGAGATAGATAGGAGATAGATAGATAGATAATAAATAGGAGATAGATAGATAGATAGATAGATAGATAGATAGATCGATAGATAGATAGATAGATAGATAGGAGATAGACAGATAGATAGATAGATAGATAGGAGATAGATAGGAGAAAGATAGATAGATAGATAGATAGATAGATAGATAGATAGATAGATAGATAGATAGGAGATAGATAGGAGAAAGATAGATAGGAGATAGATAGAAGATAATAGATAGGAGATAGATAGATAGATAGATAGATAGATAATAGATAGGAGATAGATAGATAGATAGATAGATAGATAGATAGATAGATAGATAATAGATAGATAGATAGATAGATAGGAGATAGATAGATAGATAGATAAATAGATAGATAGATAGATAGATAGATAGATAGATAGATAGATAGAGAAAAATACTCTGCAGCACTCAGATAGTGGAAAAAACGTGCAACAAGTGGATTTATTGCATGCAACGATATACAGCAACATCACAAGTGATACACGACGTTTCGGCGTCTCCTACGCCATTTTCAAGTGCAATACAATAGTAAACTCACTCAGGTTAAAAATATTAAAGTTAATTGATACACAGCAGTGATTGGTGCAAAAAAAATCAGTCATTCAAGTGTTAACATATTCCTGCTCCACCTATGTGCAATTCATTGGTGTAGCGAAGTGTCTCTCAAACTATTACGAGCCCGTAGGCAGATATGTGAATAGTCCCAGCACAAGTCCATTCATAAATTTGTAGTGTCCATTCATACAGTGCACATTATCCCAGTGCTCCTGTGCATAAATTGATGTGTGAACAAAACTTGAATTGGCGTATTCACAAATATGCACAACCTTGTAGACGCCCACAAGAAGGCAATCCCACCGTATATATTCCTATTCAAACCGGATGTTTTTTTTATTAGCTACGATAGCAGCAATTCCTAGGAAAATCACAGGTGCATAATGTGTCCTCAAACTGATCTTAAAGAACCCCTTCCGGGGCCGCCGGCGATCCTCCTCCCAAAGGACAAGAAATCATTATCAGGAATCAAATAGACCCATAGGATGCGGTACCGCCCCATGGACATCAGGATCCACCCCCCAGGGTTTCCTCTCCAGGTACGGATAAATCGGAGTGAATACGCTGCATATAAACGATTGCTACAGGACACTCATGGTAAGTAGTTTTCTTGAATCGGCTTAAATTCCAGCACCCTGGGGGGGGTGGATCCTGATGTCCATGGAGGCGGTACCGCATCCTATGGGTCTATGTGGTTCCTGTTGGTGATTTCTTGTCCTTTGGGAGGAGGATCGCCGGCGGCCCCGGAAGTTGTTCCTTATGATCAGTGGGAGGACGCATTATGCACCTGTGATTTTCCTAGGAATTGCTGCTATCGTAGCTAATAAAAACAGCATCCGGCTTGAATAGGAATATATACGGTGGGATTGCCTTCTTGTAGATAGATAGATAGATAGGTAGATAGATAGGAGATAGATAGATAGATAGATTATAGATAGATAGATAGATAGATAGATAGATAGATAGATAGATAGATAGGAGATAGATAGATAGGAGATAGATAGATAGATAGATTATAGATAGATAGATAGATAGATAGGAGATAGATAGATAGATAGATAGATAGATAGATAGGAGATAGATAGGAGATAGATAGGAGATAGATAGATAGATAATAAATAGGAGATAGATAGATAGATAGATAGATAGATCGATAGATAGATAGATAGATAGGAGATAGACAGATAGATAGATAGATAGATAGATAGATAGGAGATAGATAGGAGAAAGATAGATAGATAGATAGATAGATAGATAGATAGATAGGAGATAGATAGGAGAAAGATAGATAGGAGATAGATAGAAGATAATAGATAGGAGATAGATAGATAGATAGATAGATAGATAGATAGATAGATAATAGATAGGAGATAGATAGATAGATAGATAGATAGATAGATAGATAGATAATAGATAGATAGATAGATAGATAGATAGGAGATAGATAGATAGATAGATAGATAAATAGATAGATAGATAGATAGATAGATAGATAGATAGATAGATAGATAGAGAAAAATACTCTGCAGCACTCAGATAGTGGAAAAAACGTGCAACAAGTGGATTTATTGCATGCAACGATATACAGCAACATCACAAGTGATACACGACGTTTCGGCGTCTCCTACGCCATTTTCAAGTGCAATACAATAGTAAACTCACTCAGGTTAAAAATATTAAAGTTAATTGATACACAGCAGTGATTGGTGCAAAAAAAATCAGTCATTCAAGTGTTAACATATTCCTGCTCCACCTATGTGCAATTCATTGGTGTAGCGAAGTGTCTCTCAAACTATTACGAGCCCGTAGGCAGATACGTGAATAGTCCCAGCACAAGTCCATTCATAAATTTGTAGTGTCCATTCATACAGTGCACATTATCCCAGTGCTCCTGTGCATAAATTGATGTGTGAACAAAACTTGAATTGGCGTATTCACAAATATGCACAACCTTGTAGACGCCCACAAGAAGGCAATCCCACCGTATATATTCCTATTCAAACCGGATGTTTTTTTTATTAGCTACGATAGCAGCAATTCCTAGGAAAATCACAGGTGCATAATGTGTCCTCAAACTGATCTTAAAGAACCCCTTCCGGGGCCGCCGGCGATCCTCCTCCCAAAGGACAAGAAATCATTATCAGGAATCAAATAGACCCATAGGATGCGGTACCGCCCCATGGACATCAGGATCCACCCCCCAGGGTTTCCTCTCCAGGTACGGATAAATCGGAGTGAATACGCTGCATATAAACGATTGCTACAGGACACTCATGGTAAGTAGTTTTCTTGAATCGGCTTAAATTCCAGCACCCTGGGGGGGGTGGATCCTGATGTCCATGGAGGCGGTACCGCATCCTATGGGTCTATGTGATTCCTGTTGGTGATTTCTTGTCCTTTGGGAGGAGGATCGCCGGCGGCCCCGGAAGTTGTTCCTTATGATCAGTGGGAGGACGCATTATGCACCTGTGATTTTCCTAGGAATTGCTGCTATCGTAGCTAATAAAAACAGCATCCGGCTTGAATAGGAATATATACGGTGGGATTGCCTTCTTGTAGATAGATAGATAGATAGGTAGATAGATAGGAGATAGATAGATAGATAGATAGATAGATAGATAGGAGATAGATAGATAGATAGATAGATAGATAGATAGGAGATAGATAGATAGATAGATAGATAGATAGATAGATAGGAGATAGATAGGAGATAGATAGATAGATAGATAGATAGATAGATAGATAGATAATAGATAGATAGATAGATAGATAGATAGATAGATAGGAGATAGATAGATAGATAGAAGATAGATAGATAAGAAATAGATAGATAGATAGATAGATAGATAGATAGATAGATAGATAGATGATAGATAGATAGATAATAGATAGATAGATAGATAGATAGATAGATAGATAGATAGGAGATAGATAGATAGATAGATAGATAGATAGATAGATAGATAGGAGATAGATAGATAGATAGATAGATAGGAGATGATAGATAGATAGATAGATAGATAGATAGATAGATAGGAGATAGATAGATAGATAGATAGATAGATAGATAGATAGATAGGAGATAGATAGATAGATAGATAGATAGATAGATAGATAGATAGGAGATAGATAGATAGATAGAAAGGAGGTAGATAGATAGATAGATAGATAGATAGATAGATAGATAGATAGGAGATAGATAGATAGATAGATAGATAGGAGATAGATAGATAGATAGATAGATAGATAGATAGATAGAAGATAGATAGATAGATAGATAGACAGATAGATAGATGGGAGATAGATAGATAGATAGATAGATAGATAGATAGATAGATAGGATATAGATAGATAGATAGATAGATAGATGCCTGGATACAGTGCCATTGTTCTGCAAAGTGGTTTTCAATCTTGCAGCTGGTACAAGTAAAGCACATGGATGCAATGAGCTCAAAGCTGCATAACTGAAACTCGTATTGCAAAACTGCAGCAATTCTCTGGAACAACATATACAGCCTTGCCATGGAGTTCATAGTCATGCACTTTCCATTTTTTAGAAAAGGCTTCTAACACCAGCACTAATTGAAAATAATGGATCCGCAATCTTGACATAGACCAGCAGGGCTCACCAGTCAGCATGTGATACTAGAAGATGGTAAACTACTGTAAGAAGTAGATAGGGAGAAAGGGAAGACGTATCAGTGACTCCTGTGATCGATAGGTTAATCGAAGAGCAATCATATAAAGACATACACTCTGAGGTTATAATTAGAGATGAGCGAAGCAGCTGGAAATTCATTTCGCAAGCTTCGTGAATTTTGGGTCAAATTTGTTAATCGACTCTTAACAAATTTTATTCAAACAGCCCAAACTATAGTAGTTACAGTACTGAGACTATTACAGAAGGAGGAATTTGTATAAGCATGTTGTTGTAAAAGGGTCAGAAATTGGAATGGATAAAGTTGGAGGAAAGAATGGTCAGACATGTTGGATTTTATTTTTATTTCCCACAATACATGACATTTCTGACGTGCCAAATGGTAAAGTAGAAGTCCAGCCATACTAGTTATTTCACTGTGGGCAGGAGGTGGAATGAACATAATAAAGAACCTATACTTACTTGTCTCTGCGTCTTCAAAGCGCCAACACACCAGGCTCACGGGTCCTGCCCGATGTCTCTCTTTTTCTTGGTATGTTGAAACCCGGCAAGAGAGGGTGGGAGATACCCCGCTCAGCTATCCAGTGACTCCATCCGTTATCTGTCCCAGTCACTGACTGGCCAAGTAGGGCATCCATCAGCTGGGTAGTGCCGTAGCTGGTAGGAGATATGGAGAATCCTGGCAGGGTCTAGGAACAGGACACGGAGCTGTGAGGGCCCCGGGACCCGTAAGTATAGGCTCTTTATTATGCTCCCCAACTTCCTGCCCGTAAGGAATATTTTCTATTGTCTCAGACTTCTCCTTCAATGCATATGAGAAGATCGGATGTTTGGCCAACAACTCTTGAAGGTGTGAGGGTAACAGCTCCAAAGACTATGTTATTATAAGTACTGTATATGTAGATTCTAAAGTAAAGGGGCTTAAACTACTTAAATTGTACCTCAAAAATCTAAAACTTAGATGGGCTCTGAAACCCTTACATATGGTGGTCTTTCCCTTCAAATGTTGGTTGCTTGGACAGCAGTTGTCCTAATTCACTAACAAGAAGTTCTTACCATTGTCTACTTAGGAGTAGAGTTGATGGAACCTTGGGAAATCCTAGGTTCGATCGAACTCGAACATTCACGAACCTTACGCATTTATTGCTGATGCCTTCCCGGTCCATGGGGAAGGAGGAGAGTGCCCGGGGACTGTCTGGAATTCCTGGATTTAGCCCATTACCTAGGCTGAATCCTGAAATTCCAGGCAGTACCCGGGCACTCTCCTCTTTCCCCACGGATCGGGAAGGCATCAGCAATCAAAAGTCAGTTCAAATTCGATCGAACCTTGGATTTCCTGAGGTTCGATCAACTCTACTAAGGAGACCTACTGCATCTGCTCATGGCTCACCCAGTCTATAAGGCTGATACCTGATATTATTCTCCCTCCTTTCCTCCAAGTCGTGTCAATGATAAGAAAACTTTATTAGCTAGCAAGTTCTCTCTCCAGCCATATGGGCAGCTTGCTATTCCCTGTATGGGTCACATATTCTAGTTATTTCAGCTCTACGCCTCTTATTCTCTATTTATTTAGTCATCTAGTTCTCTCTATCGAGAAAGTGGAGGACTGTAGTCATTAACATTTCCTTCTCCTCTGTCCCATATTGAAATGAAGGAATTTATTTTAGCTATACGTCTCTCATTTCCGATTTATTCAGCCATCTATTTCTCTCTCCGCCAGAGAAAGTGGAGGACTGCAGTCATTTAAGTCTCCTTATACTCTGTCCCGTATTGAAATGAATGAACACTATTATTTTTTTATGCTAGATTAGAAACTAGTTTTTATATGCTGAGTTTTTAAGTGGATCCCTGGAGGTGCATGTTCAGGAGGCTAAGGGTATATAATCACCAGTAAGCACAGACTTGATGTTATTCTATTTTCTTTTTCAAGACTATACAAAAAATACCCCATTCCCTTTATGCAATAAGTACTTTATACTTTATATGGTTCATAATAAAAGCTCGAATCAAGTAACAAGCCCCATCAAAAACAATGGGAGGCTCAAGCATAGTGATTGCTAATCACTAATCACTAATCACTGTAGCTATAGAAAAGGTTTATGGCATAAACCAGCCATGTGACCTGGTCACATGTCCCATCTACTGAGCTGTGCTCCGTACAATATACATGTAGAGGCAATATACAGATGGAGCTCAATAAATTTCATAGTTGCCAACATTTAAGAATTTTTTCCAGGGACACTTTAGCATTGACAACAAGGTGTGTGGCTTATTGTGGGCGTGGTCTTGGTGGGGTGGGGTCTGCTGTGGGTGTGGTTTGTGGGTGTGGCTTGTCACCATTTTTTTCCCAATTTTCCAGTTAGAATTCCTGTCAGAACAACACAAAAGGAGCATTAAACACCAGGTCCCTAGTATATTACACACCCCAGCATACAAGCTGTGGCCAAGGGATTGTATTCTACTGATTGACTGTATATACTAGTAGTTTTTGACCATATGATTCAGCTGCACCCCATATAATTATACTACTACCCCCTTCATCCTCCTGTCCCTCCATCATTATACTACTACCCCTTCATCCTCCTGCACTCCATCATCATACTACTACCCCCTTCATCCTCCTGTCCCTCCATCATCATACTACTACCCCCTTCATCCTTTTGCCTCTCCATCATTATACTACTACCTCCTTATCAACATATTACTACCCCTTTATCCTCCTGCCCCTCCAATATCATCATACTACCCCTTCATCATCCTCCTGCACTCCATCATCATACTACTACCCCCTTCATCCTCCTGCCCCTGCATCATTATACTACTACCCCTTCATCCTCCTGCACTCCATCATTATACTACTACCTCCTTATTAACATATTACTACCCCTTTATCCTCCTGCCCCTCCAATATCATCATACTACCCCTTCATCATCCTCCTGCACCTCCATCATCATACTAAAACCCCCTTCATCAACATACTACTACCCCTTCATCCTCCTGCCCCTCCATCATCATACTACCACCTCCTTCATCCTCCTGCCCCTCCATCATCATACTACTACCCCTTTCATTTTCCTGCCCCTCCATCATCATACTACAACCCCCTTCATCCTCTTTATGCTCCTCCATCATCATACTACTATCCCTTCATCCTCCTTCTGCCCCTCCATCATCATACTACTATCCCTTCATCCTCCTTCTGCCTCTCCATCATCATACTACTACACCCTTTATCTGTAATTAAAACAAAAAAAGCTATACTAACCTGTATGGTTCCTCTAGTCCCCCAGCGACTCCTCTCCCTGCTCTGCATGATTGTCATCACTTGTGCTGGCAGGAGTGGTTCTTCCTGCGGTGGGGGCATAGCTTTTCTGGGACATACCCTGGACATGGTTCTGCTGTCTCCTCAAAATCAGGGCTGTCTCCTCAAAATCATGACTGTTGGCAACTATGACATTTACTATTGCAAGTGATCAGTTCTTCAGTGTTATTCCATCTAAATATCAGAATACATCACAAGCAGCCAAAAGTACAACCTCTAATGTTAATAAAATGAGACTAGATAAATACTTCTATAAAGCTATTATTCCTAAAAGTATTATTATTATTATTATTAATAATAATAATAATAATAATAATAATAATAATAATAATAATAATAATAATACAAAAAAAAACCTCTGCACTCCAGGACAACAACCTTAAAGCTGGCCTGTGCAGATGTTTTGCTAGTTTTTTCCCTTCTGAATCACGTGTTAAATCTAATTTGAAAGAAGTATGAAATGTGCATAGCTGTCTGATTTATCTATTAAATTCTTAAGCGTCAAGGGAGCCAGTAATGTATTGTAGAGAGATAGATCTATATCTGAATATAGAACAATGCCTTGGTGAAATCTCCTGCTGCGCAAAAATTATCTCTTTCTTACTGCAAACCCCATATACAGCGCGGCACACATCTGGGTCATCAAGTTGCTTCAGGGTATATCGAGAGAAGACATTATGGGGTAAGAAATAAAAGGTCATAATTGAAAAGTCTCCAATAGTTATTCAAACTATATCTAAAACAATGTTTGGATAAAATGTCTCTCTATGTCTTATTGTCCTTTCGTGTTACCTATACTATATATACATACACACACACATATATGAAGAAAAAAAAGGACATTATAAAAAGCCTTCTAATGGCACTTAAAGGGATAGTCCGGCCAGGGCTTTTTTTTTTCAGAATGCTCTGTGAAAGGGTGGGTTAAACAAAACAACAACATCAACTTACCTCCAAGTCTGTCTGTCACCCAGCATTCCGCCGCTTTGGTCTCCATTGTCCGGCAACTTCCTGTTTTTTGAGGTGGGACGTGAGCCATCTCATAGCAGTCCCGTCACAACACCCGGAGGTAAGGCCCTATTCCACCAACAGATCTGACGACAGATTATCTGCCAAAGATTTGAAGCCAAACCCAGGAGTGGATTTGAAAAGAGGATAAATCCAGTCTTTTCTTTATGACCTGTTCTCTGATTATAGTCTGTTCCTGGGTTTGGCTTCAAATCTTTGGCAGATAATCTGTCGTCAGATCTGTTGGTGGAATAGGGCCTGTAGCCTCACACTGGAGTCCGGAGACATGAAATGCAGGACTTTGAACAGCCGCATTTTTTGCTTTTTTACTGCTTTGCTTTTAGTTTACTGTGTGTGATCATAGCCTAAGGGCGGTTTCCACATACATTTGCTATTGATGATGCATCATTTTGTGGCGAAGCAGAGAGTGGATTCACAAGGAATAGGGAAGGACTTATATTTCTCCTTCCTGTTTGATCCACTTTTTGCTTTGAGTCATAAAAACTTAAGTGGGTGAAAAAAAAATGCTCTGTGTTAAACCACCTCAAAGTGAGCAAGAGAAATAATAAATTGATCCTGCGTTATTCTAGGTGGATAAGTATGATCTAATGGGAACAGTCAGAATACCATTAGTTTTCCAGGAAGATACCATGAGTGATACCAGAGGTGACTGCAGTACTTAAATCTATATGCACATTAGGCATGGTTACCGGTTAGTATGGAGATAGAACTGTCAGTCGGAAAAGCGTTTGACCAGCAGATGTATAGGGCCCCTTTTACACTCTTTTTTTTTTTTTTTTTTAATCAGAGTATGATCGGCTCTCTCCACAAAGAAATAGAGTAATGATTGCTCACATATCCACAGGGGATGTTTCCCCACTCGTTGCTACCAAGATTCATTCCTCGATTTGATCAAAGACGACATGGGAAATAGAAAATTCTGATTGTTTTGTGAAAGGTCAGCTATGTATGGCCAACGTATGATGAGCAAATCTATCTCGGAGAGTTGGCTGTCTGCATATGTGCTACCCAATGTTGGAGTAAAGTATCAATCATGCATAGACCAATGATCACTGGAGCCACACATTACCTATTTAAAGGTTTCAAACATACTGGACAGACGAAGATTAAAAGGAGTTTCCATGGATCTTGGCATTTGGACAAGAATTCCTCTGTAGATAAAGGAACATTTTGTAACGTAATTGAGAAATAAACAAAATAATAATTTCCGTTCTTTAGCCCAAATGTGTAATGTCATTAGGTCATTGGCCTGGTCATAAAATTTTCCTTCATCAACTCCTTATATCTTTGCTTTTTTCCTGACCATGGTTCCTGCAGGATGAAACTCCCATTGGAGAGAGTACAAGAGCCGACTCTTTCCATCGGCTCCATCGAAAATGAATTGAATGTATTCAAAACAAAGGAGCTAAGGGGCGATCTGAAGGTCATCAGGGGGTATAGAGGTCAAACCCTCCACAACCTATTACTTGTTATCTATCCTGTGTATAGGGGACAAGTAAGTTTTAGAGAACCTCTTTAAGTCCCTTTCAGGTCAATGGGCCTGAGCAGTAGAACCCCACCCAAACGAAAAACAGGAGTGCTACTGTTTTTGGAAGAGAGCGATCATTTTGTAAGCTGGATAACCCCTTTAAATCCAGTGGCTATAGAACTGATCAGGTAATAGACACACAGGAGCAGGACTTACTATAGCTTAGTATTGTGTAACATAGATCTGGTTGTGGCCATCATGTAATCTGGACAGATTTTTTATCACCTGGGGGTACACAATTAAACATCCTTATAAATTAAAGCATCTAAAACCCCAAGGTATTAACTAAAAATATATATTTTTTAAATTAATAAGTTTTCATTATGCAAAAAAAAATATTGTTGATACTGAAGTACCCCTTTAAATGCAAACATGAAATAAAATTTTATTTTTTATATTTCCACTATTGTAAGTCATTTTAGTATTATTTGCATTTTCTAAAATTGCTGGTAATTTAGACCCCTCTAAGGATGGAATATCTTTGGGGACTGGGACATGTGGTATTTTTAACACCTTCTAGGACTTATGATGCAGATATGATTGTATAATTTCTTCTAGACCTTATTGTTCCCCAAGCTCTGAATTGCACGAAAGCAATTATTATTGTTGTGTTATACACAGTATTCTGGACTATTCACAGCAATATGTTATAAACGTTATCAACACCATCACTAATATTGCCATTTATTTCATTTCCTCATCTGCTTTTAATACTTTGAATTCCTAAAACCCGGTGCGCTGCCATGGCATTCTAGGCAACAAATAAAGAATTGATAGGTTTTACTCCCAACTTGATTGTTTTTAATCTCAATATTATCTCTAGGACCTGATTAAATATAAGAATTCATACGCTGGGGATTTCCGATGATGTGTATCTATAAAAAGCATAAAAAAATAAAAAAAACTTTGTGCACATAATCCTGAATAATTAAAGCACAATGGTGTTTAGTGATTTCAGCACTAACATTAGTAAACAGCGATTCAACATTAAACTTTAAAGGGCATGGAGCGATTTGCTACGCGGGTCGTTTAGCAGATACTAGAAGATAAGCAAACAGCGGTTTCAGACTCCCAGAAAAAGAGAGGCACTGAGCGGCACAGCTTTAGCAAACAAGCTGATGCTCTGCAGCTAATGAGTGTCTACCACTGAAGGTGAAAAGAAGGTCAGGGCTGCACTCAGCTCTTTTATAATGGTATTCATCTACTTTTGTATCACAAATATGTTCTTTCAGATACACTAACTGTTTTTTGATGAGTTATTATGTAAGGGCGTAAGTTCATTTAGAGAAGAAGTCAATGTGTTAAGTTCACAGTTTTAGAAATTTATATCTTTTATTTACTTATTTAGGGTCTGTTCACACGTACAGACTCGTAGCGTAAATCTCGCTGTGAGTCTGTCAGTTCACTGTCACTACATACTCACAGGGTGTATGTAATTCGCGTGTATGTAATTTTGACGGCCCCTTAACCTCTTCGGCTCCCGCCCCGCTGTGTCTGTATATACATTACCTGTCCGCGCTGCACGGGGTCCCGCTGTCCTGCTCTCCGCCCAGCCAATCAGTGTGTTGCCCATCCGCAGCCACTGATTGGCTGGGCGGGAGAGCAGGACAGCGGGACCCCGTGCAGCGAGGACAGTTAATGTATATACAGACACAGCGGGGCGGGAGCCGAAGGAGTTAAGGGGCCGGCAGAATTACATAATCGCAGCGGTTCAGACCGCTGCGAGTATGTAGTGACAGTGAACTGCCAGGACCTGACAGACTCGCTGCGAGTCTGTACGTGTGGACGGACCCTTAAAGGCAACTACTTTTCCTTAGAGAAAATTGGATTCCTCTGGGGACTTTTAGAAATACCCATATTTAACTATTCTGACAATTTTTTTTTCTCTGTCAAATCAGAAAGTTATAAAGATTTATAGTTTACTTCTGTTAAAAAAAAACCTTAAAGTGACCCCCGGCCCCCCCTTTTTGCATTATGACATCTCTACTCAGGTGTAAAGGGTAAATTTTGCAGTTTTTATACCTTATTTTATATCATACGTCATTATGCTTGTTCCAGTAAAAAGAGTTCTGGAATCTGCGAATTGTGCTATCTGGGTGGCGCTTCACAAGCAAAGCGCCACTTAACCCCACCCACAACATCACAGGTGGCTCTGCCCCCGTGACGGCATTGACACATAGGCCCTGCCCCCTCAGCAGCTATTGGTACGGGCCAACCTAGAGGGGGTGGGACCTAGACCTGGCCTGTTCCAATGATCGTCAAGGGTAGATAGCCCAGATAGCACAATCTGCAGATGATAAAATATCACTTTTTACTGGAACAAGCACCATGATGTATGATATAAAAGAAGGAACACTGCTAAATTTACCCTTTACACCGGTGTAGAGAAGTCATAATGCAAAAAGGGGGTGACAGTGTCACTTTAAAGGGGTAGTGCTGCGTTTAAAAATGATCCACTAAATAACACATTACAAAATTATACAACTTTGTAATGTGTGTCATGTAAGTAAATGTCTGGTGCAGTATATTCACCAGATTACTGTCGACCCCAGCCGCCATCTTGGGTCGCACAAAGTCATCTTCGGGAGGCCGGCTCCAGACCGCTCCAGTCGTCTCTCATGCCGACCCCCCTATGACGCATCAACAGATGCTCAGATGCAAGCAAGGAACGTTTTTTTTTTTACTTACTGAGTCCAAATAAAGAATTTGTTAAATAACGACCGTTATTTGGACTCAAGCGGCCAAAAAAAGAGGTAGAATCCTGAAAGTGCTGCAGATTAATGCCATTTATCCATATGGATGCAGAGGAGATAATATAGCAGCCTTCCTTCTTTACAGCTGATCACCTCATATCCAGAAAGGAAAGTTTTGTATAAAGAGGATGAATAATATGGATATACTGAACAAAAGAGAAGGCATTCAAGGACTTAAGGAGACTAACTGTAGTGCTATAGAATTGGGATGACCTTAGCATATCATAACTAAAGAAGAACGAAGCAAACGGAATTTCGTTTCACGAGCTTCACAAATTTTCAGTCAAACTTGTCAAGATTCACAAATCGAATTTTATTGAATTCTATTAAAAAAGCAAAAAAATAGTAGCTACAATGCTGGGATTATTACAGAAGGAGGAATTTTTTAAAGCATGTTGTTGTAAAAGTGTCAAAAATCGGAAAATCACAATTGTCAATCAGCCAATTATCCAATTTCCACCATTCTTCTCCTCTCTGTCCCTATATCTCTGTTAGTCTCTCCCTGCTCTGCTGTAACTGCCTGCTGCCATCCTGCTCTTTCCTCCACACACAGCCGACTGGCCGCCTCTGTTACCGAACCTCCTTATATAGAGGGGGAGGGGCTGACATCACAGAGGGGCCTGCAGCTAATTGGACGGAAGCTAGAGATTATGGTTAATCCCTTTCTCCCGTCCAGTGATGCAGCAGACACCTTTTTTTTTTTTTTTTTGCAAACTTCCTTAATGAAATAGCGGGAATTCACTTCTCAGTATGAATCAAATTGATTCGCAGCGAATCTTGTTTCGCCAGATTCTCTTCGCTCATTTCTAATCATAACAATATGGAATAAGTTTGCCTAAATGGAGATATATGATGACCAGTTAAATGTTAGTTTTATCAAATAGCAGAAGAGGAAACAAAAAGTTTTTGTATAAAAGTCATACCAAACTTTTTCCCAAGAACAAGTGCCGTCTGTAATTGTCACTGATTTCACAATAGTTCAAATTAAATTGTGGTTTATTGATATATAGGTTTTAAATTCCCAGCCCCATTAATTTGCTGTTAAAAAGACACGGTGAGCTTGGCGTACTGTAGGCATGGCCCTACGCCAACAAATCAATAAAATTTCAATCAGCTTTTGGAGAAAAGAATCAAATAAACCACAAAGTCTCCAATGCATTAAGCGACCTGAGAGATTTATGAAATCTATAGATTTATCATAGGAGCTGTTATCTTTCTTTCCTATGACACACCAGGCTGGTTTAATAGATGTACTTGTGTTAAGCGTGCTTTTGTACCATCCCAATTACACATGAAGGAGACACTTGTGAGGTGTAAAAAATCTACACGGCTGAAAAACTAATTTGTTTGTCTGTTAGAAGCCGTCACAGCCAGTGACAAACTGTCTCTCCAGGACAAACACTGACGGTTTACACCACATCAAAAGCCGCACTCTCCAGATAGCAAAGCATCTGCATTATTTCCTCCCTTTCATCATTATCTCAATGTGAGCTACAGACTAGTTCAGAATTAGTAATTACCCCAAATCATCAGGTTTTACCAAAAAGATGTCAATGTCTATTAGGCTGAGCTGGAAAAAATGGGCTATGTGTAGCTCTTGAATTGAAATGTTATATGATACCTTTTTTTTTCTTTCTTACTGCTAATTAATGGTCGTTTTTTTATCATTCATTTTGTTCTTGATTTTATTGTTCAAGGTTAAGCTTTTATTGCCTTTCCCTGAATCGACAAGAGTTACTGCAAAAGAAAGTTTTGAATTGATGGACAAATATATATAGTGGTATCTTGGTTTAAGAGTAACTTGGATTGAAAGCATTTTGCTAGAAGAGCTCACAGTTTTATCAAAATGGTAACTTGGTTTAAGAACTTTTTTTTTTTTATTATTTAAGAGCTCCCTGTACTGGGTGGGAGTGGGGGTGGGGAGGGGAATGGTCTGCATAGCGGGGTCTACAGCACTGTACTCTGATCCAGGAAGTCTCACTCACCTTCCAGATCATGGCAGATCCACTTCAGGCTGGGACTTGCATCAGGGGACAGGACTATGGAAGTAATCTCTTTATAGCTGTAACCCCTCTCTCCCTGGACAGAGAGTGCTGCATGTATGTGCTCACATCTACCCTGCTCATTCCTTTATGCTCCCTGCAGTCTCTGTCATCCCTGCACTCACACTCGGCTATACACACTGCTGCTATAATGTGCCTGCACTTACACTCAGCTATACACACTGCTGCAATAATAAGCCTGCGCTTACAGTCAGCCATTAACACTGATGTATAGAAAAGTTTCTGTCACTGTCCTCCTGCAAAGCTCTGTGATTCTCACTTCCTGATTGGTCCATGCTGAACACACACCCCTTCCCCATTGCTGCCATGTGACCACACAGACCTCTGACAACAGCCCCGCTTTTCTATTCTACCCTGTTGTACTAGGTAACTATTTTATGGGGATCTGCAGTTCCATCCTGTATCTACAAACTGCGACTGTTTTTTTAGGTTTATGCACTTACTACACATTATACCCCACATGCTGGTTGCTATACTGTACACTAACTTATGATACCCCATATCCAGTGGTTTTTCATTGTTTGTTTCATCTGCTTTACATGTTATTCAGAATTAAAAATATATATATTATTTTGGGGTTTGGAACTAATTGTCTGCGTATTAGTGATTTCTTATAGGAAAATTTGCTCTGGTATAAGAGTGGATTTGAACTACAAACTCGGTCCCAAAACAAATTGTGCTCGTAATCCTAGGCACCTCTTCTGGAACATATCAGGCAAACCTGGCTATCTTGTTAAATAGACCTCTACTGACAATGATCATGATCATTATTAGCGGCTGTCTGTGTTTTATGAGGCAGCCGCCTTCCCCAATTGATCAGCTTGTCTATTATTCTGTGGAAAGGATATACATTTTGGAGTTGGGCACACCCTAGACATATAAAATATAGTTTATTGTCCCCAAAGCAAAATCTGAAATATTGGAGTCTTCTTAATATGTTTATTAATGACCTTGTAGAGGGGCTACAGAGTAGAATCTTTATTTTTGCAGATGATACTAAAGTTAGTAAAGAAATCACCACTGAGGAGGATAATTTAATATTAATGAGGGATTTGGAGAAGCTGAAGGCTTGGGCAGAGAAATGGCGTGAAATGAATTTTTAAGGCTATGTTCACACTACGTAAGTTTCCGTCCGTAGCGAGCTCCGTGAATAAGCGGCCGGAGATTTACATAGTTTGCATACAATGGAAAGTATACGATCTACGGCTGCACAGTTCACACTACGTAAGAACTTATGCCCGGATCGTATGCGGCGCTGTAAAAAATGAACCAGACCATTGTCTCGGGACGGAAATGCTGTAACTTACGCCTGTAGCGTAACATGCGGTCCCGTACGGAGTGATGATTTCTTCTTTTTTACACTTTGATTTACTGATCCAAAAGGTTCTGTGGGGTGTCCGGGGCTAGCCGAAGATATCCAAGTAAAATACCGCTGTCAGGTCGCTAAGTACGCCGCTCGGGAAGCGTACGTAGCTTACGGGCGTAAGTTCGCGGACCGTACGTAGCCGGACACAACTTGCGTAAATCCCGGCCGGAGTTTTACACGTATATGTCCGGCCGTAAAAAATATGCGGCCAGACATATACGTAGTGTGAACATAGCCTAAAGGGATAGTTCACCCCCAAAAAATTATTGCAGGACATAAGTGCTGGAAGACTTGAAATTTTTTAGTAGAAGTAAATTAAAAATCGTTGGCACTTTCAGGCACCAGTTGATTTGAAAGTAAAAAAATTTTTTGGTGAACTACCCCTTTGATGTGGATAAATGTAATGTTATGCATTTGGGCCGTAGAAGTAATAATTACAGTTATGTGCTAAATAATAAAACACTGGCTTAAACTGCTTCCGAAAAGGACCTGGGGGTATTGGTGGACAGCAACCTCCTCTATAGTGATCAGTGCCAGGCAGCAGCTGCCAAGGCTAATAAAATAATGGGATGCATCAAAAGAGATCGAGATACTAAAGATGAGAACATAGTTTTTGCCTCTTTATAAATGACTGGTCAGACCACACATGGTATATACTGTGTACAGCATCGGGCACTAGTATATACACGGCTGAACTAGAGGGGGTGCATAGGAGGTCGACTAAGGTCAACAAGGCAATAGGTGGGTTACATGACCAAGACAGGTTATCAAGTTTGGGGTTATTTACACTAGAAAAAAGATGTCTTAGGGGCGATCCGATCACAATGTACAAATATATGAATGGACAGTACAGAAATCTTTCTAGTGGTCTTTTTACTCCTAGGTCTGTAACCAGGACAAGGGGGCATCCTCTACGTCTAGAGGGAAGGTTTCACTATCAGCACAGATGCGGATTCTTTACTGTAAGAGCAGTCAGACTTTTCTACAAGTATTTTTTACTGTAAGAGCAGTGAGAACTCTCTGCCACATGATGCAGTCATGGCCAATTCATTATACAAGTACAGGGGAGGCCTGGATGTTATGGGATTTATATTTCTGGTGATACGTTCATCCAGGGATTATTGTAATGCCATAGTGGAGTCGGGAAGGAATTCTCTCCCTGTAATGGGGAAATTGCCATCTGCCTCATAGGGGTTTTGCCTTAAGAACAGAACAGTTTCTGTAGGTTGAACTTGATGGACTCTTGACTTCTTCAACCTTATTAACTATGTAACTATGATCATGTCTGGGGGCTGCTCACAGTGAGGTGGTCCGCACAAATTAAACCCCTTCACAGTCAAGAACGTAAATGTACAATCCTACTCCATGGGACATCAGCATCTTCTGTGCATGGACTGTAACCACGGATCGTGTGAATGCCACCTTAAAAGACTTGATATGCTACTATGAATGGAGAACAATAATGTACCATAATCAGGCCAGGTGAGAGGACAGCAGCTTTTTCTACAGGTTAGTTTAATGTACTGGTGACCTATCTGCCAGTGTCTGAAGCGCCGTACCAGACAGATTTACCTTTTTCCATTTTATTAGTCTTTTTTCTAAATGTAACAAAAAGGCTAACAGTTTTAAAATAATCAGTAAGTGTATATTCCGAATACTTTGACATGTTAAGTGTAGAAATGGCGAGTCTGTACTGTATGTGTGGCGTATTGATCGGAGCCGGTGTGTGTAGAGACAAGACCATTCATTGTAATCCATTAACAATGTGATCTAAGCACTGATCTGGCTTTACTCATGAGCAAGGAAATTCAAAGTCACCGCTTAAGAAGAAATCAATGAAACCATCTGCTTTAACTGAATGTCATACTCATTCTAATCAGTGACATATTGCTGCACACAGTGCATTATGGATTGAGTTTAAAGGTATATTCACTTGGAGGAATTTCTGTAACTCTGAAAAAGACTAGCAGAAATCCAGCCAAAATGCAGATGAATTAAGCATATTATATTTTCAACAGATCTTAAAACAAATGGGGTAAATTACTGAATTATTATTTATTTTAATCTTTTTATGTAGAACACCATAACCAGAAAAAACAGCAGATTCATAAAAGCAATAATGCTCCTTTAAGTGTTGTTGGACGCTGCTAGTTTTACCTTAAAGGGGTACTCCGGGCTGGCGATATCTTTAGAGTATGGCCGGTGGAAATAGAGGCCGCCGAAATAGGTGGAATGGGGTGGAAATAGAGGCCGCCGGTCACTTACCTCCCCGGTTCCAGCTCAAGTTAATCCGTCCAGCAGCCGCTTCCTGGTCTGAGCTGCAGCTTGAGATGTGACGTCTCAAGGAAGCTCAGCCATTCAGCGGTTGTAGCAGGGTCCCGCCTCGGCCTTTGAATAGCTGAGCTGCCTTGAGAGGTCACATCTCAAGCCGCAGCTCAGACCAGGAAGTGGCCGCAGGACAGAAGAACGGGGCGGCGCATCTGGGACCTGGCTTTGAAACCGGTGAAGTAAGTGACCAGCAGCCTCTATTTCCACCCCTTCCCTGGCCATACGCTAAAAATAACCCTACCCTGGAGTACCCTTTTAAGGCGTCTCTCTGAATTTTCATCCTTCAATCACCATATTTCAAAGAGTGATCTGCTCACTTCATCAGGTCTTATCTGAGACACCTGATTTGGTGATCATGTAGTGGTGGTGGGGCCAGTATGGCCCCTGGGATGGATACAAGGCAAGGTGCCTACAACTATATAGTACTTATAAGATTTATTCAAGTCTCATATAAAAACAATGTGATTTGGGCAACTTAAGTCCCTTCATCAGGTATAGCTTGAGATATAATCTATTTTGGTATCCTTATTAAAGGGATATGCAGGATCTCCCATTAGCTTCATGGATATGAAGGCTCCACCAGGAAGGGCACCTGGATCTGCTATAGCTTATTCTAAATATAGAAATGGGCCTATACCTGAGCACAACTCACTAAGATGAATATCCCATCCACCAATATCTGATTTTTATACATACTGGTTTTGGACTATCCCCTCGTGTTTATCACTTAAGATTTGGTGGAAACATATATGGATATTTTCAGCCGGCTGCCTTTGGTGCTCCACTCCGGATGCATGGAAAAGCTGTATCCAGTCCTGAGAAACTTATCCCAGTTTCCCAGGTTTGGATCCAGCTTTTCCGGCACAGAGCAGCACTGAGTCCAAAGGAAGTCTGCTGACTAGCCAACCTCTGAGACAAGCAAAGTATTTCTCTTCGCTATTTTTATAATTTCGCTCACCCCTAGATACTATTACAGCTCCAACTAGAGTTTCCCCTTCTAAATGGAAATTCTAAATAGCCATAACGTGATACTTGATACTATCCCAAAAATTTTTGTATAGCAAATAAAGGCAAATTTATGCCGAAATTGTAATGATAGCCATATAGGATCGCTGTTACATTCCAGAAACAGAACTTAAAAAAAAAAAAAAACAATTGAATAGAATTTCTATTAGAAATAGACAGATAAAACTATTCAAGTCTTCTTATGGACAATTTATAGCTTGTTTTAAGGGAAAATGCTCTTTAACTTTCATATAGAAGTATAGAATATTGATTCCTTTTAAAAGTTTTGTTATTGTATATGGCTTACTGTGATGATGCACTACAAGGTATCATATTTGCCCATTATAGACATATACATGTTCTCAAGGTTAAAAAACCCACGGCCTAAACTTTAATTAGGCTTGTGATTCTGATCAGGCCCGTTACTACAGAAGGGCAGAGTGACCCAAGAAGAATTTTCCAATTAAATCAAATAATAAGTCGTTAACTTCTTATCTAGTGGGAGATACGATGGTTCACAAAAAACTCCTTTCACCTGACAGATAGAGAAAAAAATATTTAATGAACAGACTTTAATAAGCATTCGGCAAGTATGTCCTTGGACATGATAGAAAGCAGAATTATCTAATCAAACGGAGAAAGACAATCCGGAAAGTTCTGTTAGAAGAAAGAGAGGAGGGAGCTGGTCCGAAGTCCAAGCAAGATAGTTTAAATATAACTTGTATCCGGAAAGGTATGGTTATCCAGAAGCCCCAACGGACGACATAACTAGAATTAATATTATTTTAAGATTTATTTGATATTATTCATTATTATTACTCCAATGACTTTTTATTGTAGACTGGTATATGAAATCCCCAACTGAATTGGTTATAAGGTTTTTACATGGATCAGTGTTTATATATGACAATGGTAAAGCACCACTTTGCCATGTGATATATGTTTCATAGCATATACATAGTATAATTCTATTAGCAAATATACTTACTCTTTTTAAAGGGGCACTCCAGCGAAAATCTTCTTCTTTTAAATCAACTGGTTTCAAAAAGGTTGTATAGATTTGTAATTTACTTCTACTTAAAAAATCTCCAGTCTTCCAGTACTTATCAGCTGCTGTTTGTCCTGCAGGAAATGTTGCTTTTTTCAGTTGGACACAGTGCTCTCTGCTGCCACCTCTGTTCATGTCAGGAACTGTCCAGAGCAGGAGAGGTTTTCTATGGGGATTTGCTGCTGTTCTGGACAGTTCCTGGCATGGACAGAGGTGGCAGCAGAGAGCACTGTGTTATACTGGAAAGAATACACCATTTCCCTGCAGGACATGAAGCAGCTGATAAGTACTGGAAGACTTGAGATTTTTATATAGTAATAAATTACAAATTTATATAACTTTCTGTCTTATCACACTATACACTAACATTATATCCCACCAGAAGATAAGCGAGAGAAGTGTATGCAAAGAAAACATTGCTTGGTTTTCCGCAGGCTGAAGGTGGAGGGATCTGACTGTCTCCTATTATTTGATATTCTGCAGTTGTGATTAATACAGTAAAGTATTTTGTGTGCTTAGAATTGGATTTAAAGCTTTGCGTAACACACTGTGATGGTCCAAACAAACCAGACCGAATAAGAATAAATAAAAGGCTCGACGTCTTAAGATAATAAATATTTAAAAGGAAAGCAATAATGATAAATCTATTTACCACTGTATTCCAGCAATTCCAGGGGGCCACATATTATAGTGCACTTTTCTCTGGTTCGTAGATGGAAACGCTCCAGCATAGACTGGTGGGACTTAGTAGCAATGTAATAACGCTAATACATCAGTGGTTTTATGGTCTTCAGAAATGCCAGGTTTTGCTCATCTTCCGTCTACCTGCCGCGTTGCTTTACCTTCCCATGGCACTATGGCAAAAGGACACGGTTTTATACGACGTCCCATACTGTTCGCTCGACAATTAGGAGCCCAATTAGCAGCTAACAAGTCACTTAGACACCCAGTTAGCGCAGCTATCATTCAGGCTTTCTAATATGTTTATAATTGTTTCCAGCATTCTCTGCGAAAAGCAAAGCCGATGAAAGGGAGGTAAATGTATGCAAATGGCAGTCTAATAAGTTTTAGCTATGGGCAGTCTGGTTGTCAGGCCTCCCTCTGCTTTCAGACCACCCTTTGTGTAAACAGATGCCAGAGTCTCAATTCTCAACAGCTTCATAATGTCATTGTTTGCACATCTCATATACAGTTCACTGGCGAGAAATTACAAAGCTGGCATGGATTATTTGGTCAGTGATACCAACGCTATTCATCTCCCCTGGCTGCTACATTTGTCGGAACAGCTTTCAGGATTTCCAAACTAGGAGCAAATATGTCCGCCTCAGGCTTCGAGTCATCCGGTGGCTTTCTCCTACTATATAGGATAGGCCAGCAGCTGAGTATGTAAAAAAAAACAACACAAAAACATCAGCCGAGTATGTCTTAGAGGATGTGGAGAATTGGCAGTTGGTAAATGCTTTGTTCTAGAAAAGCCGCTTCGGGCTGTGCTAATTTCAGAGCAGGTTGGATGGTGTACGCACACCTATAACTAAAGCTCCTGCTGGCATAATAAAATGTCTGCATACTTAAAGCTAATAAAAAAAAAACTCTTGGGTTTGTGTATGAAAAATTATTATCAACACATTGCAACGTTGTTCCCAACAGTATTTGTGTTACGGCATCTAATTTATATACAGAATGCAAAGCTCGCAATCTGCAGGGATAGATTTGGTTATAGGCAAATCAGGCCCATCCCAGTAGACGGCCCTGATTAAAGGATACCTGCTATATTGGTTTGTGTTGTTTTATTCTTCTTATTATTTTCTATTTTTTTTTTTTTTTAATTTTCTTATTTTTATAAAACAAACAGACGAGGGCTACAACACAGCCTCCACAGGGAAGCGTAGGCCCAATAACCAAACATGAAGGTACAAAGGAACCAATGAAACCAGTGAACAGACATGTGACAACAAAACCCAGAGCGTCCGCCGCTCCCAGTTGGGCGGTGGTGTCGGCAGCTACTAAAGGTTAGGGAGTGAGCTAACGCTCGATCAAAGTGAATCCTAAGGAAAGAAGCGGGGGGGAAGAGAGGGCAAAAGGAAAGAGAAAAGGGAGGGAAGGAAAAAGGAAAGGAGAGCAGGTCCCCGAATTAGAGGGGGGTATGGGGGGGGGGGGGGATGGAGGAGAGAAGGGGGAGGAGAAGGCAGTTCCTCACTGCGCCATGAGAGTCCGGAATTCGGCCGATTCAGTGAATTGGTCCCAGTAAAACCAGGTCTTGTAGAAATGAGAGTCGCGGCCATACAACTGTGCCGTGAGGTCCTCCATACGTTTGATCTCCTCCACTTTACGTATCCACATGGAAGTGGTGGGGGGGTCCGCTTGGCACCAGAGAGCCGGAATGCAGGCTCGGGCAGCATTGATCAGGTGTCGGAGTACTGAGCGGCGGTAGGTCTTAAGGGAGATCTCCGACAGGTGCAGGAGAAAAAGCGATGGAGAAAAGGGGAGCTGACGTTCGGTGAAGGTGGAGGAAATGCGCCACACTTCCTTCCAAAAAGGCACCACTTTAGGACAGCTCCAGAAAATATGTAAAAGGGAGCCCTCTCCACCGCAGTTTCTCCAACAAAGGGGAGATACGTCCGGAAAGATCCTATGCAGCCAGGTGGGGACCCGATACCATCTGGAGAGAAGCTTGTATCCTGCCTCTTGAAGACGAGAGGAGATGGATGACGAGTGCGTACAAGTGAGAACCCGCTCAACCTGCGCTGCTGTTAGAGTGGTGTTGAGGTCCTCTTCCCATGCGGTGAGGTATGGGGGTGGCGGTTGTTCTGGTGGGGAGCCCAACATGCCGTATACGAGAGAGAGGGTGTGGCGTAGAGGGTCGGAACCCAAGCAGAGAGACTCGAACTGAGTAAGTGACCGCGTGAAACATGAAGGGTTAGGGAGAGAACGGAGGAAGTGGTGAAGCTGCAGCGACCTCCAGAACCCTAGGGGTAAAGGATCAGCCATGCCATGGAGCGCGGAGATGGATAGCCAAGTCTGACCCGCAAGGAAGAAGGATGCGCGGAAGTTGCCCGCTCGGAGCCAAGTACGGAAAACCGGGTCCTCGACGCTAGTCGGGAAAGAGGGGTTACCCAAGACGGGGAACAATGGGGAGGGATGTGGGGCCAAGAAGCCCGAGGAAAGGTGTTTCTGGCAAACTTTCAGGGTAGGGGCAATAGTGGGATGTGAGCCTACTAGACGGGAGGCGCCAGGCAACCACGGGGCTGCCAACAGAGAAAGAGGAGACAACGCCATTTCTAGGCTTACCCATGCTTTCGTGGGTGCATGGCGGTGCCAGTCAACCACTCGAGAGAGGTGGGCCGCAACGTAGTAATGGTAAAGGTTGGGAAGCCCAAGTCCCCCCCTTGATTTAGGCCAGTATAAGACCATCTTTGCCAGTCTAGGCTGCTTATGTGCCCAGATAAACCTAGTGAGTATTGACGAGAGTTGCCGAAAGTAGGACAGGGGGACCGCCACTGGCAGGGCCTGGAAGAGATACAGCAAGCGAGGCAAAACGTTCATCTTGAAGATCGAACAGCGCCCGAACCACGTGAAGGTGCCCCTGTGCCACCTCAGCAAATCCGACTCAATGCGCCGAAGCATAGGTAGGAAGTTTACTTTGAAGATGTCAGAGGCCAATGGCGTCAGGTGGATCCCCAGGTATGTGAGAGAGGAGCGCGCCCAGCGAAAGGGGAAAGATGACTCTAGAGCGGAAACCCCCGAAGCGGGAAGAGAGAGGTTAAGCGCCTCGGATTTTTGCAGATTGATCTTATAATGGGATAGAGTCTGATACCGCGAAAGTTCCGAGAGGAGATTGGGAAGGGACACAGAGGGTTGTGTGAGAAAAAAGAGAAGATCATCATCGATTTTCTTGCCACTTGCTTCAAGTATGTAAAAAGTTCTATATTCTAATAGTGTGTTTGTTGGAGCTTCTACATGAGGCATTATCTTAAAGGGGTAATATTACCTTTTTATATGGTGCCCATGGTGAGACTAACAATGCCTGCCTTCCATAGAGTCCAAAAGAAGAAGTTGCAGCCATGATTAAGAGGGTAAACCACGCAACGCATCGGCGCTGTGTTTTTATCTTGTTTGATGTTCTTAAGATGCACGTGAAATAAAGATTACAAGTTTTTTTGGAGCTGGGAGCTTTAACTTCTCCCTTTGGACTCTAAGTTACAGGAGACGGCCCGCGATACTACTCCATGCACTCCGATACTGGGGAAACCAAACACCACAAATACATTACAAGTCTCTATCTGCAACTTTGTAGCAACTTTATATTGTGGAAAAATTTATCACAGTGAGTTCATCAGCAAAGTCAGATCCTCAGATCAATTTGCTTCACCCCCTCCCACCTCCGGCATTACAGAGAAGCTGGAAAGTCACAAATAAAGCCTGCCAGGGATATTTACATCACCCGCCTCGGAAGGGACGCTTTCCCCGATTGCAGGAGGTCTCTTATCTCCGTGCAGTCAACTCTGTCATCTTCGAAGATGAAGAGCGTCGATAACACTAACCAATGCTATGCAATGGCATCACTGTAATAACTGAATGCAATAGTCCCCTAGGGACCTAAAAAGTCTTTAAAAAAATGAAAACTACATAGTCCCTCCTCCAATATAAGTTTATGTAACCCCTTTACCATCTTTTAAATAAAAAACGTAAAAATAAATAAATAAACATATATATCATAGCGCGCACAATTGTCCAGTCTAATAAAATAGAACAATAGTGTTCCCGTACTGTAACTGGTGTAAAGAAAAAAAAAAATTGCAAATTTTTGTAATATTATGCATCAGAAAAAAAAATAATAAAGAGAAGTCAAACAGCCCATCAACATAAATATGGTACCGATGGAAATTAGAGATTGTGGTACAAAAAATAATATCCCAAAAAGCCAAAAATAAAAGCACTGTGAGGTAGAGAGTGACGAAGAAAAAACAAAAAATGAAATTGGCCGTTCCTTAGAGGGGTTATCCAGCACTACAAAAACATGGCCACTTTCTTCCACAGACAGCACCACTCTTATCTCCAGTTAGGTGTGGTTTGCAATTAAGCTCCATTTACATCAATGGAACTGAGTTACAAAACTTGCACCCAAACTGGCGACTAGAGTGGTGCTGTCTCTGGAAGAAAGTGGCCATGTTTTTGTAGTGCTGGATAACCACTTTAATGCCAAAATCCACTGTGTCCTTAAACATTCTAAATAATAACAGTTATTATTCGTATCCAAATAAATAACTAGATTAGTCTTTGTCTGAAATTTCAGTTATGCATGAAGAAGAAGAACCTGATTGATGTAAACACGTCCATTTTATTTAGAGACGACAAGTCGCCAGTTATCTGTGCATTTCCTCTTATATACACAGCAGAGTACAATGCCTATGGGATGGCCTAATCCTGTTTACTTGCTAAGGATTATGTATTTGTTTACCACACACAATAAATCAATCTACATATCATATTTGGTTATTTATAAGTCATGGAAAGCTGCCAAATGTTTGGCTGATCCTTTAGTAAATGTTGATTTTTTTTTTTATTTTTTTTTTAGCCATTGTGCACCTGTGGTTGTGACCAAAATGTAGAATCATTCTGCTACGGACTTCTTGCCAGTATAAAGAAAAAGTGTAAGGGAAATTTTAGGAAATATTGAATTAAAAAGAAGCTTTATATAGATGGTATGCTTAAATGACTTGTCGGGCTAAGACTGGCCATGGATCAAGACAAAGGTCAACTGATTTGGTTTGGTACTTTGTACCAGAGTGACCTCAAATATATCAAGCACAGTATCAGCACATCAAAAAAGAGGGACAAATATTTGATTTATTTATCGCTTTAAGGCTCTATTACACCAATTACACCAAGCAATTGTCGGTCGTTACGGCCAATAATCGCCTAGTATAATAGCGCCTGTTAAAAGGCAATGACATGCAAGATGTCAGCTGATCCTTGTCTTTCAAAATGTGGAAAAAAGTAGAGTGAAAGTGACGCTCTGCTGGTCGTCGTTCCATGTAATAGGAGTGATGGCAACAGACCACCAATATCTCATATGGGACACTCCTTCAGCTCCACACTACTACCACCCCTGCCTTTACCGGCTCGCTGTCGGCACATGTAATAGCGATGGCAGTGAGAAGGGAACGAGGAGCAAGCGAGCGCTGACCTGACAGGTTGCCACTCATTAGCTCCTCCAGATAGGCCCATGTAATAGGACCTTTAGACAGCTAGGTCATCTGCCTGATGTAGAAGGGAGGAAAGTAAATTCCCTTTATCTACCAGGTCTGGTTGATTGACCAACCCTCCATCTACTTCTAGTCAAAAAATTATTTTTTTTACCCCAGTATTTATTGCTTGGTTCCCATGCTGTGTAAGGGAGCCACATAACAGATACCAAGTTAAAAGGGTATTCCACTCAAAGAAAAAACTTCTAATATGTTGCTACCCCGCTAGTGTCCTCCTACACCATCTTCAGGTCCCTGGCTGAGCGATCCCACTTCCACTTCCGAGATAGACTTGTCTGGTGCTGACAGCCCGCTCAGCCAATTACTGACCATGGCGCTGCCCCCTTTCAGTCAGTGATTGGCTGAACGGGTTGTAACCTCACTTGACAAGTCCATCTTGGAAGTGGAAGAAGGGTCGCTTAGCCGGGGGCCAGAAGATGATGTAGGAAGAGACAGTGGGAGCATGGGAAGGTGAGAATGTTAAGATGTTTTTGTTCTCCCTAAGGGCAGCAACATATTAAAAGTTTACTTCGGGTGAAAAACCCCTTTAAGTTTTATTCTGTTAGTGACGCCAGTAATAGGGGTCTTGCATTGGTAAAAGTAAGATATAAATGTAGATTATTTTTATTTGTACATTTATAATAGAAAAGAATTATGACTTCCTACTATAAATAAATGACCTAAAATAACACAAGACATAATATTCCTCTAAATAACTAATCATAGATGCCCATCTATGATTGTCCATGTACTACCTGCCACTATTAATCCATATGTGCATTCAGGCTGAAATGTAGACTTTGTGAACTCTCCTCAGGTAAAATCTGTTTTTCCTTCTCAGCTACCAACCTTTCACGCTCTGTTGAATTCCATCTGTATTAAATAAGTAGCCAGAATCATGGGCACGATTGTCCCAATAGACGCAAATTACTTTATGGACAATAATTTTTCCATTACAACCTTATGGGTACATATATAAAAAGATGGCAGACAAAGGAGTGTGGGGTGGGGGAACGATTTATCTGGCAACAACTGGGCACAGTTTAGCAGTTGGACAGCACTTTCTAGAGGACACCTTAGTTTCTTGTCTTGAGAGGCTCCCATCCATTCAGAAGATGATTAGACGGAGTCAGGGAGCATGATCAGACAATTTATGCTGTGAGATCTAACAGCCAATTAAAGTCATTAATAACACACTGTAAACTAATTAAATTCAATGTAATGCCTTTGCTGGGAGTTACAAAACAAATTCTGTAACGTATTGAGAATATGACTCTAATTACCCTTAATCAAAACACGCTAATGTGACTTTTAGGAAAACAGAGCATGTCGCTGCAAATGTTTCAAGGATTTGAGATCTATTTTCTCAGTCACCTTTAAAGAAACATTCTGACTAATTTCCAGATAATTATAAAACTACTCATTTGCTTTCTTGACAAAGTTACCCTAAGCTCTCTGTTGGATGTACCTCTTCCTGTATATACTGACTATGGCTATGTTCACATGCCTTTTTTTCTGGTTGTTGTTTGATACTTAAAGGGAATGTACCACTGGGTACATCGCTTTGTGAGCCCCTCGACTCCATTAGAGTGAATGGAGAGACATCACAGAGGGAAGATCATCCCACTGGGGGCTGGAGGTCCCATCCCCAGTGCTTCATGCCTGGCCTGTGCTGGGGAATAGATCGTCACCATGCACGAGAACAGGACAGCATTTAACGTAGTAAAACACCGGCGTTTCCGTGACCCGGCCGGATCACGGAACAGCCGGTGTCAGAAAAGATCACCCAGTCGGTACTGCAGTGATGATCTTCATTGATGCTAAATTTGGATGCGGGCGCATCCATACCTGAATTCCCCGCTGCTCACAATGGAGCGTGCGGCCGGAGGTTTAGATAAGGCATTCGTAAGGTTGACTGTCAACGCTTTAGCAGGTGTTATGTGTAGACTATGGCACGCATGTACACAGCTTGTGTACTTAATCTCTTTATGAGAGGGGTAATCTGAAAGACGTATATTTAATTCTTTCCCGTGTGCATTCCCTGAACAATAGCCAAGTAGACCTTGACAGGGATCCCACCTATTCTGTCTGTGCCCAAGCACCTGTTTATTGTAGTTAATGCTCCAAGGGTTTCTTAGAGTGGACTCTTTCTAGAGTCCAGTTGTGACAACTACCCAGTATCTATTTGCAACGGACGACACAATGAAGACTTCTATTAGGGCTTTTAATCTCTGAGCAGTTTTCAACATGTGATAGTTCCCAACATTGGTTTCTACAGAAAGCTCAACAGTCTGTGCTTGGTGGCAGCTCCAAAAAGCATGCTCTATAGCTGTCTCAACGGCAGATTCTGTAACAATGACATTCATGGCATTTCACAGCAGGCTTTGTAAAAGCTCACAACAGGCTCTGTAATAGTCTTTTAAAAGCCGGCTCTATAGTATCTCACAGGGGTCCCTGGATGGATTTGGAAATTTGACGCTGTGGCCAATCATACAAGTGAAGCAACAATTAAATTAAGTCACACCGAAAGGACTGTCTTGACTGATTCCCTATGACGATGGCAGAAGTTACACAGACTAAAATACTAGTAGCAGAGTAAAAATTGCAATAGAAAGTAGAGATGATCCCTCGTGAAAATAGGTTTAGTATTGCAACAAATTTGTTTCATGTTAGAGGTCGAGGGCAACTTGAGCATAGGCTTTATCTCTGTTTTCCAGGACTCCCTAAGGCTTGATGTAATGTCTTCATCCACCGGTATTCAAATGCCAAAAAGTCAGACTTGAGTATGGTTGAGTTGCGCTCATCTCTACTACTTACTTTAGGGGAGCAGGTACTCTTATTAAAATGACAAGAGTCTCTGCTCCTCTATTTAGTGGCCATAGTACCCTACAATAAGGCATCGTATAAATGTCATACTGAGTGGCAAGGGAGACGTTGCCTACCTCTCTGCTTACTGAAGACTTACTGCTTGCCTCCTGGTAGCATAAATTCAGTGGACCAGTTTCTATACACAAAGCCCAGTCAATGTGAACTGCATAGAAGGCATACAGTGTATGTCCACTGCTCAGTAAGCAAAGTAATCTGTAATAATTCACTTGAAATGAATCACAAAAAATGAGTCTTGGTGAGTATGTATGAATCTGATTCAACATTTGAATACAAGTGGCTGAAGAAGATGGATGCAGCTCTAGGGAGTATGGGAAGTTACAGATATAGCCTATGGCCCATGGCTGTATCCATGTTTACCAGGCAGCCTTAGAGTTTCATTGAACTTTTTCAGCAATGGTAGTCAAATGCCAAACGATCTCACTCAAACATGCTCGAGTTACTTTCATCTCTAGAAGAAAAGATTTCTCTGTATTAAGAGCTTTATCCAGTGGTCAGAAGTGTTATCTTTGACTTGTCTCCCTAAGATCAGCGATCTATTTGCCGTATTGGTTTACCAGACATTGTTCCCACCTAGCCAGAAGCCTACTCCACACTAATGAGGGGCAACACCCTGAAACAGCTGTCTGTGGATGGATACCTGGCTTTGGTATTTCTCTGGTCATATCTAGAGATGAGCGAACCGGTTCGGCCGGTATGGGATCCGGTTTGTATTTTTCCAAAAATCCTTTTCTTCTAGCTTTCTACAATGGCAGCCGCCATTCTAGAAAGCAGGAAGTGTTCCGTGCGGGAAAAGCGCTTTCCCATGATGCCCAGAACACATCCAATCAGCAGGGATCTTGCACTAGCCCAGCCCCTGTGTGACGTCGGTATTGCTTTAAGAGGAGCGGTCACATGACCGCACCACACAGTCTGCACAGAGAGAGGGAGGAGGTTGTTACTGGCTGCAGTGCACACGGCTCGTGATTATCAAAACGCTGCTGGTGCTGCTGCTGCTGGTGCTTCTGTTGTGTACTACAGACTACTGAGAAGATATTGTAGGAAAGGAAAGATTAGGAAAGCGGAGAGGAGAAACATTTAGTGATTGAAAGAGAAATATAGATAGGGCGAAAGATAGATAGATTAGGCATAGGAAAGTAAAGGGTGCACGGAACAAAAACGTGCTATACAGATATACAAGTCCTATACTTCTGATGATGTGTGTATATCACATCCGTCTTATACCTGGTGCAGGTGTATAGCATAAAAGTCTTTAAAAAAGTGCTATACATATACACAATTTCTATACTTGGACCCTTCTGATAGTGTGTATATCACATCCGTCTTATACTGACAGACAAAAATACCTGGTGCAGGTGCTACTGCTGTGCTTGCCCTTGCCTCCATGTTGAATACTGATGCTCCTGTACTGGCCTCCATGTTGGCTACTGCTGATCCTGCCTGGCCTCCATGTTGGCTACTGTTACTCCTGCCTGGCCTCCATGTTGACTACTGTTGCTCCTGCACTTGGCTCCATGTTGGCTACTGCTGGGCCTTAACTGGCATCCATGTTGACTACTGCTGTGCCTGCCCTTGCCTCCTTGTTGGCTACTGCTGGGCCTTAACTGGAATCCAGGTTGACTACTGGTGTGCCTGCCCTTGCCTCCATGTTGACTACTGCTACTCTTGTACTGGCCTCCGTGTTGGCTACTGCTGCTCCTGCCTGGCCTCCATGTTGACTATTGTTGCTCCTGCCTGGCCTAAATATTGGCTACTGCTGCTCCTGCCTGACCTCCATGTTGACTACTGTTGCTCCTGCCTGGCCTCCATGTTAGCTACTGCTGCTCCTGCCTGGCCTACATGTTGACTACTGTTGCTGATGCCTGTCCTCCGATTTGGCTACTACTGCTCCTGCCTGGCCTCCATTTTGACTACTGCTGCTCCGATACTGGCCTCAAATAACTATTGCTGGACCTCCACTGGCCTCCAATAACTACTGCTGCTCCTTCACTGCATTTGTGATCTTTTTCCTGCATAGACCCTGTAATGGTCCTGTAATTGTGACTATTGAAGACTTTGAGATATCGAAAAGATAATGATGTTACTGACATGTAGAGCCCTATATTCAACCAAATACACTACCCCTCATATAGATGCTGTAAACTATGAAATCCAAAGAAATCCGAAATTCTGTCGAACCGAACTTTCCGAAAAAATCCGGAAGTCCGGTCGGAACGAACTTTTGAAAAGTTCGCTCATCTCTAGTGATATCATCAGACTCGTAATTGAGTTGGCTATGGACTGAAGGAGTGACTTAATATGGTGGTTTTGGTGGCCTCCTTACAGGAGCCACCCCTTTACTAGGTCCTTCCATGGAGGGATATCTGGCTAGTCCTGTGTTTTGAGGCTCTGCGGATCTTTTTGCATATGTAGAAAAGAATAACTAATGCAGCACTCCATCAAATGTTAGGTGGTGCAAAGCAAAGCGTCCCCTGTGCACCTACTAAGGACTCCGATACAAACATGCTAAAAAAAATGGTGTTTATTTCATCCTTTACCTAAATAAAATAAATAGCACTTTCTTCACTGTATTCTGAGAGCTGCGGTGGTTTTGCATCTAGGTACAGTATATTACATAGAGACAGTATATGGGGATTTTACTTCTGTTACATTATAGCAAACTACTGTAAATGTGTTAAAACTCTTTCTGATTAGTCTGTTTTCTAAATGGAAGGAAAAAGAAAGAAAAAACAGCAGGATTTTGAATTTACATCTTTCTCTAATGACTTAGACCTTCTTCCAACTGGGACGTCTTTAAGTCATGGAGTCTTCCAATGTAGCCTATAAAACCACTACAGTTTCTTCTAAGTGAATGAAATGCTGCTCAGACATTCCCCCGGAGTTTGGCAGGTGGTAAAACTCCATGTGGTTTTCGGGAGACAGGATTCCATTAAGGAAACTTTCAGTGCTAAAAGCTTTATAGAGAGCTATCTATCTTACGTCATTTATTAGACCCTACATGGGAGAGACAAAGAGCTCACCCTTATGAAAAGGAAACAAGTCTACAAGAACATGAAATCCTTAAAATCTTTAATAACACAAGATTTATTTAATAGAAGTAAATTAAAAATCTATATAACTTTCTGAGACCAGTTGATTTTTTTTTTAATGCTGAAATACCCCTTTAATGCATTCACCTGAGTATAATAAAATCCATTGTTGGCATTAACTTCATACTGTGCTGTGTACGGCTATGTTTACCCAACGTCAGAAAAATACAAAAGGCGTCGGCCTTTTTTCTATTTAAAAAGACGTCTGTTATTTCCGCAATTCCCCGCAATGCACTGAAGTCAATGGAATGACGGACGTCCAATGCACAAAATTCAATTGTAAAGATCATGTTCTGGCAGCCGATACAGGAATGTGCCGCACGCCATCCAGCAGTATATGCTATACGTTGCTATGCAACAGACAGTGTTATACTAAATGTGAACATAGCCAAACAGGGAAATATCAGACATCATTTTAAACTCAAAATGATGGCCATGTTTTTTTTCTTTTCAAAAACAGGGAGGAAAAAACATTTTGTGAACATAGCCTATTACTTAAAAAATGTAACCCCCTTTCCCTCCCTACATATTGTAGAGCATCATGGAAATATACTGTATGGCTATGTTCACACAACGTTTTTTCAGCTCCGTTTAAACTGACGTCCATCATTTTGGGTCTAAAATAACGGTCGTCATTTAACAGCCTGGCCTCCCCTGTGGCTTAATTGAAAAGTCAATCGAATTTAATAGTAAAAACTGAGGAAGAACAGTGACAAAAGAAAAACTGTGTGTAAACAACTAATAAAAAACATCCGCTGTTTGCAAAAAAAGTCCGAAAATAATGATCATGTTCATTATTTTAAAAAAACGGACGTTATTCAATGCATTGTGCGCATCGGACATCCGTCTTCCCATTGACTTCAATGCATTTCCATTGCAGTCAGTTAAATTGCAACAAAAACACATTATTTTTTTTTTAATATCAAAACCGGACGCCTTTTCTTTATTTTTAACGTGGTGTGAACATAGCCTATAGCTGTAAGTTAAATTGTATCTTCCCGGATAATTGTAAAGATATACGTCACTTACTTCCAGGATATTTTCTGGTGTAGGAAAGGGTTACCTGATACTGATGTCTCCCTGTTTGAGCTGTATTAGGGCACGGGTAGATAACAGAGAGGATTTCCATACATTAGCTAAAGCTCTTGACTATGAAAGACTGCAGACTGCTCGCTGAAATCAGTAGATGCTATGAACACTACAGATACCTATTGATTTCTGTCGATTCCCAGTAATTCTTTGAGAATCCTGACAGCAGTTCTCATGCAACAGCTGACAAAAGATATTCTCTGCAGAGAGGCTTACTTTTCATAGGACTGTCCTAAACTAGCGACCAGCCCCTTTAAGGGTTGAGTCACACAGATTTTTTTTATAAAGCGAAAATATATCAATATTTTCATAATTAGGGTCATGATTATGATTTATTATCAAAATATGGGCCTAATTTGGCCTCAAAAACTTATAATAATGGCTTAGTTAAAAAAAAAAAAAAAATTATTGGCTGTCCAACAAAAAACAGACGTAATTGTCTAATTCCTTTATAATCTCCCCCCCCCCTCCCCAAACACTTCATGATTATTATTTGTGGCCACCATTATAAAAAGATGGCTGCCGTTTGTCGTTAAATGAAGGCACGGGAACCTAGCCTTAATCTGTTTTAAAAAAGCATCAATGTATTGATAAGTAACCCTTATTGAGTTGTAATGAGAATTGTCTTGTATTGCCTTTACTATGGATCGGTTGTTTTATTTGCCTGATTGCGATTTGCAAATTCGTCAGATTTGTTTCGCAAATTCGCTAAGCATGGTGGCCGCAGTAGCGAACACACAAGTTCGCTTACACTTACACAGTTGCGAACAATACGCAGTTGCGAACTCTATGCAGTTGCGAATAACAAGATAATGTTGGCATGTTCGAAAATGATTGTTACAAGCATTCCGATCATCGAACAAATTGTTTGTATTGGTAAACACGGACAAGCAGCGTCATGTTCATACGAACACACAAACATTTACAAAAATGTGCGCTCGCCACTATTTTTAATGAAATTCATTTGTATGCAATTCTCGAATATTCGCAAATTAGTACAAATATTCTCGAACTTCACAAAACTAATTTCCGAGTGATTCGCTCATCTCTATTTTCACCAATTATTACATTATTTTATATCACATATTGTTAATGTATCTCTTCTGCAGAGATATTTTTGGTGTGATTTCATGATCAAAGCCATGTATCTGTTGGTATTTTTGTTTTGCTTGTCAGCAGATCACAAGGTGCCAGTCACTACCGTATCGGTAAAGCAGATAAATCCAGCAAAATCTACATGATAAGGCTCAAAGGATGGAAACTTTGACCTTGCTTGACTAGATGCCGAAAACTATGCTGTGGTGTGTTCCTCAGTCAAAGGAGACAATAGCAATTTCTAAGCACAGGCCTCCAAAGCATTATCTCCCAGGTCTGATGTTGTCTCATTTGTGACCAATCAGGTCGGAAAACATTAACCTTGGGCCTCGTTTAAATTCTCCTTGAAGAGCAGGACAGACGCATGAGGAGGCGATGGGAGTTTGATAGCAGAGCTTTAACTGATCAAGGGTAGCATTTACATGAAGATGTCAATCACATTCTAATTTGAGAAATATACAGAAAGTAGACTTCTAAGTCAAATAATAGTAACAAATAAAAAAATAAATAAATAATAATAATAATAATAATAATAATAATAATAATAATAATAATTTATGCCCAAATCACTTCTTATTGTTGGTGGCCCTGATGAAGCAGTTTTTCCTTAGGCTATGTTCACACAATGTATGTTTTGCATAAATCACGACCGTCGTAATTTAAACAAAACATACGTTGTATTGGAATGAATGGAATCCCTGCCAAAGCGTATACACATAGTATACGCTTCGACCAGGATTCCATCCTGGCGCAAGGAAAACTGACATGTCAGTTTTCAGCGGCCGTTATTCATTAAATAGCGGCCGCACAAGACATGTCAGTTCACACAATGGAGCATGCGGCTCCGGCTGCATGCTCCATTGTGTGCATCAGTGAATTGGGATGCAGGTGCACATGGATGCGCTCACATCCGAATTTACGAGAAATGAAGATCATCCGTCCGGAACTGCAATATCAGCCTGGATGATCTTCAGGGTCACAGAGCGGCAGGTGTTATACAGTACGTAGTGTGAACCCGGCCTTATACTGTATAAAGTATAAAATGCTAGTGTGCTTTGAAAAAAATAAGTTTGTGCTGGGTTTTACACTACGTTTTTTTTCATCTGTTTTTGCAAAAAATGCATAGAAAAACAGATGCACACAAATGCATCTGTTTTTCCATCTGTTTATTATCAATTTTTTTTTTGCAAAAACAGATGAAAAAATGGATTGCAAAAACGTAGTGTGAACTCTTACAAGACATAATGTAATTACAGTGTATTTTTATAGGATGGAGATTTTACACACTGTAGGAAAACATCTAAAATCATTGGGATTTATTTCACGTGAATTTTTTTATTTTATAGTGACTAAGCTTCTCAGTGCAGATATATGACTTAGTTGTTCCTTGAAGAAGAAACAGTATATATGTTTTTTGCTCATTTACCTATGCTCCTCAAGATTTAGTCTCAGGATCCTGATGTATGTGTAAAGAAAAGTATGAGCTTAAACAAATTATTCAAATTATAAAGGCCCATCTTCTCCACTAGCGGTGAACACCCTTTATTCCGAGGCTTAACTCGGAGATGCTGGGCCAAAATGCTAAATTTGTTACATGGCCCCTAAGTAGCGTTGAGCAAGCATGCTTTGGGATTGAGCACTATCCTCAACTGTTTGCATTACTGCAAGACAAATTAGAACTCCGGTAGAATGCCGTCAATTGCCAGTAGATCACGGGAGTTCTATTGTGTCTTGCACTAACCGATTCCATTTTTTTAGTTCTAATTTTTCAAAATTTATTTACACATCTCTTGAAAGATTGAACAATGCTTGACTCGAGTAAGGAACACTCAAGTATTTTAGTGATCGCTCAACATTATGTCAAACTATAATGTACTGGTTTCCCTATGCAGAGAGAACTAATAGGCCCCCTCAAGCTCCTGGATCCATGTGAAACAGTACCCTCTGCATTCCTCATAGTAGTATGCCCCCTAACACCAACTTAGACCTATCTTGCAAAGTTAATTTAATCATGTCTGGGATAAATATCTATCCCAGCATAAAGATAATAAGGAAATAATGAAAAGGCAGACTAGGTGGACCATGTGGTCTTTTCCCACTGTCAGTCTTCAAGGTTTCATGTTCAAGGTTTCAATGTTGATTGATAAGTTGTGCTTGATATGGTTCTGAACTCATGTCCACATCTTTGAGAAGTTCATACAGTATGTGTCTGAGAAAGTGATATAGGGATTCATAAATATATTTGTCAGAAAACCGGCATAGGCTATGTTCACACAACGTCAAAAATAGAGAAAAGGCGGCTGATTTTGATATCCAAAAAAAGTTAGTTATTGCCGCGATTTAACTGATTGCAATGGCAATGCATTGAAGTCAATGGAAAAACGGACGTTCAATGCACACAATGTATTGAATAACAGACGTTTTTGCCATAGATGTCAAAATAATGAACATGATCATTATTTTCGGGCGTCTTTTGCAAACAGCGGGTGTTTTTTTTATTAGTTGTTCACACACAGTTTTTCTTTTGTCACCATTCCCTCTCTGTTTTTACTATTAAATTCAATGGAATTTTCAATTAAGCCGCATCCAAAGGCCAATTAGTAACCAAACTAGAATAATGTACAAACACCCGTCATTGCACTAAGGGGAGGCCAGACAGCTAAAGGATGTCCGTTATTTTAGACTCAAAATGACGGATGTCTTATTAAACAGAGCTGAAAAAATGTTGTGTGAACATAGCCTTACTGTATATAGAAAGAAGTTTAACACAATTATTATTATTATAATATTATTTTTAATTATTTATGTAATTCTTCTTCTTATATGTAATAATAATAATAATAATAATAATAATAACTAGAGATGAGCGAGTAGTGAAATATTCCACTTTTGAGAACTCGAATAGGCACCGATATTCGACTTTTCAAACGAGTATTCAATCCCATTATAGTCTATGGGAAAAAAATTTGCGGCACTTGGAAATCAAAATTCGACCACTTGGAGGTCACCAAGTGCCCCATGAAACCTCGCTAAACGATGCAAACACCTCCGGAATGACACTGGGACGTTAGGGGGAGCATGTCTGGGTGCACCTAACACCCCAAAATCGCAGTATAATGCCACTCCGCAGTTGCGAAGGAAAAATATTTGCGAAGGCTTTACGAACATTTATGGCAATATTCACACATTTTGTTTGTATTTCTTGCACAGTGTTACATACATGATTCCAATGTGCGTCCGCAGAGCGTCATGTTATTCGCACGTATCACACGTAATGGTGTACGAACGGTACTGGAACAGTATGTATGACGTGCCTTTTTCTGGGCTACTGGAACAGTATGTATGACGTGCCTTTTTCTGGGCTACTGGAACAATATGTATCATGTGCCTTTTACTGGGCTACTGAAACAGTATATATCAGGTGCCCTTAGTGGGCTACTGGAACAATATGTATAACGTGCCCTTAGTGGTGTTAAACAAGGACACTATTAGTCACTTGTACACACAGGGTACTGGAATGAATACACCTGCTGCTGCTGCTGTTATATCATCTATTTCTTAGCACTGAGAAGCTTTGGATTCAGAGATGACTTTTTCGCTGCATATTAGCCCTGAAAAGGACTTTTGGGTTCTGTAGTAAGCCTGCCTAACCAAAACGCTACTGAAAGCGCATCTGCGATCGAGAGGCGGAGCCAAGTATTTAAGATTCGAGGTCATGTGGTTTAGCTATCAAATGAAGTTAGAAGCCATTTTTCGTGCTGTGTGCGTACTCCCAGGGTCCCTCACGGCCTTCCTGCATGGTCATTGGATTAAAAAAAGCACCAACTGCGATGGGAGGGCTTTCGAATGTTTCCCGCGTATTCGCCTCGATTGAATTTGAATCTTTTGAATACTGCAATATTCGATCGAATACCTATTCAATCGAATCGTATTCGCTCATCTCTAATAATAATAATAATAATAATAATAATATTGTATTTGTTATTATTATTATTATTATTATTATTATTATTATTATTATTAATATTTGTCTAATTCCAGTTAAGGAGGAAGGGAGGTGGAATCTTAGGCCACTTCTACAGAAGAAAATAACCAAGTGATAAAGAAATATTTCAGATCAGACAGAGGTTGGTTCATCTAAAAATCTGTCACAGCTTTTGTTCACAACAATAATGGGGTCTTAGTTTGTTTTGTGCCCGAACCGAACTGTGCTCAATTTGTTTGCTTTGGTTTATTGATGTGTACGTCTGCAAAACCCAATCATAATTTACCCAAGATCCACATATAAACATCCAACAGAATGAATGAAAGCTGCTTCTTTTCAGTGGGGGTTGTAAATATGAGCTATCGATTTCCTGTGCAGTTAATGTAAATGTAATTGATGTTTGATAAAGCGACTGCGAGATGCAGTGAGGTTTTGATTTGCTTGAGTGACAGTGATGCGGATTAGACAGAATGTGTTTGTAAATCAGGCTGAGGAATCCATCTTATTCCTGTCTATGTACACGTAGTATAAGGTGATACTGAAAAACCTCCATTATATACTGTATTGCCATGTTCAGACCTTGTAAGAGACTGGCCAAAGTACCAACCGGATGATCTTTACTGCCGCTGAGTTCTGATGCTGGTGCATCCATGCGCGCCCGCATTAGAACTCCCCACAGCACACTATGAAGCGTGTGGTCAGAGCCGCTCGCTCCATAGTGTGCACTGACAGGGTTTTCTGCAGCCGCTATTCAGTGAATAGCGGCCGCAGAAAACTGAAACATGTCACTTTCTTGCGGCACCGCTAGGGATCCCGGCCGGAGTGTATACCATGTGAGTACACTCTGGCCAGGATTCCCTCAGCATGCAGCACTCCGTAAGTACCGCAGAAATCATGACCATTTTTACAATTTCTGCGGAACTTACCTAGTGTGAACATAGCCTATATTTGCATTTATGGAAATATTTACTTACATGAAAGAAGCCTTTTACCCAATCGGGTTGATTATTGCTTCAGGTAAAAGACTTATCAGTCAACTGGCCACTGCTTAGGTTGGGTTCACACCGCGCTTTTGCAGTACGTTTAATGGATCCGTTTTTAAGCTGTTACTTTTAACGTACAGAAAAACTTGATCATCCACTTTTTGTGTGTGCTAAAAAAAAAAAAAAAATAATCTAAACAGATGGACGCAATTGCATTCATTTTTGCATTTATTTTTTCCCATAAAACCCTAAAAGGACAGTAAAAATGCAGTGTGAACCCAGCCTTATTTGTTGGTGGTCTTAGCATTCACACATGGTATTTTGATCAGCGTTTTTAACCAAAAAGCAAAAAAGAAGATAGAACTTTCCAGGTTAGTCCTGGCTTGAACAGGGGAGTGAAAACATCTCTGCCCTGTCTCCTCAGGATTTAGCATTAGACTCACACTAAGGGACATATTACATGGCTCGTTATTGCTATTGCACTCATGGACAACAAGCGGGAGACTAGATATTCATTTTTTGTCAACATAAATCAAAGTCAGTGCTTTATGGCTATACATCACAACCGGCTTGTTTATGTATGTCTTTCATGTTTAACCGTGCCTCCACCTTAACTGTAGAAAAAGTGGATCAAGTAAGCAAACAGCACCCCATGCAATATTAAGCGGAATACACTACCAGCAACACATAAGTGCTCCAAAAGCATTCAGAGACTGTATTCCAGTAAAACTGCTAAAAGGAACTGCAGTCACATGACCCTTATCTTCCAAGTTCTTCTATCTATCTATCTATCTATCTATCTATCTCCTATCTATCTATCTATCTCCTATCTATCTATCTACCTATCTATCTATCTCCTATCTATCTATCTATCTATCTATCTATCTATCTATCTATCTCCTATCTATCTATCTATCTATCTATCTATCTATCTATCTTCTATCTATCTATCTATCTATCTATCTATCTATCTATCTATCTCCTATCTATCTATCTATCTATCTATCTATCTATCTATCTATCTATTATCTATTTATCTATCTATCTATCTCCTATCTATCTATCTATCTATCTATCTATCTATCTATCTATCTCCTATCTATCTATCTATCTATCTATCTATCTATCTATCTATCTATCTATCTCCTATCTATCTATCTCCTATCTATCTCCTATCTATCTATCTCCTATCTATCTATCTCCTATCTATCTATCTATCTATCTATCTATCTATCATCTATCTATCTATCTATCATCTATCTCCTATCTATCATCTATCTATCTATCTATCTATCTATCTATCTATCTATCTATCTATCTATCTCCTATCTATCTATCTATCTATCTCCTATCTATCTATCTATCTATCTATCTATCTATCTATCTATCTATCATCTATCTTTCTATCTATCTCCTATCTATCATCTATCTATCTATCTATCTATCTATCTCCTATCTATCTATCTATCTATCTATCTATCTATCTATCTATCTCCTATCTATCTCCTATCCATCTATCTATCTCCTATCTATCTATCTATCTATCTATCTATCTATCTCCTATCTATCTATCTATCTATCTATCTTTCTATCTATCTATCTATCTATCTATCTATCTATCTATCTTTCTATCTCCTATCTATCTATCTATCTATCTATCTATCTATCTATCTTTCTATCTCCTATCTATCTATCTATCTATCTATCTATCTATCTATCTATCTTATTGTTTTGTTACTTATATATTGTATTGGAGCTGAGTGCAGGTTGGGGACCTCTATAGCCTAACAGTATTACATATACTATATTATATTATAGCTACAACTTACACCTAATAAAGCACTTACTTATATGCTGGCACTCAGCTTTTGGGGACCTTTGTCCAGCTCCGTCAATTCAATTTGCCTTAGTACACATACAAGATTTCTATTAACACCCTCCTCATACTCTCTCTGCTCATTGGTATTCAAGAATTAGAATTTTTGTAACTACCTTTGTTTAACAAGGTTGTAAGAAGAACAATAGTACCTGAATTTGTTCCTGCTTATTAACCATTTCAGGTAAACGGCAAGGGTTAATTGGACACATTGAATAATTTCTCCTTATGTGCCCTAGGGGAACATAAATTATTCACACTCAACATAAAGAAAACCTAAAAACATTAGTGAAAAACTCTTCAGGGACTCAGTATGTAAATGCTCTGCAGCAAGCAGATGGCTGATAATGGCTAGCTGCCACTGAGGTAGTGAAGCGTGCAACAATAGCAAGATTGCAATATGATTTTAACTGTGTCTCTTTACTCTGTGATTTAAAGAGAACAAATAGAAGTTAGAGTGTTTTTCAAAGTTCTTCCTTTCTTCCTTGAATCTCAGGGAAAAAAAAGATAATATTGCAAAAGACAGCAGCCCTGAAGTGCAGTTGAATTCCTTTCAGTTTGATGAAAGTACTTGATGCTCCGCTAGATAAAAATTGAGGATTTCCACAAGGGCCATTATCGCTTTCAAACAGCAAAGGGCAACATGGTATCAACAGGAAATACAAAGAGACGGAATGGAGTGGTAATGGAGTTGTAATGACGGGTGCTGATATTGTCTATGGATGTGCTAGTAAGGAACAGAATATAGATCCTATTCATTCACATGTTTTGTATATTTTTATACAAGAAATATCTCAATTTTAATGTTTAGGATATTTTGAGAGTGTTGCCATTGGCTGCCATAGAGATCTCAGAGAAGTCTAGTTGACAGAGAAATTTGCCACATAAGTACAAATATTTTATTGAAGGAAGTTGGGTCCTAAATGGTTAAAGTGTAACTGTCATTTCCGGGTCATTTTTCTGAAAACAATAAATATCTATAGTACAATTGATTTTTAAGAAACTCTGCAATAGTTTTTATTTACCAAAAGAATTTCCTTCTGTACTGAAAAAGCAGTTTTCCTAGCTCCCCCCTCACTTTAGAAGAAGCAGGATTTCTGTGTCCATTATGCTCTATGGAGAGGGGAGGGGCTGAGAGGAGTGAGTGAGCACAGATGAGTCCTGCACAGCACAACACCCTGCAACCTTCTCTCAGCAAGTTCCAAGGTAAGCAATGACCTTTCTGACCCCTAGATGCCCAGAAAGTCTACAAACAGCTGACGTTAAAGTCTCTTCTTCCTGCTCACTCATCTCCATCGGCCTCTCCCCCCTCCATAGGATATAATTGGCACAGCACAACCCGTCTTCACTTGCTTCTCTGTAATGAAGTCGGCTTTGCCTAATAATGCACAGATAAGAAATTTTGGAAATTGCTTTTTGAGCACAGTAAGAGGTTTTTTTGCCTCATAAAACCTATTATACTTATACTACTGATTTCTGAAAAAAAAAAGAAAAAAAAAATGACAGTTACGCTTTAAGTTTACAATAGAAAGATTACACACAGATACCGGACTTAAGGATTCAGAAGCACAGTCAGGATGTATTTCTTTTGTATTTGGAGACTATATTACTATGGCAACATAATTTCCTGCTAAAAAATAAAATGTCTAGTAATAGTCTTCTAGATCCTACAACCGACCATGGATAATTGCTCATCAACAAGGATGTATCAAACTTTTTTTTCCCTATACAATTTTTGGTTGAATGTTAACTAAAAATGTATTGGACATTAAAAAGTAGCTGTTTTTACAAAAAGAAAAAATCGTATATGTTACTGAGACCCTTACTAGTCTGGACAACGAGCGGGAAGAATTGCATGGTAGAGCATATCACTCTCCGACCTTCAGACATCTTTTTCTAGGCAGCTCAATTTCAAGTCTATGGGGCTGTCTAGATCGAGAGGGAAAGTGAACAATGAGACCCCGACCCCCACCCCTTTTCAAAATATTTGATGTCCTCTGCATATCGAAAAACAAACAACGTTTCGACCACAGTCTGGTCGAAATGTTGCCTTTTTGAAGTTCTTCTGGATGCTGTTTAAGCCTTTTTGGTTTCTGATAACTACTTGCTGGCATTCTGGGATTACTAATCTTACAACGAGCATCCATACTTCTACTAATTGTTGGATGTATCGAATTCCCTGGTGTTGTTGGACCTCCATTTTTGTTATGTCCCTGAGAAATGTCATTTCCCCCCCCCCCCCCTTTTTTTTTTTTGACAAGAAGTCTTTAATGTAAGAGCTCCATGCATTACAAAAAAAAACTAAGTGGTCCTTCACAATTTGAAGCATAATCCCCAGCTTACTATACATAAGGAAACTAATCTGAATTCATTCAAAAACAATTGTGGGGGAGGGGAGCAATAACATTTAACGGTGCATGGCAATAACATATAATGAAGTCCATACTGCAGAGAAGATTTATTCAGTGATCAGTCAATCCATACATCCTCTATTTATAATGACAGTCTTAGATCATGTAGTCCATCATTATGTGACAGCGCAGTATGCATCAAGACTCATATAACACACTCTATACAGATTTAACTCATACATCAAGAATCTCAAAACTTTCAGTTCTTAGCCAGTATGGTTTTATCTCAATGCTAACTATGCATACATTTTCTTTTTTCTACATTGTAACCTGTATATATACTAGAGTAAATATAGCATGCACAACATGTCAAAGCATACAGTACAGAAATACAGTGCAGTACAGAAATAATACATTTCTATACATCATACAAAGGTACAGTATTGGCAATACAGAGAATAGTAACAATATTTGAAAATATTTGAAAGTCATAAAAGCAATATTTGCTAAAACAAACTTGTCTCTGCAGTAACAGCCTGCTCAGCCAATCACTGTCCACAAGGATGTCCCGTCTCATTCAGTGATTGGCTAAATGGTCTGTCACTGCCAAAATGAGTGGCGGTAGATACAGTCCAAGGTGGACCCGATAGCAGCCAGGAGGACACCAGAAAAGATAACCCCTTTAATAAACAACAACAAATCTATTCTTTATTACAAAAAGTTTTCACATTTTTACAAATCATAATAAAAATTGAGTTTATACACACACACACACACAAACACACACACAAAACTTTTTGTTTACGCCAAGGAAAAAGATTTCATATATGAAGCCATGCCCCTTTTGTGAAGTAGTGGGGTTTGTCGGGAACTTTGGAGACGTGTCTAAAGCTTTGATCTGTACCGATTGCTAGAACGAGCTGGGAGAACACCCCAGTGATCACAATACTCTCCCGGATCTGTGTTACGTGAGATGTTGGGCTCATAATGTGCCCCCTGTATACTGGTATTGTTGTTAATATTGGCCTCGGTATACTGGATTTAGCCAGTAAGAGTATTGTGGCAGCAATGTTTCCTTCCTTAATTATGTCCTCTTAAGTCTTGCACATACACCATTGCTACTGAGTAGTGATCATCATTTAAGTCCGTCATTATAAAACAATGGCCGTTATTTGGCATTAAAAAAATAAAAAGTTGTATGAACATAGCCTTACGCAGTAGTGATGTTTGAAGTAAATGACGATACTAATGTAAACCTGAACATGAATGACTTCACACTCTATTACCTGTATACATTAGAGTTGAGCAAACTTCAAGCAGCTACTGCTGTCTCCATGTTTTCTAAGACTCCCTTGAGCTGCATCGAACTTTAGCAGTCACTGATAATCAAATGTCGCATGCACAGGTTCGGACAAACCCAAGCGGAGTCAAAATTCACTCAACTCTAGTATACTTGAACCAACCTGAAGTGTCCAATGAAGGTCCACCTAGTTAGGATGGACGCTAAGACATTTTTGTGGGTTTCCATAATAACAAACATTCAATGACAAATTGCGTAAGGTGTGCAGAGTCCTCCTTGTGTGGTCTATATATAGATGAGTAATTCCGCTCAGGCAGCCACCAATGCACAGTGTTATTGATCCCAATTAGATGACGCCAATGGGAAAATGGCGATGTTCCTGCGTTCTGCTCTTCGATGTGACAGGGAAATTACAAATGAGCTTCTATTGTTGTGATATTTCTTCCTAAATCAGTTCCTTTTTATAACTATATGACATACTGAATACCCTTGTCATGATTAAAAGCGTTATCTGAGGACGGATATTAGAGGTAGATCACTATGATATGTTGCCAGTGTTTAATTGATGAGGATTTGACCATTGTGACCCCTTCAATCACAAGAAAATAGCCGTGAAACTGCGGCTTCATGGAGCTCCACTTGACTCTCTTTGAAGTGCATAAAGCCGACCCCAATTTAATTCAATTCAGTAACTGTCACAGTGGGTACTAATAAAGCTGAAGAAAGCAGAAAGAAGACAATGTTGGCATGGCATCACGACAGCCTGCCATACATTCTAGAGATCAATAAAGGTCCCAATGGTTGGAGCTTCGATGGTTGGACTTAGTGACAAGCCACCATATTGTTATAAAACCCTTGAAAAAAGAAACTATAAATAATATACGTTTTAGGGCACAGACTGCCCTTGGTATGTAATTGGTGTTAAGTGAGCACTTAAAAAGTTCAAATGCTCATTACTCAGTTCAGGCATTTTTCAATGCTCAAGTGGTTGACTCGAGTAACCAATCCTATTGAAATCAAAGGGAGACTTCAGCATTAACCAAATGCCCCCTGCATGAGAGAGTGCCCCCAACTCATGAACACATGCCTACATGATGGTCAGTAACATATAATCTATTTAGCATGCTTATATCCACATGGAAGGGTTCATTCACACATTTGAAACTGTAGATTTTTCATTGATATCTGAGGCATGAAATCTGCAGCTTTAAATCCGGCCAAAACGTATTCTTTTGTCTAACTTAAAGTTAGACAAATTCCTAATGTACATTAATTATGGTAAATGCACATACTGTATAGTGCTATTTCCCTTAATTTAGTAAATCAGGCAGGGTTCAGATTCTGTAAAAAAAAAAAAAAAAAAAAAAGTGACGTCACGAATCAGTTGTAATTCCTATGGAGTGTCCAGCATCGGGACTATATATAGAAGTCTATGGCACTGTATTGAGTCTATGGAAGTGTATGTAATGTAATGTAATGTACACTATGCTTTATTGATTGAACACATTTATGGAATACTTTGTGGAGCAAGTGTCCTTGCTCCCCAAAGTATTCTATAAATGTATTCAATTAATACATTTGGAGGGCACTGAGCAGGGAGGGAAAAAGGTGCCTGTGCATCTAAGTACCTTCCCCTCCCTCCCTGCTCGGTGCTGTACTACTCTACACTGTACTACTCATCCCATCATGTGCTCATGATGGGGGAGTAGTATCAGGGCCACCCACATCACCAAGCCCCCTCCCCCCCCCCCCCCCCCCCGCCGCCATATATGCACTGTACTTCTCCTCCCATCATGTGCTTATAGTATGAGCAGATGATGGGGGAGTAGTAGCAGGGTTATCCCTATCACCAGCATCCCCCACCCCCGCCACCTCTAATGCCACCGTTGCACTACAGTTCACATCCCGTGCCTCGGTGCCCTCTAAATGTATCGATTGAATACATATATGGAATACTTTGGGGAGCAAGTGTCCTTGCTCCCCAAAGTATTCCATAAATGTATTCAATCAATAAAGCATAGTGTACATTACACTACATTACATTACATACACTCCCATAGACACAATACAGTGCCAAAGACTTCTACATATAGTGTGCTGGATACCCCATAGGAATTACAACCGGTTTACTGACATTCTCAGGGTCGGTATTGATTATAGGGTATTGATTATAGATTATGATTATAGAGAAACATTTCAATTTGTTATGAGTCTTAATAGTTAATTCAGATATGTTTCAGCTTCACTCCAGGACTTCCTCTTTCTGGATGACTAAAAGAGAATCTTGACAGCTTGCCAATTGCTAGGCAGACGAGCTCCTGAACTTGCTATATACCATATTAATGCAATAATATAACGATTCGTTGTGCACTTTTATATCTGAAAATCAAGTTATCCAATCATGCTATACCAAATATATACATGTGACTATGTGACCACTCCTGTATTCCATGATTATAAAATGAGAAACATTCCAATAAAAAAGGGAAGTTGTGTGCACACATCTGTGTCCTGTCTCCATGTGTTCTGTATTGGGGCTTCTAATACGGGCTATGCGGGCACAGACGAGTTAATTAGAACAGACAGTTAATTGATGCAAGGTGACTAAAAATAGACTCATCACCTTGACAACATCACGTTTTTTTTACAGAATCTGAACCCTGCCTGATCTACTAAATTAAGGTAAATAGCACTATATGTGCATTTCCCATAATTATTGTACATTAGGAATTTGTCTAACATTCCTTATGTAATAACATATTAACCCCTTAGTGACCGCCGATACGGCTTTCTACGGCGGTCACTAATGGTCCTTATTCTGCTGCCATCAGCTTTTTACGGCGATGGCAGAGAATAAGGCTGCGGGGCCGGGACGGCCCCCACCCCATCCCCCCGGCTACCGGAGGTAGCTGAGGAGTTGGGGCAGTGTGTGGGGTCCATCCCGGCCCCCCCCCCTTACCGACGATCGCCGCTATTAACGTTATAGCGGTGGCCGTCGGTAAAGGGGATTACCGGTGCCGCCGCCGCCTTTCATCTCCCCCCGCCGTAGATTCGTATTATTCAGATGAAATAAGTGTATATCAGACCCCAGATCAGACCCCCCCTAGTGCCCCGATAACTAAACCCCCTCCCCCGGCGGCCATCATTTCCAAGATGGCCGCCGCCATCGCTGTGAACCGACTAACGTCGGTTCACAGCGATTAAAAAGTTAAAATGAATGAAAGCCCCATACTATATACCGCTGATCGCTTGTACCATGTGCTCCCGGCACTTTTTATCCCCTGTCACCATAAATGATTGGTGACAGGGGATAAAAAGTGATGTCCCCCCACCCCCCAAGTCGCCCCCCACCCCCCCCTGTCACCCCCGTCCCCCAGTCACCCCCCCCCCCCTTCCCCATATACGTTACCTGCTCCTGGAGCTCCTTCCTCCTCGACGTCCTGGCTGGTTATGAAGTGCGCATGCGCTTCACAACCAGCCAACTCTGAAAATTTAAAGTGACAGAGACCAATTTGGTCTCTGTCACTGAACTATGATTACTGTGATAGAAAATATCACAGTAATCATAGTAATACAGTGAAAATGAATATGTAAAGTACAAAAAGTGACAAACATACAAAAAAATAAAACACACACTTTTTATTATAGTAATAATTGCAGTTTACTCCCAAATTACCCCTAACCCCTCCCCAGATTACCCGTAACCACCGCACGTTGCCCGTAACCACCGCACGTTGCCCATAACCACCGCACGTTGCCCGTAACCACCGCACGTTGTCCGTAACCACCGCACGTTGCCCGTAACCACCGCACGTTGCCCGTAACCACCGCACGTTGCCCGTAACCACCGCAAATTGCCAGTGACCCCCTCCAGATTGCCCGTAACCACCCCAAATTACATGTACCCACCCCAGATTACCTATAAGCACTTCAGTTTATCAGTAACAATCCCAGATTGTCTGTAACCCTTCCAGGTTGCACATAAACCCCCCAGGTTCCCCGTAATCATGCCAGATTACATGTAACCCCCCCAGATTGCACGTAACCACCGCGCGTTGCCTCTGACCACGCCACAATGCCTCTGACCACGCCACAATGCCTCTGACCACCGCACGTCGCCTCTGACCACCACATGTCGCCTCTGACCACCATACGTCGCCTCTGACCACCACACGTCGCCTCTGACCACCCCAAATTGCCAATGACCCCCTCCAGATTGCGGTGCCCATGTCAGATTACAGGTACCCACCCCAGATTGCCTATAAGAACTTCAGTTTATCCGTAACCACCCCACATTGCCCGTAACCACCCCACGTTGCCCGTAACCACCCCAGATTGTCAGTAAGCACTGCAGGTTGCGCGTAACCACCCCACGTTGCCCGTATCCACCTCAGATTGTCTGTAAGCACTGCAGGTTGCCCGTAACCAGCCCATGTTGCCTGTAACCACCCCAGATTGTCTGTAAGCATTGCAGGTTGCCCGTAACCACCCCACGTTGCCCGTATCCACCCCAGATTGTCTGTAAGCACTGCAGGTTGCCCGTAACCACCCCACGTTTCCCGTAACCATCCCAGATTGTCTGTAAGCACAGCAGGTTGCCCGTAACCAGCCCACGTTGCCCGTTACCAGCCCACGTTGCCTGTAACCAGCCCATGTTGCCTGTAACCACCCCACGTTGCCGTAACCACAGCAGGTTGCCCGTGACCACCACACGTTGCCCATAACCACCACACGTTGCCCGTAACCACCCCGCGTTGCCTGTAACCACCCCACGTTGCCTGTAATCACAGCAGGTTGCCCGTGACCACCCCATGTTGTCCGTAACCACCCCAGATTACCTGTAACCACCTCAGGTTGCCCATAACCACCCCTGGTTGCCCGTAACCACCCCACATTACCTGTAATCTCATTTTTTTTATTTTATTTTAGTAACTGCGCTATTCTAATAACCATTACTAGCTGCAGTTTTGCTCCTGTAAATTGGCGCTCCTTCCCTTCTGAGCCCTGCTGTGTGCCCATACAGTGGTTTATGCCCACATATGAGGTACCATTTTACTCAGGAGAACCTGCGTTACAGATTTTGTGGTACGTTTTCTCTCCTGTTCCTCGTCAAATTGAGAAATTTCAAACTAAACCAACATATTATTGGAAAAATTCGAGTTTTTCATTTTTACTGGCCAATTTTGAATACTTTCCTCTAATACCTGTGGGGTAAAAATGGTCACCACACACCAAGATGAATTCTTTGAGGGGTGCTCTTTCCAAAATGTGGTGACTTTTGGGGGGAATCTATTCTGCTGACACTACAGGGGCTCAGCAAACGCACCTGGCGCTCAGAAACTTCTTCAGAAAAATCTGCACTGAAAATGCTAATTGGCGCTCCTTCCCTTCTGAGCCCGGCTGTGTGCCCATGCAGTGGTTTATGCCCACATATGGGGTACCGTTCTACTCAGGAGAACCTGCTTTACATATATTGCGGTGACATTTCTCTCCTGTTCCTCGTGAAATTGAGAAATTTCAAACTAAAGGAACATATTATTGGAAAAATTCGAGTTTTTCATTTTTACTGTCTACTTTTGAATACTTTCCTCAAATACCTGTGGGGTCAAAATGCTCACCACACCCCAAAATAAATTCTATGAGGGGTGCACTTTCCAAAATGGAGTGACTTATTGGGAGATTTTACTCTGCGGACACTACAGGGGCTCTGCAAACGCACCTGGCACTCGGAAACTTCTTCAGCAAAATCTGCATTGAAAAAGCTAATTGGCGCTCCTTCCCTTTTGAGCCCTCCTGTGTGCCCATACAGTGGTTTACGCCCACATATGGGGTACCATTGTACTCAGGAGAACCTGCGTTACAAATTTTGTGGTACTTTTTTCCTCTTGTTCCTCGTGAAATTGAGAAATTTCAAACTAAAAGAACATAATATTGGAAAAATTTGAGTTTTTCATTTTTACTGTCTACTTTTGAATACTTTCCTCTAATACCTGTGGGGTCAAAATGGTCACCACACACCAAGATGAATACTTTGAGGGGTGTACTTTCCAAAATGGAGTGACTTATGGCGAGATTTTACTCCGCTGGCACTACAGGGGCACTGCAAACGCACCTGGCGCTCGGAAACTTCTGCAGCAAAATCTGCATTGAAAAAGCTAATTGGCGCTCCTTCCCTTCTGAGCCCTCCTGTGTGCCCATGCAGTGGTTTATGCCCACATATGGGGTACCATTGTACTCAGGAGAACCTGTGTTACAAATTTTGGGGTACTTTTTTCCTCTTGTTCCTCGTGAAATTGAGAAATTTCAAACTAAACGAACATATTATTGGAGGAATTCGAGTTTTTCATTTTTACTGTCTTCTTTTGAATACTTTCCTGTAATACCTGTGGGGTCAAAATGGTCAACACACACCAAGATGAATTCTTTGAGGGGTGTACTTTCCAAAATGGGGTGACTTATGGGGGGTTTTCTCTCTTCTGACACTACAGGGGCACTACAAACGCACCTGGCGCTCAGAAACTTCTTCAGCAAAATCTGCATTGGAAAAGCTAATTGGCGCTCCCTTCCTTCTGAGCCCTGCTGTGTGCCCATACAGTGGTTTACGCCCACATATGGGGTACCGTTGTACTCGTGCTTTTTGTCTCATATTCCTTTTGAAAATGAGAAACTTTAATCTAAACGTATATATTATTGGAAAATTTAAATTTTCATTTTTTTTACTGCCTAATTGTGAATACTTTCCTCCAGCCCCTGTAGGGTTAAAATGCTCATTATACCCCTACATTAATTCTTTAAGGTGTGTAGTTTCCAAAATGGGGTCACTTATGGGGGTTTTCAGGATACCAGACTTCTAAATCCATTTAAAAAAAGAACTGGTCCCTAAAAAAATCAGTTTCACGAAAATGTGATAATTTGCTGATAAATTTCTAAGCCCCATAACACCCTAAAAAAGTAAAATATGTTTACCAAATTATGCCAGAATGAAGAAGACATATTGGTAATGTGACTTAGTAACTAATTTATGTGCTACGACTTTCTTTTTTTAGAAGCAGAGAATTTGAAAGTTCATAAAATGCTAATTTTTTTAATTTTTCATGATATTTTGATGTTTTTCACAAAAAACACACAAAGTAGTGACCAAATTTTGCCACTAACATAAAGTGCCATATGTCACGAAAAAACAATCTCAGAATCGCTAGCATACGTTAAAGCATCACTGAGCTATAAGAGCATAAAGTGAGACAGGTCAGATTTTGAAAAATTAGCCTGGTCATTAAGGCCCAAACTAGCTGCAGCACGAAGGGGTTAAAAATTTATTTTGGCCGTACTTCTCCTTTAAAGCTAGAGCTAGAGCTTGCTATTTATGGCCTCAAATAATGTTCATGATCGCTATTTGTAGACGGCAATAAACAATAGACGCCAGTCATTTCAAGCGAAAATCCTGTAGCGGGAACATTAAAGTGTCACTGTCTTTACAAAAATTACAAAAAACTTTTGACATGTCATAGAGACATAAAAAAAACAGGAATTGGAAGCACTCTAATGTCTGTAGGTTGCATGGCACATGTGGCTAAATTTCAGGGGAAAAATAAGCAGGTACAGGTTGCTGTTGCTTTTTTATTTTTGTATGTTGCAGACATGTCAAAAGTTTTGATCATTCCAAGGTCTGAGTGTTCACACCCGTACAGATCGCCCTGCAGTGCGCCCATTCTCTGCTCTGTGTTAAAAAAAAGTGTTGGACTTATAAGGGAGCTCTACGGAGCCTGAGCCTGAGCCTGACCCTTCAAAACTTTTTGTTTTCAAGGTTTTTTGTATATTTTTTTAAGGCTTTATTTATTTAGCAACTAAATTGCTAATCATAATTGTTAGGGATGAGCGCAACTCAAGCATGCGCGAGCCTTTGAATACAATTGACTGCCAACTTGTTCACCGTGCTGGAGCTGCGCTCATCTCTAATTATAAAGACCGAAGCAGTTCATTTTTTCTAATACCTTTTAGTGACCAGCTGGTGTTGTTTTTTAGGACTGGATATATATGTTGCATCTCTTAAGACCTAGTGATGTCCATTCATCAGATATAAGAAGATGAGGACTGAACTGGCCGCAATTAGTGGTGAGCGAACATGCTCGCAAATTTATACAAACATGACGCAAATTGTTCATGTTCACCTATCACACGAACATATTAGAACTTGCGAATGCAACTGCATAATTTACACTTTGCACTTGGTAATCTATATGCATGTGCGCGGACCAAAACGTACGCTACTACTGTATGTTCGTTAGTTTTACATGAATGTTCGGCGAACATGAACACGAACCGATCACAATATTTTTTTTATTATGGGCGAGGAAGAGTGCAGTCGGCACTGGCAGTAACCCTAACTGTATCGGACACAATCACCGGGACGAGACCTGTATACTTGTACTAGAGGTGCTCCCAAACGACAGAATAAAAAGTATATGGCAAAATGAAGAAGAAAGAGCTGGGGCACTCAACGGTCTTCCAAGCTAACAGTCCTTTATTGCTTGAGACTTCAATCCATAGGTGAGGGAGGACAGGTGGACTTGCGGGCGCGTACAATCCTGGAACGACGTTTCACAACATTTTTTTTTTAATATGTTCGTGTTCGGCATACGAACTGAACATCTGGATGTTCGCTCATCACTAGTTGCAATACATGTTGTATCGTAACTGTCTTACTGGTGGAGGGCAAAGTATTTTATCCATTTAGGTAGGAGAACAATTTCTTATGCCTGGCAGTGTATGCTATTGATCAGCATGTGCTATTCAATTTAACAGCACGCATGTTGTTATCACATTAGTAACACTAGCGTACACCAGTGTCAGGGCTAACTGGATTCACTTATTTTCAGTTATTTATTTATTTTATTTTAATTTATTTTGTGCTTTATTTTCTTCCCCCTAGAATTACAGTAAAACTTAGCTTGGTTAATCAATTCCTAATTCTCTACATATAATAGAAAACTGTAAAGCTTTAGTTTTGGTAAAAATTGCAAATGTTATTTATGTCTTTGACATAAAACAATGAAATAGATTAAAATACTATGGATTACTTCAGGTGTGTTACACAGACTTATTCAGATATATACATGATTTGTTCAGCCTTAAGATAAAGGCTTTGTTAACATACAGTAGTGGGGTCAGTATTTAGTTCTGTATTTTTAGGGCTCTATTACACAGAGAGATAATCGTCCGAATTGGGCCAATTTGGCCAATTATCGCTCCATTTAATATAGACAACGGTCAGCCAATGAAACAATAATCGTCTGACCATTGGTTTAGGCTTGGACCAATGCCAACTGAGCATCGCTATGTGAAATAGCAATGCGCGGCTGACGACTGACGATTGTTCAAAAACCTGATACCTTACCAGAAGAGAAGACAGGGAAAGGGGAGAGGTAAGGTATCAGGTATTTGGGCAATGGCTGCATGGTCGCTAACAATGTCCATGCAGCCCTTACTGCCTGATTATCGCACCATCAAATATGTTCAGTAAATGAGCGCCAATCTAGCAGATTGTCACTTATTAACTGAAATGATCGAGCTGTCGTTGACCCATGTAATAGGACCCTTAGTAATAGTCAGTAGTGTTGAGCGAGCATACTCCAGCATGGGGCACATGGTTAAATGATTAAGTCTCCAATTGATTTCAATGGGGTTTGTCATTCAAAAAATGTTTTAAATCCTTGAATCTAGTAACAAGTACTCAGACATTTAAGTGCTCACTCAACACTAATAATCAGGACTGGAACCGACAGAAAAAAAATAAAATTAAAAAGATTTTATGCGTTTTTGACCCACTCATGGTATTAAGTACAATTCTAAGTACAATACTGACCGAAATACTTAGCCTGAAACTGCCCTCTTAGTATTGTGTGGGATTTCTTTGTGCCATCAAAAAAGCTTTGAGTTATTAAGGAAAAGACTCCACAAGACCTTTGAAGATGGCAGCAAGATGTTAGAAGCAGATCCATTTTGAGTTGAGTTGCGAGATGGGGTAATTGTGGGTCAGAGTTATTTTTCTAGCATATCCCACAGATGATCGACTGGATTGATATCTGTGAAAATAGGGCCAGGTCAGCACCATGAACTCTTTATTGTGTTCCTCAAACCACCCGTAAGCAATTTCAGTGTGACAGGTCACTACTGTTAGGGATTACCATTGCTAGAAAGTATTGTACTTGGTGTGTGGCATGTGATAAATTGTCATCAACCTGAATGCCAGGACGAGAGATTTTCCAACAGAATATTGCCGAGAACGTCACACTGCCTCCACCACCTTACCTTTTTCCTATAACACATTTCCCCCAGACAAATGATGAGCATACACCCAGCCATCCACGTGATGTAAAAGAAAAAGTGAGTCATCACACCTGGACACCTTCCATCCTTTCATGGTCCACTTCTGATGCTTACATGCCCTTTGTATTTGCAGGGGTCATCATGTGCACTATAACCAGTCCGTGACTATTCAGCCTTGTGCAAGCTGCAGTAACAGTTTCTATCATAGCCAGCAATCACTTATTCAACAATTTGTTCTTCAGTGGAAGTGGGCAAGAGAAGCAAATTTTTTATTTGTCATATGTCTCAATAAGGCACTCGGTTCACTGATTGGTCCCCGTTGGTTCACTTATGGTAGGTAACAAACAATGCATGTTGGGACGAGACACCAATTCAGTCTTTTTGGAGTTGTTCTAATCTATTTTTCTAACCAAAACTGGTTGTGGCCTGTGTCAGAGTAATTCAGATTCTTGCGTCCAACACATCAAAACTAAGGGTACTATTACATGGAATGATAGTCGGCCGATAGGGCCGATTATGGTTCCGTGTAATAAACACAACAATCAGCCGATAACAAAGATCATCAGCTGATCGTTGATATAGGTTCGGACCTATAATTGTCGGGCACCAACCGCGCACCGCTACGTGTAATAGTGGTGCGCGGCCGGCGGCTGACGATTTGTGCATACATTACCTATCCATGGTCCAGGGCTCCTCCTGCGCTATGCTTCTCCCCGGGTCCCGCTCACTGCTACTTCAGAGCAACCTGTCTTAGCTAACAGGCCGCTCAGCCAATCACTGGCCGCGGCCACCTCGGCCAGTGATTGGCTGAGCGACCTGTCAGCTAAGACATGTAACTCTGAAGCTGCGGCACGGAAAAACCGGGGAGAAGGGGACCGCAAGAGAAGCCCTGGACCATGGATAGGTAATGTATGCAGTTTAAGCAAGGGCTGCATGGACATTGGTAATAATGTCTATGCAGCCCTTGTTTTTTTTTTTTTTTGTAAATCAAGATTTATTGACAGTTTTTCCCAACAGAACAAGCAAAGAGGAGATAGAATACTCCTGCACAGTGAAGATATCAGCATAAAAATAAGTAAGGAGAGAATGAACAAATAAGTAAAATAGACAAAGTGCTAGGAGAAGCCAGGTAGCTAGGCTTGTACGGTCCCCATAAAGAGGCATTCAGGAGGTAACAAGTCCTCCAACAAACAGCATAGGCAAAGAAATGTCGCCGAAACGTAGCGAAACAGATGCTAGTGTGAGGGGTCACCTAGTGACCTAATAGAGATACGTAAGCTATAACAATAACAGGCAAATATATTTGCAAGAACACAGAGATAGAAAAAATATAGGAAGTGGAGAAGGAACAAGAAGGAAAGAAAAGAGAAAGAAAAGAAGGGAAAGGAGGGAGGGCGGGGGGGATGGGGAAGGGAGGGGAGGAGCGGGGAGGAACACCCACCTGAAATCCCCCCAGAGTGTCAGGAGTACATACAGATTCCTAAAAGAGGGCTGCTATGCCAGCCATCGTGCCAGAGAGGCGTCTGCCTTAAAAGTGAGCCATGGGAGCCAGGTACGCTCCACCCTCCTGCTGCGGCCCTGCTCCTCTGCCGTCAAAGACTCCATTCGGTAAATAAAGTCCATCTCGAGAACCCACTCAGCAACGGAAGGTGCCACCGTGGACTTCCAGTGTCTAGGGATGACAGTTCTAGCCGCCGTCAAAAAGTGGCGCAGCAAACCCTTCTTGGCAGCAGAGGAGGGGCCAGGCACCAGGGATATGCAGCCCTTGTTAAACAATTATCGGGCCGTGTAATAGGCCAAGTAAACAAGTGCCAATCTAGCAGATCTCCACTCATTTACAATTATTATTGGGCCATGTAATAGTACCTTTAGTGGTCAATGATTCCTTATATATGTTACTTCTTTATCAAGAGAGATTATTATTATATTATTATTAGTACCAATTTTCACAGGAGAATGCAACTCACTTGAAAAGTTTTATTGGTATCGCTGATAAATATGTCTGATCGAGAGCACCAGAATGCTGGCACTGGATTTGGCACCTGTAGTATAATGTATTTTATTATTTTACATCCCTGGCAAGCTGTAATTTCTTTATTATTTATCTAAGAAAACCCCTTTAATGGTATGATGACAACGCTTTCAAGTCTACACCAGTATGTAATCATGCTATATGCTCCTTCCCTTCCAGCTGTTTTGAATGAGAAGCAATCCACTTGGGGAACATATGCGGCAAACGCGGCCGTCTCGTTAAATAGATGGCTGCTAATGATAATCATGATTATTATTATGTTACGAGATGGTTCCTGATATGTTCCCGAAGTAAGAACATGGCCTATGACTGGAGGTCTAATACATTTTCTTCAATTTTTTTTAAAAAGTTCAAAACGTGAACCTGTACAAGATAAATCGGAGTTCATAATACGATCATTTGCATGGAAAGCACAAACTGAATAATATACAGTGTAGACAGTATCTCTCAAATTGCGCTCTCAATGAATTGTTCTTCAAGGCTATGTTCACACAATGCCTTTTAATGCAAAATAGCTGTTGTTTTTTTACAATGACGGCCGTCAATAATGATCATCAACATAGCCTAAGACTATGTTCCCACATAGTATTTCTGTCAATCTCTTTTCAACCAAAACCCGGAGTGGGTTTAAAAACACAGAATCTTTTTTCTCTGTTCACTCCTCATCAAAAAAGACTGATGAAAATACTATATATGAACATAGCCTAAGGCTATGTTCACACAACGTTTTTTCTCTCTGTTTAAAATGGTGTCGGTCATTTTGAAGTTAAGATGATGACCGTCATTTCGTTCTTTGGCCACCCGTCAGTGCAATGACGACTGATGAACATAGCCTTTGTCTTTAATTGAAGAATCCATTGAATTTAATAGTAAAAACCGTAAAAGGACAGTGAAAAAAAGAAAAGCTGTGTGTGAACAACAAAAAAAAATAATGTCTACTGTTTGCAAAACATGATCATTATTTTGACGTCTGCGCAGACAAAGTCAGTTATTTTATACACTGTGTGCACTGGACGTCTGTCATTCACTGCACTGCATTGAAATCAATTAAATTGCCGCAATAACGGACGTCTTTTTAAATAGTAAAAAATGGACGCCTTTTCTCTTTTTTTGACGCTGTGTGAACATAGCCTCATAAAATCTAGTTTGCCCACGAATCCCATAAGTTATTGATAACCACTAAGCCACTGTTCATTATTTAACCCCCTCCCGCTGCTGCACAGAAAATTAACATCACTGCAGCCTATGCCTGATTCTGCAGCGATGTTAATTTACGATCAGTGATAGCCGGTGCTGCGAGTTAATCCTATAGATACTGCGGTCAGCACAACCGCAGCATCTATAGGGCTCCTGACAGAGAATTCTCCCTCTACAGAGGGAGAATTCGCAGTCTGGTGTCCATTGAGGCTCTGCGAAGAGATTGCAGAGCCCTGATGGTAGCCATGGAAACCGGAAGCTTCAGGCTTCTGGTTTCCTGGCTATGGAGGCCAGCGGGGGGAGGGAAGCAGGATGCACGCCGGGCGCGTGGCCGGGCGCTCTGCCCCCTCCCCTCTGTCCCCTGCTGCTGTCACAAGTTTGTAACAGCGGCAAGGGACAGACGAGAGGGGGCAGACATAGAGGAAACATTCATATTGGCACTGATTTTAACTTTAACCCTTTCACGACCTGCGGTCATTGATTCCACAATGCCCAGGTCGTGAAAGGGTTAAAGTGAAAATCAGTGCCAATATGAATGTTTCCCCATGAGTTTGACATTGTGGTATTTGGCAGCCTGATATGTATAACTTTATCATTACAGTCTTATTTTTCCTTTTAGTGGGACTTTAGTGTTTGATCAGAATGCAGAAAACTTAACATTTAAGTAAATAAAAAATGAGGTTCACTTCAAGGTTCACTGGTAATGCTGGGAAAAGACGGCAGATGATGGGAAAATGACTGCTATTTCACACATAATAAATTTCTCATAAGCACTGGAAGGTTGGCTTTCTTAACTGTTTACTGATTTGATTGCGTTGAGTCTAAAAGGGACGTTGCTTTTCTTCAAATCAATAATTACCATAGGATTAATAGAAGCATGGCATTGCTGAGAAAAACTCATCTGCCTAACCGGAATATCTCATCCAGCCATACATTAATGGAAAACTATATATTTGCTACTGCCATTCACAGATTCAGCCAATCAGAGACAATCTTCAGTGGACCTGATGATGGTCACCATCAAATATAAATCCTGCCTTCTATTATTAAATTTTATTTTTGGTGTTATCTGTTCATAGATGGGCAGAGGAGAGGAATACAGAGAGATAGGGACAGAAAAGAGAGGAGGGTGGATTGTGGGTGGTTTTCTGTGGGAGCAGTGAGGCCTTTGTCCAGTATACTAAGTAACGGGGTGCGCATTATAGGAAGGCACTGGGTGCTGGGTGTGCATTATACTAAGTTACTGGGTGCACATTATACCAAGTCGATGGGTGCTGGGTGCACATTATAGGAAGTTACTGGGTGCTGGGTGCGCATTATAGGATGTCACTGGGTGCTGGGTGTACAATATAGGAAGTCACTGGGTGCTGGGTGTGCATTATAGGAAGTCACTGGGTGCTGGGTGTACATTATAGGAAGTCACTGGGTGCTGGGTGTGCATTATACCAAGTCACTGGGTGCTGGGTGTGCATTATACCAAGTCACTGGGTGCTGGGTGTGCGTTATACCAAGTCACTGGGTGCTGGGTGTGCATTATACCAAGTCACTGGGTGCTGGGTGTACATTATAGGAAGTCACTGGGTGCTGGGTGTGCATTATAGGAAGTCACTGGGTGCTGGGTGTGCATTATAGGAAGTCACTAGGTGCTGGGTGTGCATTATAGGAAGTTACAGTGAACACCGTGTCCATCTTAATACCTTACTGGCTGCTCATTTACCAATGTCCACTGCTGTCCTGGGAGAACATTGATATTACGCCACTGATCCACCAACGTCCACTACTGCCCATGGCGGAAATTGAATGATTGACAGGCTGATTGACTTTTTTTTTTTTTTAAATTGACATTTTCCAGTTTTGACACAGCAACAGATGTTGAAGAAATTGCTACTCTGTAATAGTCCCTCTATTGTAGTTTTTTAATAATAACTTGTTTGTATCCAATCCACAAATATTCACGAACTTTGTGAAACTAATTTCCGATTGATTCTCTCATCCCTAATTATAGTTTTGCTCTGTCAGTTCCACTCACTATTTTGATTGAAAAAAAAGTGACTGAAACACTATGTGTAAACATAGCCGAAGACGGCAATTAAAGAGAACCTATGACCTCTCCTGACCTGTCTGGTTTAGTAAATGGCTATGTTCCCACTTTGAGAAAATATCTAGGAAGGTGTCCGTCTCGTAAAATGACCCAAGTTAAGATATAAAAAAACCTAACATGCATCATTAATTACTTACCCATGCATGATGCCAAAGTAGTACCTGCAGTTACATGTTACAGATGCTTCCTCAGGGGGATGTTGTCTAGCACACCATAAGGTCACTATTTATATAGTGGTAGATATGATCATATATGCTCCTTTGGAGATATTGGTCTTATTCGTGTACAATGTGTTTCTGTGGACTCCTGTTTATATTGATTTGAATAGAGATGAGCGCAACTTGAGCATGCTCGGATACGATCATTCGGCATTTAAATACTGGTGGCTGAAGAAGCTGGAGGCAGCCTTATGGATTCCAGGAAAACATGGATGCAGACTGTATCATGTTTTTTCCAGACTCCCTAGTGCTTCATCCAGTTTCTTCAGCCATCGGTATTCAAATGCATTGGATTCAAGCATGCTCCAGCTATGCTCATCCCTAGTAACGAACATAACACTGGTCAACTCAGTATGGTCACACTTTTTGAGAGTTTGTTAATAGATTGTTCATTGGGGCTATGATAATTAACCAATTAATCACAATAATTCTATGCCAATGGAGTTAGGAAGGAATTTTCTCCCTGTGATTGGGCAATTGTCATCTGCCTCATCATGGTTCTTGTCTTCCTCTGGATCAACACAGTAGGATTTTGGTAGGTTGAACCTGATGGACTCTTGTCTTCTTTCAACCTTATTGACTATGTTACTATGTTAATGCAAAGGTTGAAGTGGATAAATCAATTCTACAATATGTAATCATCATAGATTGCCTATGTCATGGCAACTTACGTGATTTCCGTGAGTTTTAAAGAGGTTGTCCAAGGAAAATTAACTTGTCCCCTATCCAGAGGACAAGTAAGAGATAGTGGGGGGTCTGACCTCTGTACCCCCGCCTATCTCCGTATTGGGCCCCCGGCTTCTTTGTTAGGAATACAGCCGTGGGTGTGGAATGTGACACACAGTTCTATTCATTCCTATGGAGCTGCCAGAAAGAGCTAAATAAGCACTTTCCAGCTTACGCGACTCTTTCTGACAGCTCCATAGGAATAAATAAAGCCACGGGTCACATGCCATACCTGTAGCTCTATTCATGACAAAGAAGCTGGGGGCCCGATATACAAATCGTTGGGTGGTCCGAAATTTGACCCCCTCGCAATCTCTTACTTGTCCTCTATCCTGTGTGTTAATTTTCCCTGGACAATCTCTTTAAGCCTTCCATTATTTTGGAGAACTCATTAGAGAAGTTTCTTACTCTCAATCCCCGACCTAAATGTGCCTTTCTCAGCCCCTTGTCATTGCTTGAGAATACTTCCATCCTTAAAGCAAATGTACCAGCAGGTATGCCAGGGATGCCGGTGCTGCTGTCCTTTTTTTGAACCACGTCCCAGTTCGGGTTCGGTCTATTCCCAGTCACTGGTCTGGACTGAAGCACTGGAGGCGGGCCCGCCCTTCTGTGACGTGGCTCTAATGATTCTAATGGAGGCACGACACAGAGGGGAGGGGAGATTGTCACATTGGGGGCAGGCCGAGTCCACCTCCAGTGATTCAGGTCAGATCGGAGACCAGGAGTAGACCTGCGCTGTGCACGGGAACCGGGCCGTGGTTTGCTTTAAGGAAATGAGAGATGAGGATTTAATAATGAGCTTTAAGAGTCTCTGTGATATTGTATTGCTTCTCATATCTGCAGTAAACAAAAATACAGCAAGTGACAGCTCTGAAGAAATTATTCTGTGGAGACCTCCTTTATGCGTGGCTTTAAGAGGGGATTTGGATGTAATCGAGGGGGAGGGAGTTTACCAGAGAGGAAAACCACCCTGAATGGTTAATGTTTTATCATTTTCTCTGCAGTGGAAAGGATAATGGAAATGCATTCTGTTTTCATTTAACAATTAATTTCAATCATGTCATACATAAATCATGAAAGATGACTGTTTGATAATTGTACATCCCATTGTGTTTCAGAAGAATGATTCAATAGTGTTTATATAATGTAACTAGAAGGCATGCAAAGAAAATCTAATTCTTGTTTTCACCAAGAATATGTAAAGATCCAGTTATTGTGCTCGGGATTAATGGGTCATTGGTTACCATCAAATTCAATCAAATTTTTTATAAATTAATTTGGAAAATATCTTGTTGAGAAAAATACTTAGCCAATTTTGTCTGATGCTATATTTCATTTAAAGTGGAGAAACCATTCAGTCCAGGGCTCCATCCACCATTAGGCGAGATGATCTTCTTACCTCAGGTGGCAGATTCTTGTGTTCCCGAGGAGGCGGAACCAGCCCTGGTTCTGCCCTGTCATTTCATTCACTGCTAAAGAGGATATGGTGATGCTTACTGCTGCTCGTCCTGCAAAGGTGATGCAAGGAACTGCAGCGTAATCCCTTTCACTTGATATTGGGAATGCTGCCACTGCTAGCAAAAGTTGGCAATTGCAAGATGAGCAGCGGTAAACATTGAAGAGACTGAGGCACTCGCACAAGTACCAAAGCCTCTTCATGCAGCAGATAAGCAGGAGTGTCTATCAGTATCAGAATGAGAGGTGCAGCACTGCTTCGCCATTATTCCCGTTTCCATCTGAGGACCCACCACCATAAATTTTCATGATGTCTTGCACTAGAGACAGGAAGTAGCCGAAACTCTTCTCATACAGTATAGTTGCATGTGGGGGGAAGCAGGGAGAACAGGCTATTGGAAACCTATTCTGGTGGCAAATTCAAAATGGATATGTAAAACTTGTGCATGCTCCAGTCAGATCGTTCCACATTTGAATACAAGTGGCTAAGAATTTGGATTTGGAAGTAAAGCGAATGTGTCAAATCAAGATTCGCTGGGAATTGCAATGTCAATTTATTCCGTTCTGCAAAGCAAATTAATTTGGATTTGTTAAGAAAATTTGAAGAAGAATAAAATGGCGACTGCACCTGCTGTCTGGAGCGTCACTGGACTGGAGAAAGGGATTAACCATAATCCCTAGTGCCCGTCCAATCAGCTGCAGGCCCTTCTGTGATGTCAGCACCTACCCCTCTATATAAGGCAGTTTGGTAATGGAGGTAGCCAGTCGGCTGTGTGTGGGGAGAGAGCAGGATGGCAGCAGGCAGTTGCAGCAGAGCAGGGAGAGACTAACAGAGTGATATAGGGATAGAGAGGAGAGCAGGGAGAGACTAACAGAGAGATATAGGGACAGAGAGGAGTGGATAGGATAGGAGAGACTAACAGAGTGATATAGGGACAGAGAGGAGAGAGTTTGACAGAAAATTTGCAAAACTCATTAAACTAATTTCCAGCTGCTTTACTCTCTAGATACAACTATAGAACTTGACCATAACGCTCAGGTTGCACTCCTTTCTAGTGGTAGAAAAGTGACAGTACTGCACAATAGTCATTTCTGACAAAAAACACCCCCCCCCCAGCACTGGAGGTCCACTTTAATGGCTGATGATTATTTTAGTCTCCACTCTTTCGTTTGTGTCATCCTCTCCTTGGTTAATTTGGATTTTGCTTTCTACATTCAGAAGACAAAATGAAGCCTCTCAACATCAAAGCAACTCAAACTGCGCAGGAATTGTGAGATGTAAATTAAAAATCATCCATATTAATTATCTCTGTTGATCAATACAGTGTCTCCGTTTTAATCATCACTTCTTACTGGAATTTAATATCTTTGATAACTTTAATTATACGTCTACACTCCATTAATTAAACTGACATTAACTTATGCAAACTATATATATAAATATTTCAGTAGCATGTATTACATTTTATTACTTCACAACATCTGATTAACACCTTCTCCGTTGAACATTTGCCCGCCACGGCATACTGTAGGTTTGTTCTCTTAAAAAAACACAAATGAACCACTTGTTACATTAACACGGATGTACCCAGCTTAATATCCATTTTTCCTACCACTGCTTACCTTTGTTGATGGAACTTTACTCTACCCTATCATAATAGCCCCATCAATACAAAAAGAAATTGCTTTAAATAACTCCAAAATATGTCGATTATATGAAAAATATCAAATTTTAATATTCAAATTGAAAAAAAAAAATATAACAACATAGTTACATAACTGAAAGATAGGCTTAAAACCCAGCTACAAAATTCAAATTCGGATATTTTCATGGCTTAAAGTGTCACTGTTGTTTATTTTCTTTTTTGCAGAAATCAATATACCAGGCGATTTTGAGAAACTTTGTAATTGGGTCTATTAGGAAAATCTGCCATTATCTGCATTCAGAAAACATTTACACAGGTCCCCTCCCCCCTCTCATTTCCTGCTCATTATCAGGAAATCTTGACTCTTTTACATCAGTTGGAATCCTACCTGTGCTATGGAGAGGGGAGGGGGACGAAGCAGATTAGTCGTCAGCAGAGAGCAGAAAACAAAGAATTACACGGCAGGGAGCCGCTGAAAGCCCCTATTCAGAGGTCAGAGAGGTCAGTGCTGATGTCAGATGAGATAGCCTGGTGATGTAGCTGTAAATTAACTCTTTGTTGTCCTGTTTTGGTGACTCATCTCCCTCCACCCTCTCCATAGAGAACAATGAAGACAGGGGGGAGAGATTCAAACAGTTTTTTCATAATAAAAATGCATTTTTCGGCTAATAAACCCAATTACAAAGTTTCTTAAAAATGGCCTTTACTATTGATTTCTGCCAAAAAAAAAAAAATTTCAGTGACAGTTACACTTTAAATTAACTTGATTTCTTCCATTATAATTTTGTGATATAGATATAGATATAGGGATTTAGATTTGAAATTTAACTTATCCGTAAAATTCTTGTATTTTGAGGCTATGTTCACACTTTGTATTTTTGGTCAGTATTAAAAAAAAGGAGTGGATTGAAAACACAGAAACTGTGCAAATCTTTCGATTGCAGTTCCATTTTCTCCAAAGAGATAAACTCAGTTACACACTTGTATGTTTTCCAGTTCATGTCTACCCTTAGTATAGATTGAATACTAACTCTCTTTTTATACTCCAAAATTGCACTAGCTTTTGTTGCCTCAGCTTGGCATTGAATGCTTCTATTTATCTCATATGTAACAAGTACATCCGAATTGCTGTTCTATTTTCTATAGCATATACAATTGTAGCCTTGTGCTATACCACATTACTGTCACTTATCCATTTTGCAATGTATACATTCTACAACTGCCTTTTAACTAATGTCAGTTTTGAAAAAAGGCTCAGAAATACAGTAAAACCTTGGATTATAAGTATAATTCATTCTGGGAAGATGCTTGTAATCCAAATCGCTCCTATATCAAATCAAATTTTCCATAATAAATAACTGTAACACAGACAATTCATTCCCCAACCCACAAATAAGGTCGGTAAGGTGTTCTGTATCAATAAACATCAGTGTACAGGAAAGAAGGGGTTAATCAGTTAACTCTCCTTCTACACACAACCCCCTAGGTGGCTGCTAACCTGCTGGTGTTGGTACTAGTGCCAGCTGCCTGGAGCAGCTATAGGTGAAGGGGTAATTCAGGGGTCAGAGGGAAGCAGAGGTGACGCAGACGGGAACTGGAGGAGAGCTGGGAGGCATCCATTCACCAACAGAGTTGACCAGGTAGCAGTGGGTTACAATGAGAGGGCTTTTTACCCAGTATAGTAGGATGGGGACACAGAGGGGGTTGGATCAAGAAATCGTGCTGATTTACAATCTTCTAAAACTAAGTAAGGCTGGGTTCACACTACGTTTTTGCAATCCGTTTTTTTTTTCATCCATTTTTTGCAAAAAAAAAAAGGATGAAAAACGGATGCATGTGTGTGCATCCATTTTGCGTTGAATTCCATTATTTAAAAAAAAGGAACAAGACGGATCTGTATTTTTAACGTACACAGAAACGTAGTCAAATTTTTGTGTCCGTTAAAAAAAAAAACGGATCCGTTTTGATTTTTTTTTTTTTTTTTTACAATGAAATTCAATGTAAAAATAATTCAAAACGGATGCACACACATGACTACGGATTGCAAAAACGTAGTGTGAACCCAGCCTTAGAAATCTTGCTCATTTACAATTTTTAAAAATTATTAGCTTATTTTGCAACACGCTCTAAAACCAAGTAACTTGTAATCCAAGATTTCATAATCTTGTAGACAAATATGTGATCTTATGACTGCTAAACTGCTTCCCCCCCCCCCCCCCCCGGTCTCCCTTGTCACCCCCATACCTATTGGTGGGGTTGCTAGAGATGCACAGCATACGCAATCAAGCCTTCACAGCGAGGTGTTCAATTAAATTAATCAGGACTTCATAGCAAATCTTAGTTCACATAAGGACAGAGAAAAAGAAGGCTCGGCCGGACTGAAATGACTCTTTCCCCATTTCACTGTCCTATTATTCAGATGTAATGCATCACATTTGAATACTGAAAGCATTGACAAATTCACTTCTCAAACCTAGGCCATGTTCATAGTCACCACTGACAAATACCAGGGGATCTCTTCTGTAGGTCACAGAACCCTCCAGCAGTATCATCCTTAATGTGCTCTATTGCTATGTTTTGTTCTGAGAATTTTCCCATGAGCATTCATGAGTCAGGCAAACCAAGATGACAAGGAAAAACGTTTTCTCTCGTTTCTCATGCTTTTTGTTTTGGTTTAAATATTAACAAAAAGAACACAGACATTTCATAATATTTGGATTATGTAATAACACCATTTATTTTCAAATGTAAAAAATAAATAAATAAAGACAAATTATTTACACAGGAAAGTATATAGATATTTTTTCCATTCTGTTTAAGCTCATTGTTTGAGAACTGGTAAATTAAAATGACAATTGTGACATTGGCTGGCTTCAGGATGTAGCATTATGACCAAAGCTGGGAACTTTCTGAAGAAGTTGACACTGAGATGCTGCCATAAAAATCGCAGAGCAGAGTTAAATTATTGACTTGTGATATCACAAAAATGTGCTTCATCTTTTCTATGTTCTACGCTGACAAGTTCAGCTCTGCTACATCTGTGTTACAAAAAAGAGTTACTTTCATAAACTACGATATGTGCTTGTTAATTTAAAATTATATTATTCAGTATTGTTAGTTTTGTAGGGTATATAGAAACATAGAAGATTGTCGGCAGAAAAAGACCACTGGGTCCATCTAACAAACCTTTTTAGTATTTCCCTTCTTATTATCTTAGGATAGGTATATGTCTATCCCAGACAGGTTTACATTCTGTCATTGTAGATTTACCAACCACATCTGCTCGAGGGAGCATCTACTACTCCTTCAGTAAAGTAATATTTTCTCATGTCACTTCAAATTTTTCCTTCAACTAACCTCTCGCCTTGTTCTTCAGTTCAACCTGAGGCTTCTGGTTTCTATGGCTACCATCGGGGCTCTGCAATCACTTCGCAAAGCCCTCGTGAACGCCGGACAGGGAATTCTCCCTCTGTAGATGCTGCGGTTGTGCTGATCGCAGTATCTATAGGGTTAACTCTTGGCACCAGAGCGTGGCTCTGGCACTAATAGTTGCGGCGGGTCTCCGGCTATCACTGATAGCCGGAACCCACTGCGGATGACACAGGCGCAGCTCCTGCGCCTGTGTCATCCTGCGGCATGAATTAACGTTGCTGCAGCATCAGGCATAGGCTGCAGCGACGTTAATTTACTGCCCAGCGGCGGGAGGGGGTTAATATATTTAAAGGAGAGAACCGGCAATAAAAAAAAACCCAGCAGGAGCAGGCAGAAGAGTACTAATAAAATTATTACTCACCTTGCCCCGTGTCTCTGCAGCAATAGATTACCGCTCTGGGACCCCCGCCAGGCTCCGGGATCTCTTTCACAGCTGACGTTGTTGATGGAAAGCCCGCTCAGCCATTCAGTGACTTGGTGAGATACCGCTGCAGTCACTGATTGGCTGAGGGGTCAATCCATCAGCCTGGTTGGGCAATTTCCCCCCGAGTCATGATGTCATTGGAACTCAGGAGAAAATGCCTTCTGGAGGGGGTCCCAGAGCCTGTAATGGACACTGGGAGAGGTTTATGATTGTTAATTATGTACCCCCTTGCCCTGCCTGCTAAAATTTTTTTTTTTATTCGACCAATTTTTCCTTTACTTTAGAGGTTTTGATCATGCCCCCCCCCCTTTCCCTTTCTGTTGTCTTTCCTGATATGTTTTATGCCTTAAACCCTCCACCATTTTTGTAGCCGTCTTTGGACCCGTTCTATTTTATCAACATAAATAAACAGTCTTACCCAACCAAGGACTCTGGAATTACTCTGGAATCGGGCCCAATAGCTATGTAAAAGCTAATACAGTCAAATAGCGGAGCTGTTACTTTTTTTTCCCCCCGTGTAAGATAAAAAGCAATAAACTAATGTAGAGCTCTTACTAGATCAAAAAGAAAAAAAAACTATTTATAGATATGGATCGATAATGGTAATTATGATACAGCCAAAACCCCTGAGTCTCCTGGTCAGACTTTGAGAGTTCCCAGGAAAGGTCATAACAGAATAAGTTATTTGTCTTAATAAAGTCAACATATAGTGGTGAGACATTCCTGTCAGAGGTCTTCTAAGATCTATTTGCAGCTGAGGTAGAGTCAACTAATAACAGGACTGAGTTCCTAATCCATGATCACAAACATAAACCTGACTGAGAGACTAGGAAATTTCCATTTACTACATGAAAGCCGTTCTTACATAGGCATTTTACTAGACGTTCTTAATAAATATTGCTTACATTGAATGCAATGCTAGAAAAATCACATTATATACAGTCATTCTAATAAGAAGGTCAAGTCACTTAGTACTATTGCATTACTATTGCTATTGAAACACCATATACATTTTCGAAATAGCTATTAATGTACAACTGCACCCTAGAACCACTTTAAAGAAATTATTTGGGAGCTGCCAAGTCCATCGTATAATTATGTTATAATAATCAAAAATGTTACGATGGGAACATTCCAATAATAACCTTAAGAAGAATGCTCGACCTTTAACACCTTTTTTTATTTCAATGTGTCCAAAATTTTGAGCCACAAAAGCAGTGAAAGGAGAAAATTTTGCTACTTGCACTCAACTCAATAGGAAGTTAAGGAGGTTACTGAATACTGTTACACAATGAGCCTAATGATAAAACATTATGCAGTAAGCTTTAAAGGAGAAGTCCGGCCAAAAAATTTTTTGGGGCTTAGGGAACTGAAAAAAGAAGTTATATTCATCCATCCTGGTGCCAACGTAGAGCCCCCGCATTCCGCTCCTGGACCCCGCCGGCTTTCTTCTTAGTTTCCCAGCGGAAATGTCAAAACCCAGTTGAGGGATGCCCCACTCAGCCAGTTAGTGACTGGAGCGGGACAGCACTGAAGTCAATGATTGGCTAAAAGGGCTGAATCCCACCCGTCCGTGATGTATGTGGGTCTTGACATACCCAGAAGCTGGGAGAAGATGACAGTCGGCAGAGTCCAGGAGTTCTGTGATGCGGCGCAGCCTTGGGCCCGAGGAGAGGTAGGCATATTGGCTTTTTTATTTCCCACACACACACATCCTGCCTGTAGTAATTTTTTGACCTGCACCAGACTCCTTTAAGCTCCTTCTAGGGGGTGTAAGGCAGCAGAATTATATATATTTTTTTAAAGTGTACCTATACCATTTTTTTTATTTTTTTAAATCAACAGGGGCTGTGATCTCAAGCAGATTTGCAATACACTTTCTGTATTTCTTTTTAAGTTTTCTATGTTTAAATTGCCAAACTGTGGTCCATGCCAACATTTGGTCTTTTCTCTGTTCCAAAAAAGAAACCAAACACAGGAAGTCCATGTCCTTTGAGCATTTACACAAGGAAAGACACCTTTACTTCATGCAGGTTGTATATCAACTGGGGAGACACAGAGCATTTGGCTCCTCAGTGACTTACATGTAATCAGTGTCGGGCTGGCCCAGTGGAGGACCAGAGAATCCTCCGGTGGGCCCCCAGCTTTAGAACCTGCACTAACACTGACTGACATGTTGTTTCTCACTGGTTCTTCATTACCCCAGTGCAACACTGCATGTAATACTAGTAGTCTATTGTAAGGATTGGCCATAATCCCCCCCTTGTAAATATATTTTCCCCATAATTCACTTTGTTAAATGGGATGTTTTAATTTAAAGCATTTTACTACTGAATTATTTAAGCAACTTTCCAATATTTCCTTAAGTGGCTCTAAGATGGACACTCACATATATGAAATGAGGTATTACTGGCATGAACATAATCAATCAACTGCTAATAGGGTTGTGCAGGACTTCTCTCTTGCACCTGACCTTGGGCATTGCATGTTACTGTGTGGCGGGCCAGACAGTCAACAAGACAACCAGAACAAGCATAAGACATGTGTCTGATGACTACTCGGGTGATTGCCCCATCCAGCAGGCAATAGTGCCTATCCAGACACTATGTTAGAGAGAGGCACTGCACGCGCCATTTAAGTAAAAGCAAAACATTCTAGTGCTAACTGGGCAATACTTCACCTACCTGGCGTGTTGACACATTAAGAAGGGGCACATTTTTCTATATTAAACACTGTGGGGCTGAATTATGTCCGATACTCAGGAAAACAGTATAGAGCACTTTACAAAATAAGGCCATTCTACGTCAATTCAACAGTACAATATGTATAGAAAAGGCATAACTACCAGTTAAAGTAGAGGTAGTTTAACAGTGGGTGCTTAAGCTTACAACATTTTCCATCCAGCCTTGCAGAGTGCATTTTAATTGTCCAACATAATAAGGTAGTTATTGTCAGTCTATTTGGAATAATGTTACTATGGTAATACTCCAATTCGCTACAAAGCACAGTAGATATATCTTGGCATGTGTATAGTGAGGCGCGAATGTGTTACCGAACAAAACCTGCCCCTGTTTGTACGCCCTATCATAGCCGCCTCTAAGTGATGTTAATGTAGATCTAATGATACTAAGGATTATTAATCGCCATAGCTATACAGAGCAGATGTATTCTGTAGTAAATAATCAGGTTTACAAGCTAATTTAACTTTATAGACTATAAATCAACTACCAAAGTTTAACATTCACTTGCAATTTGCCACTTGTAACAGAATCACATTTAACACAATTAAGTATTAATCAAGCAAATCTATAGAGACTGTAAACTGAGTTTTACCTGTACAGCTACCTTCCTTTTCTTCAAAGCCAGCACTACAAGTACATTTTCCAATAGGGACCAGCCATTCCCCCTCTGCACTGCAATGCATCCTTGGTGGGTTATCCAAGTCTACTTCAGAGTTATTCACGCAAGTCCCCCTAACTTCCACTAGAGTCGAAAAGGCTGCCTCGGCCACCGTGTCCGGAAAGATTGCAAGGTTCTGCACCGTGGAGAGGCACTTTTTATAATAGACACGCACAGAGACTAGGGCAACACAGGCGCCTACATCCTGAAATCCCAAATGGAAGCCTCTCTTGTTAAGATGTCCAATCTCTCTGACTTCCGTGTTTAATTTCATTTTGCGTTCTCCCAGATCGCCTTGCGTAAAGCTCTCGTCGGCCGCTATAGTATCGATCTTAACGTACTTGCTTTCCTTGATGTTTTTTCCCAGATCATAATCAGATTCAATGTAATAAAGATTAAATGTCTCCTTGCATGTCCCCACTACTCCGGGAATGCTGTTACAGTCTCTTAGAGTAAACTTCAGCTCAATAAAGATCCTTTGACCATTACGTCTTAAGATCCAGCCAGTCTGTAGCCAATTGTTCTGGTTGGGCTCCATGACGTTACATACTTGATACGTACGAATGGGTTTGTAATTCTCATCCACACCGCTAATTTCTTCCCACTAGGGTGAAAATGATAATAAAAAAGTGTTAATTTTTGCTTGAATCTTTTTTCTACATTTGTAAAAAAAAAAATGTTGTTACACACGCATGATACGTTAGAGTTGGCTCGCAATGGATCTGAGCGTTGCTGGAATTGCCATCGAGCCGCGCTAGATCTTAGTGAAATCATTTACAGTACATCATCTGTTAACAGTATAAAACTCTGATGACTCATAAGGTCATTATCAGAAGCATAAATTATGTGCTAGTGTTCCAAAGATTAGCATTTCATTTAGGACCGTGGAAGGCCGAGTCTTCATTTCAGCTTAAATCACTAGTAAAGCAATGACTGCATGACAAATAACCTAACATTTTACTCTTTTAATGGAAAAGACTCAAAGTACTAAAATAAATAAGCTGGTTCAATGACCACGCAGGGTTTTTTGATTTCTAAAAATCTGCTCCTGTCTGAATCAGAAAGGTCATCCAAGACTTTAAAATGGATGACCTCTCCTTACAATATTAGATGAGTGGGTGCTGACTGCTGGCACCTTCTCTAATAAAGACACTCCAGCCATCAATTTTGAGCTGGTCCCAGTCCACATGCTTACTTTGTTTGGGGTCAGCACATGCACTGTCCGCTCAGTCTATCAGCAGTATCCTGACTCAGAATTAGTGCCAAGCAAACTGTTCCAAGTTTGGGTTCAGCAAGGTTTTGCCGGACCAGAGCATGCCACATTTAATCCCTTTATGACCGTAGGTCATTGATGCACAAATGTCCGGGTGAAATTGAAGCATTATTCCTCCTCGCCTTCTAAGAGCCATAGTTCTTTTATTTTACCACCTACAGGGCTGGTTGGGGTGTCATTTTTTTGCACCATGATCTCTACTTTTTATTAGTATCATATTGGTGTAAAATAATTTCTTTTTGATATATAATTTAAAAAAATCAGCAATCCTGTCCCCCCCCCCTCTCTTTTTGTTTGCAGGAACTATATTGATATTTTTTTTATAGATTGGACAATTCCACACACTACGTTATATTATATGTTCATTTATGATATACAATATGTTTATTTATAGGTAATTTAAACCTTCATTGGGGTTTATTTCATTTTTTTTTTCTTTTACATTTTTTTTTACAGTACAATATGCAATTATCAGATTGCATCTACTGATCAATGCTATGCCAGAGCATGGCACGGCATTGGTCAGTTCAATTGGGGATCTGCGCATAGAGTCTACCTAAGAGCAGACTCTATGTATAGATCACCGATCCAATAGGATGGAGGCAAGTGGCTTACCCCCGACTGACAGTGTAAGTGATCGGGACCCCCGCATCATAGCTGATCCTGATCAGCAAGAGACAGCTGCTTATCCTGTCACTTGCTTCCTTAAACACTGCAATCGTTATGTATCGTGGCGTTTAAGGGGTAATGACAGGCAGCTGCGGGACCACAGCTGCCTGTCATTCCCGGGTCTGGAGACAGGAATGTGTGCAGGGCTGATCACATTGAAATGGCTCTGCACACATTAAAACGCCTTCACATTCAGGAACATTTATATATGTTCCTGCTGCACGGGGCATCAGCAATAGGAATGTATATATATTTATATATATATATCTGATATAAAGGCATTAAATACCAGTGTCTATGTCACCCTAGGGCTGCCAGGAAAACCCAAATTTCTGAACAGTTTGCTCAACATAACTCATAAGGCAACAGCTTGAATGGTCATTGCTTGTGCCAACCTCAGACACGGCACGCACTGTGCACCAGGACAGGCTCAGGAGAATGGCAGCCGAAGCACGTACAGCAATAGTTTATATACCACAGGGATGATGTGGGGATGAGGCCAAACAATTATACAGCAGTGATTTCACATTACAGACACATACAGATTGACAGACCTCTGAGGAGGCTCTCATGGGACAATCTTGTCAATGAAATTGCAGTATCCGTTTGTAGACCAATATTGACATTCTGTTTTCCTTTTTAGAGATATTATTGCCATTATTTGTATATTACTGAATTAGAAATCACAAATAGCCATTTACCATAAGGCCACAATTTTTTCCATGATATACGGCTCTCTATTCATGCTGATCCTGTCCCTATCCAGTTTTCTATAAAATGTTCTCTCCAGTGGATGCCTCCTGCTGAACTTTATGTATACCCTGGAGGCATCTCAAAGTATTTGTCATAGCCCTCTGTCTGCTTAGACTATAAAAAGAAGCTTATCCTGAGAGGAAGAGATTCCAGAGCAGCTCAGGTTCATCCAGGTTAATGGTGACAAGTACAAGCAGAGATACACACACTGACTGAGCTCCCAGTCACCGGGAAATGTTACGCTCAGCATTTTGAATTGTAAGGTTGATGTCTTGTTCTATGACATTAGAGGAAGCGTGTATATATAGATTTACACACAGACAAATAAAACAAACTTGGTCCAAAAAACTATTGAACACAGAACTTATTAGGCATTAGGCTTTTAATATCAAATACAATCCATATAAAATGTGGGGTAGTTTGAGCGGGGGAGGGGAAACTATTTTTTTTTCCTTTTAAAGGAGGAGTCCAGCGAAAAAATTTTATTTAAGTATTCTATTGCCCCCCCCCCCCAAAAAAAAAAAAAGTTATACAAATCCCCGATATACACTTATTATACGAAATGCCTATAAAATGTTTTTTTCCCTGCACTTACGACCCCATCAAAGCTTCACTTCCTGGATAACATGGTGATGTCACTTCCTGGATAACATGGTGGTGTCACTTCCTGGATAACATGGTGATGTCACTTCCTGGATAAAACAGCAAGTGATGACCCGACTCCCAGAGCTGTGCAGCTGCTGGAGAAGATAATGGCAGGGGGATGGTTAGTGTCCCTCCAGTGCCCTGTGTCCCTCAGTGTCCCCCACCATCATCCTCTCCAGCAGCCATAGCCCGCATAGCTCTGGGAGTCAGGTTGTGACATCACCATGTTATCCAGGAAGTGACATCACCATGTTATCCAGGAAGTGACATCACCATGTTATCCAGGAAGTGACATCACCATGTTATCCAGGAAGTGAAGCCTTGATGCAGTAGTAAGTGCAGGAAAAAAACAAACAAACCTTTATGTGCATTTCCAGTAATAAGTGTATATTGGTGACTTGTATAACTTTTGGGGGGCGATAAAATACTTAAATAAAAATTTTCACCAGACTTCTCCTTTAAGATCAAAGTTGATTTCTACTTAAACAAGCAACCATGATTTTACTCACAATTGCCTTCAGCTATACTACACTGACTCTAGCTCGGGTATTTTAGTGGTAGGTCTCAGTAGAAAGCAAATATCTAGTCTTCTAGTGTAAAATAATAATAATAATAATAATAATAATAATAATAATAATAATAATAATAAAATTCTAACTATAAGCAGCACCACTTTCTAGCAAGTGAATAAACTTGTATTGCTGTTTCTGGAAAAAATCTTGAATGTTGAATGGAAAGCAGTCATCACTTCATGCCTTATTGGGGTGGTCCCAGGTGGGTTTCCCCTGTCCCACCAATCTTTATTAATAGATCTGTCCTGTGTGAGTATAGGGAGAGAGCTAACACTTAAGGCCAGCAGGGTAGGCAGAAGCCGCTGGGGCTGCCAAGATGAATTGTGGTACAGAAATATGAAAACTTTACTAGAAATGAGCGCCACAGTGCAACCGTTCAGCATTGGAATACCAGGGGCTGAAGAAGTTGGATCCAACCTCGTCAGCCACAGACATTCAAATGCTGAATGATCGGTCTCGAGAATGCTTGAGTAAAACTCATCTCTACATTTTACCTTCATAGTAGAAGTTGCTCCATACAAAATGGCCCAGATTTATCAAAGGGTTGAAAATATAGACTGGTGTAAGCTTCCCACAGCAACCAATCTCAGCTCAGCTTTCACAACTTACTCGTGGGATAATAGTGGGATGTGGGATGCTATCCCAAAGTTATTATCTAACTTTGTCAATACTTTTGTCCCAAGGTCTACCACCAGCTCCAGCTTTGATAATACACCTATTAAATTACTTCCTATGATTTTTGCATTGTACTGTATATCATCAAATAAACACTTACTCCATTAGATGGGTGTGAGGTCCAGCCCAGCTCTGCCTGCGATTCTTTGGAATCCAAAAGAATAACTGAAATAAAAAGAACAAAAAGATTGGGAGAAATGACATCATGTAAAAGATCTTTACTCTTGTGTTTTTTTAGGTGCAAAATTGCAAACTTTAAGATTTTTTTTATTGATAACCGAGGAAGTAGTCTATTGTGAAAAGTGCGCAAAACTGACAATTTAGATGTATATAATGCTGACATACTTTCTGTATATTATTGCACCAGGATTATATATATATATATATATATATATATAGTATATATAGTCTGCTACCTCCTGTTTCATTTGCACCTATAAAGACTAGAGATGAGCAAACTTTTTTAAAAAATTAAATATTCCAGATTCACACTATAGAGCAGTCTTTGTGAACTACTTACCTGTCCTCTTCTGCATTCTCCAGCTCACTTAGCAAACTACTGACTGAGACAAGACAGTGCTGTGGCGAGTGGTTGGCTGAGCAGGCTGTCACTCTCCAAACAAGAATGACAGCCTGCTCAGCCAATCATTGGCCTTGGAGCTATCCTCTCTCAGTCAGTAATTGGCTGAGTAGGCTGGAGGCATGGGGATGAAGCATTATCAACTAAGTGAATTTTTGCAACTTTTACAGCGAATAAAGACCATCAGTTACAATACATGTATTTCACACACACCAATCACCTGAGTGCAATAAGTCTCTCATCCTTCATCTCCACACTGCATGCTTGGTTTCAACACTGAATATTAAGTACACAGGGGAAAATTATCAAGGGCTTTGCGCCTATTTTTAGGTGTTCAATTTTTGTTCTATTTTCAAACCAGGTAAATATATTTCAGATGTGACTTTTTTTTTTTTAATCTGTCTGTTTTGAATATTCACCCAAAAATTGTGTAATCCGGCATTTGCACACAATTTATCATTTGAGACATTTTAAAAAGTGACAAAAAACTGGTGCAGGCCTAAGTCTGGTCAGTTCCAGGTGAATTTGTTTGCAACTTTATTTTTTCCCAACCTTTTAGGCAGTTACTATAACGAAGCAAGTTTTCCATAAATCCCATACAATATATTGGAACAAAAGAAACACTGACCCACATTAGAATAGTCACACACATTAGACTCCCCCACAGAGTTGGATAAGGAGACATCATGGAGATGGTGGATCACAGACTTACCACCCTTATGTGTCTTGTCTATATAAAATAAATGTGTTATAACTGATGTTTTTTAAGGTTACAAACCCACTTGCTGGATCTGCAGCGAGTCTCCTTGCTGCGTTTTTGCAGCGAGACTCGCTGCAGATCCTGGCCCTATACTTTCAATAGCAGAGAAACTCGCAGCAGGGATGTACATCCCTGCTGTGATTTTGTCTGCAGCCCGCCCCATTAACCCCCCGGCCGCCGGACATTATACATTACCGGGTCCCCGTTCCTGCTTGCTTCGGGGCTCCCGGTGTCTTCACGGCCCGCCCGGCCAATCAGTGCGCTGCGGCAGGGCAGCGCACTGATTGGCCGGGCGGAACGTGCCGAGAGCCGCCGAAGCAAGCAGGAGCGGGGACCTGGTAATGTATATCCTGCCCGCCCCCCTGCAGCCCCGATCGCCCCGCAGCCCCCGGCCGCACGATCGCCCCCAACCCCGCAGCCCCCGCGGCCGGGGGCTGCGATGCTGGGGGCGATCGTTAGGTCGGGGGCTGCAGGGCTGGGGGCGATGGTGCGGCCGGGGGCTGCGATGCTGGGGGCGATCGTGAGGTCGGGGGCTGCGGGGCTGGGGGCGATCGTGCGGCCGGGGGCTGCGGGTGATGGTGCGGTCGGGGGCTGCGGGGCTGGGGGCAATCGTGCAGCCGGGGGCTGCGGGCGATGGTGCGGTCGGGGGCTGCGGGGCTGGGGGCGATCGTGCGGCCGGGGGCGATATACATTACCTGATCCCGGCTCCTGCTTGCTTCAGCGGCTCCCGGCACGTTCCGCCCGGCCAATCAGTGTGCTGCCCCGCCGCAGCGCACTGATTGGCCGGGCGGGCCGTGAAGACACCGGGAGCCCCGAAGCAAGCAGGAACGGGGACCCGGTAATGTATAATGTCCGGCGGCCGGGGGGTTAATGGGGCGGGCTAGCAGTTTCTCTGCTATTGAAAGTATAGGGCCAGGATCTGCAGCGAGTCTCGCTGCAAAAACGCAGCAAGGAGACTCGCTGCAGATCCGGCAAGTGGGTTTGTAACCTTAAGAAGTTATCCAGGATAATAACTGTTCTCAGGTTGTCTGCGTTATTAGAACTTGGCTTTATTTATTTTGATGGCCCTGAGTTGCCATACCAAACACAAACTGGGGATCAACTGTGGTTCTGTTTCACAAAAAAAGTTTAGTTCTTTTGTTTCCCCCCCCCCCCCCCCCCTCAATCAACAAAGTGGACAAAGTCATTTCTCTAAAATAATTTTCCAGCAGGGAAAAAAATAAATAAATATATATATATATATATATATATATATTCCAAAAAAGATATCATCACCACTTTATGAAGTAGTGCATATATTATCACTTTATTTCTTACTTATACAGACGTAAAATTGGTTGCATTCACACTGGAGGTGTTATTTTACCTTTCTCTGGATTAGCTACGTATATGAGTGTATGAAGGCTTTACTATCGGCACAATGGTAGACTTATTCCTGACTTTTCCTTTGTCTCCCTCTACACCACTAGGTTGAAAAAATTTAGTTTAAAAGTTTAATGAGATTTAGGATTTTTTTCCATGTTACATAGTTACATAGTTAATACGGTTGAAAAATGACACGTGTCCATCAAGTTCAACCAAGGAGGGGATGGATACAGGGAAGAGGACAGATGATGATAGGTTCTATACTGTACATATGTTAAAACAAAACACTGTCATTCTGATGCTGACTGGGTCCTTGCTGTTCTTCCCTTACAGGTTCCAGCTCAACATATAGGAACATACAGGAAATGCCCTGGCAGGCAGGTCGGCATTGTGGCCTCTGTGAAGGACAGCAGAGACTTGGATCAGTTGGACCAGCATTACCAGTGAGGTGTGTACTATTTTATTTATTTATTTGTCTTATAACATACCTAACACCTTTTCTAAAACGTACATGTAAACCTCGGATAATACATTCAAACTAGTAACTTTTTTCATACTATGTAACCTGTGGAGTTATTAGGGTATGTTCACATTGAGTAAAAAATTCTGTGGCCATTGGGATGCCTTGTGCACTCCACTCAAAGAATTGGCATTTCAATTCTTTAAGTGGAGAGTGGCAGGGAGAAGAGGCGCGCAAGATCTCCCATTGATAAACTGATAAACTGAGGCGGGGCGGGGGGTCTACCGCAGAAATTTGCCTGTTTTACTCAGTGGGAATTTACCCGTAGAGCTCACTAGAGTAAGGGCCCTAAGGAAACTAAGAGCTCACTAGAGTAAGGGCACACTAAGGAAATTATGGGGATAACTTGCCGCGGATTCCGTCTCTCATCCTCCACCCCCACCCCTCGCTTTCCTGCTTGAAGTTCCACTGGTCACATAGGCTCCATAATATGGTTAGGCGGATTTCGTCATCTGCCCAAAGAAGTGACATGTCAATTATTTTGAGCGGATGGCTGAATCTGCCCAAGTAGAGAAAAGAGTCTTTGGGATGGGTGGAGAGTCAAGCGGGAGCACACACGGAATCTGCTGCAAGTTATCCGTATGATTTGTTTAGTGTGAAAGGGCCCTAAGGTCCCATAGTAAAGTCAAGAATGGGTCTTCTAACTTGTTGACTTTAAACTGAACTGTAGTTATACAAACGATACTACAAATACCTCTTTTGAAGCAGCAAAACTGAGAACCAATATTGTTAGCTTGACAACTGTGTTTTTTCAACCTCAGATTTGAGCCTTCAAGGAGAAGTCTGGAGAACATGAAAATTTGGCTCCAGGCAGGAACAGGGAGGAACATACTGTAATAAAGAAGCTCTATTTACTTGTCTTTGTGGCCCCACAGCGATGTCATAGCACTCCGGGACCCCCACCAGCCTTCAGGATCACCTGCTCCAGCAACGTCACGACTGCTGGATTGTTCGCAATGTCACAACTGATGGATCGCTTGATTGGCAATCAGTGGTGGGGGCGGGACACTGTTGCAGTCTCTGACTGGCTGAGTGTGCAATCCATCAGTGGGGTTAAGTACTTTCCCCAGAGTTCCGTTGACCAGGTAAAGATCTGGTACTGAGTTCCAGCCTGTAACGCGGCGCTACAGGGACACGGAGACAGGTAAGTAGAGCTTCTTTATTCTGTCCTCCCTGAACCTGCCACATTTTCTCCAGAGTTTAATATAACTTTTATAGCTATACTGTAATTCCCCCAGCATACAGTATGTAACTTCTGTATGTAAGAGTGTATAAAAGAAATGAGCTCTAAGTAATGTTGTAATCTATTTTGAAATGTAGCATTAATGTAAACTTGCATTTCAAGGTTGAATATTGTAAATGTTATATGCCGGGCTAGGAAACAACATATGGCATTGTACTTGCCGCTATAAAACATTTCAATGGGAGATCTGACCTCACACTTTTATCTATTCTTGTAGCAGGAACGAAAATGAAATCTGAATTTGAATCTGAAAGTAAAATCATTTGGCGGTAGTTGTATTACGGTGAGCGCAGTGCTCCGTATAGAATGTGTGTTATCTAACAAAGAAATTATTAGCCATAGAATATTCTAAACACTGCCTCTAAGATTGCAGGCTATTTTGCACCTCAGTGGTTGCAAATGACACCTCAGCGAGCATAGCTCTTTTACTGTTCTGAATTCATATTCTTTCTATCGCAGAGATTATACACAAAAAGAGGAAATACAACATCTTCCTTTATTGCACTAATGAGATATGGATTGTTTGCTTTGCTCCCGTCTAGCTATGCCTCACTTTGACAGAAGAACCATGTAAGTTCTAAGTAAGCAATAAAGCAGGAGGGATGCTCCCTGTGTGCACAGGACGGCTTCAGTCAATGCATCTGTAGAAGAAAAAGCCTTTAAAAGGATACACAATTTCATCCATTATTAAGATAGGCTTCGTGCCTGCTGCAAAAGACTAATAAGTAGAGTGTACTGTATTACATAAGACCCATAAGAGTCTAGGCCAGGACCTATCTGGGGTCAGAGCTCCGAGGAATACAACATTTTTTTTTTACCTACTTTTAGTATGCTAAATAGAATAGGGAAAAGCCCTATTTTTATAGCATAATAATCTGCACAAAAATAAAACAAATAACAGATAAGGCTATGTTCACATTCTGTCTTTTTAGTTAAAACAACGGCCACAATTTGTAGTTGAATTTATTGTATTGCCCCCCAAAAGTTATACAAATCCCCAATATACACTTATTACAGGATATGCACCTAAAGTGCTTTTTTCCCTGCACTTACTACTGCATAAAGGCTTCACTTCCTGGATAACATGGTGATGTCACTTCCTGGATAACATGGTGATGTCACTTCCTGGATAACATGGTGATGTCACTTCCTGGATAACATGGTGATGTCACTTCCTGGATAAAATAGTGACGTCACAACCCGACTACCAGAGCTGTGCGGGCTGTGGCTGCTGGAGAGAATGACAGCAGAGGGATGCTCAGTGTCCCTCTGGTGCCCTGTGTCCCTCAGTGTCTCCCTGCCATCATCCTCTCCAGCAGCCACAGCCCGCACAGCTCTGGGAGTCGGGTCGTGACATCACCATTTTATCCAGGAAGTAAAGCCTTGATGCAGTAGTAAGTGCAGGGAAAAAAGCACTTTATAAGCATTTCCCATAATAAGTATATATTGGGGATTTGTATAACTTTTGGGGGGCAATACAATACTTTAATAAATATTTTCGCTGGACTTCTCCTTTAAAATAACAACCACCATTTCTATTTATTACAATTTCAATGATTCCCTTAGAAAGCTCATGCAAACAAAGGCTGCTCTTCGCACAGTACATAGAATAACGGGCAGATTAAAGCGAGTGCACCAGAAGTACATTGTTGTACTACTAGTACATCCGCTTTAACGTTCATGGCATTTATTGGCTGCCATTATTTCGAGAACAACTGCCCTTATTTTTAGTTGAACACAGCAAGATTTTTTTCTTGGCTGCCATTCCACCGTTTTTCACATTAATTCAATGTAACTTTTTCATAGACACACACACACCAATCATTAATAAACCTAAACCCGATCTGGCGTTTTGTTTTTTTTTAGATTAAAATAACAACCGTTGAAAATCGTTGTGTCTAATAGTCATTTCTCAATGTTAATAATGTCAAGTAACACAGCAAATTTCTTGACCATGGAAACAGTCTGTAACAATTGCACCACAGAGCAGTAAAGCGACATAGTTATGTTGTTGATCATTTTACAAATAGGGTTCCCATCTACTGTATAACCTTCCAGTATAATAATGAATCATATCGCTAAAAATTTTAAACTGTACTGGAAATAAAGGAGAATGAATCAATTTGCCGCTTCGATGATTTGTTTATTTTTGCTAATGTTCTAGACCAGAGGAAACAATAGAAGAATCAATTCACCTATTATAAGAGAATCTCAGACCTGGTAAATCAATGGAACAATCAATCTTTGTTGTGACTGACAGATCAATGAATAACAGGGATATATATATATATATATATATATATATATATATATATATATGTCAGAATTTTGATCAGAAGGGGTCCAGATGCTGAACCCCCCATCAATTACCAAAACAGAGGGTTAGCGATGCTTAGCTAAGTGCAGCACCCTTTATTACTAACTGGCTCTGTTTGCATCTTCTCAAGGAGCTAAACATGCAGTGTACAGATCCATAGAAAGTCTATGCTCCCCACTCGGAGCAGATAAGAACCAAAGAGAAGAGCACCAGGACCTTCACAGATCAAAACATCTGATATGAGACCATGACAGGTCTAAAGTATTTTTTTTTTTTTATGTTTTCTAAACCAGACAGCCCCTATATGATAGCAGCACACGTTGATGCCCAACAATAAATACCCATAGGTTGTAATACATTCATCTCAGGTACATATGTTTTAACATATGTTGGAATAAAGAAGTATCTCTACAACTCGGTGAGTACCCTCAGCTTTTTTTTTTTTACTGAACTTGTATGCACAATGTGGGAGATTTATCAAACATGGTGTAAAGTGAAACTGGCTCAGTTGCCCCTATCAACCAATCAGATTCCATCTTTCATTTTCCAAAGAGTCTGTGAGGAATGAGAGGTGGAACCTGATTGGTTGCTAGGGGCAACTGAGCCAGTTTCACTGTACACCATGTTTAATAAATCTCCGCCAATATGTCTATTCATGAGGTGCACCTCTGTTGCGATAAGTTGCAGTTCCAAGTGTGTCCAAGGCCCAATAGTGCATAATAATATAACCAAGTGGACTAAAAGAGTAGTGCTGGTGATATTCTAAGACTTTGTGGCATATATTTAAAGCATTACAGTCAAATAAGTTAACTCCTGACAAGTCATCAGACTGAATTGCTCTATAGACAGGGCTGATTCTAGGTTTTTTTGCGGCCTGAGGTAAACCTAAATGGTGCAGCACCTCCCCCCCCAGCTCAATACCACCCTCCCCCCATTCTCTTTCCACTCCATCAGCCATCCCCCTCAACCTATTAAAAATCATAAGTAAGGCAAACCTGCAGCTTATCTTAAGACGTGCCTACACCCAGCTCCACTATAAATCACACTGCTCAGACATTACATGCCATTCTTGGTGAAGACAAAACAGAAACAGTTTCCAAAATTTCCGATCCACCAGTGTGTATACCATTCTTCAATTTTTATTTTAATAAAAGCTCCTGACACATACAAGAGTCCATGCATTGTAACTGCTCCTGGTGATCTTATTCATAGTCATTCTACCATTACACCTGGTGCTCCATATAAAGGGGCAGTGATCACTTGTAGTGTAGTGATGTATGACACATGTAATAATTCCTGCAGAGTTTTTGCAGTCCTGACTTCCTTGCATTATATGTCTGTGTCCAGCTATCATTTGCAGGTCATGGGGTCAATGATGTCAATGGTGTGTAGCAGACAGTATAAGTAATGGCCACTCCATAAAATATGCCACTCCTACAAATCTTTCAGGTCTGAACATTTTTAGACTCAGAATCTGTAATAATAAAATATTATTTACAAAGCCATGTCACAGGGAGAGGGAAGCGATAGTAGAGGAGTTCAGCACCATGGAGAGCAATCACATAGGAGTAATGTCATGTATTTCCCTTATGCAACTGGTCACAGCAGAAAGATCACCGGCTGCTTTGTCCTATTAGGATACATATTGGCATTGAGCTTGAAGGGGCTAGAATATTGACGCATATTAATTCTAATATAGATAGATAGATAGATAGATAGATAGGAGATAGATAGATAGATAGATAGATAGATAATAGATAGATAGATAGATAGATAGATAGATAGATAGATAGATAGATAGATAATAGGAGATAGATAGATAGATAGATAGATAGATAGATAGATAGATAGATAGATAGGAGATAGATAGATAGATAGATAGATAGATAGATAATAGATAGATAGGAGATAGATAGATAGATAGATAGATAGATAGATAGATAATAGATAGGAGATAGATAGATAGATAGATAGATAGATAGATAGATAGATAGATAGATAGGAGATAGATAGATAAATAGATAGGAGATAGATAGAAAATAAATAGATAGATGATAGATAGATAGATAGATAGATAGATAGATAAATAGATAGGAGATAGATAGAAAATAAATAGATAGATGATAGATAGATAGATAGATAGATAGATAGATAGATAGATAGAAGATAGATAGATAGATAGATAGGAGATAGATAGATAAATAGATAGGAGATAGATAGAAAATAAATAAATAGATAGATGATAGATAGATAGATAGATAGATAGATAGATAGATAGATAGATAATAGATAGATAGATAGATAGAAAGATAGATAGATAGGAGATAGATAGATAGATAGATAATAGATAGATAGATAGATAGATAGATAGATAGATAGATAGATAGATAATAAATAGATAGATAGATAGATAGATAGATAGGAGATAGATAGAAAATAAATAGATAGATAGATGATAGATAGATAGATAGATAGATAGATAGATAGATAGATAGATAGATAGGAGATAGATAGATAGATAGATAGGAGATAGATAGATAGATAGATAGATAGATAGATAATAGATAGATAGATAGATAGATAGATAGATAGATAGGAGATAGATAGATAGATAGATAATAGATAGATATATAGATAGATAGATAGATAGATAGATAGATTAGAATTATTATGCCTCATTATGCATACAGCTATTTCTCATTCTTATCATTTAAGAAGGGAGCATCAGAACTGGTCTATTCGCCAGTTGCTCACATACATGGCAGCACACACTCCTCTCTGCTATGCCATGACGTAGTGCTGGAGAAAGTGCTGACAATGTGCTGAGGGATAAATGACATAGTACATGACTATAGTTATACTAGTCATGCAGAAAGAGAAGGAGTTACTGATGCACTGGGTTTGCAAGGTGCTATTTGAGCAAAACAGACAGCAGCAAGAGGATCAGATCACAGAGAAGGTTACACTAGGTTGCACTGTTACTGTTGCTGATGATAAGTTAAAAGGGGGGGTGTAATATATTGCATCTCTATAGACATACATCAGTAGATAAACTGGTGGTTACACAAAGTACTGCAACCTTGAGCAACAGGTTGGATCATCTTTAGCAGACAGACAGGCTTGACTTGCATTTATACAGCCCAGGATTTCTCTGGCTCTCGTGTTCTCCTGAATGTATTCAATGTTTAGAATGTATTCTAAACCCCCATCAAACTTTCTGTTATGTGTCCTTATATAGCAGGAGACAGTTTTTCCCTGATGACTTACAGTGGACAGCACATTGCAGAGAAGTGAGACACCTAGTGGCCAAGACTTCAGGGCTGTTTTTATAAGTAAGGAGTCATTTTTGGTTGAATCACATGAAAGTTTTTGATACAAAAGTGTCCATTTGAAATGGGTGTCCACTTGTTCAGGTTTATTGGATAGACCGCTGCTTTCTAAAAGTTGAGTTTTAGGAGGAATCCATTGTGTTCTTACATCAAAAATTTGGTGTTATTTTTCTAATGCTTTCCACCCGACATACGCTGCCTGTTATAAATAACTCTGATTGATGTTTTCATTTAATAAAGCCCGAGCTCTGTTGTTGTGCAGGTTAAGGTGTGAAATTCTTGTTAGAAAGCAGATGGTAAGAAATACATCAAATTAAGAGAGTGACAAAAAGATCACGTTTTTCCATAAATAACTCAATACTTTTCACTTTTGACTACTTTAAAGTTAAGATGCCAATAATTAAAAATAGATATCAAAGTTTCTTCTTGTTTCATGTTCAATTAAAATTGTTCAGGACTTAGAAAATCTTCAGACTATAAAGTGAAAAAGCAAACAACAAAACTTTTTTTAAGCTGAGAATCTTGCACATGATATTTTGTGATTTTTTTTTTAACCTCATGCTTTCCTAAGAGATGTCTAATATTGCCAGATGCTACATTTCATTTTGAAATTATTTGCATAATAATGTATTACTGTCTCCAGATAAAGTGGCAATAATTCTCTACAAAATTTAGGAAATTTTAATAAATAGCTCAGGTTTATTTGTATGGCTATGTTTACACTACATTAACCCCTTACCGTCAGCAATCTGTATATATACGTACCTACTGCACATACCCCGTGCAGTAGAAATATATATAAATATATATATATATATATATATATATATATATATATGTACGTTCCTGACACTGACGGGGCTTCGGATGTGTGCGGGACCGCTGCAGTGAGATAAATAGATAGATCTATCAAAATATAACATTATTGTTCCCACAAAAAAACAGAATTGCTGATTTTATTAAACTATATATCACAAAAAAATGTATAAAAAGCAATCCAAATTTTTTCGGTTACACCAATATGATATTAATAAAAACTAAAGATGATAGTGCAAAAAATGACACCCCAACCTGCCCTGTAGGTGGAAAAATAAAAGCGCTATGGCTCTTAGAAGGCGGGGAGAATCATTGCATTAATCTCACCCGGACTTTTGTGCATCGATGGGCTCTGTCTTGAAGGGGTTAAAGAAACAGAAAAGATGTCCGCTTTCTCTATTTAAAAAGGTGTCCGTTTGATTGACTTCAATGCAATGCATGCACTGCTATGGAATGCCGGCTGTCCAATGTACACAGTGTACTAAATAATGGACGTTGTCTGGCAGACGTTAAAATAATGAACATGACAATTTTTTCCCCATTATTTTTTAGTTATTCACATACACTTTTTCTTTTTTCACTGTCCTTTCACCATTTTCACTATTAAATTCAATGGAGTTTTTAATTAAAGACACAGCCAAAGGGCAATTAGTCCACCTAAACTAGAATGAACCAACAGACGTCATTGCCCGCTACTTGCGGACTGTGCCTACTAATTGCCAAGGTCCCGGGCTGCAGATTGCCGCGGTTCACAGCGGGGTCGCCCCGCGGCCCCTTCTGAACTCCCCTAGCGATGCCAGGGTGTACATTTACGGTCATTAAGAGGTTAAACTAATATGTCCATTTTAAAGTATCATTTGACATATCATAGAGACACATAAAAAGTTTTGATCAGTCTACGTCTGGGTGTTAAGACCCCCACGGATTGCTAGAATAATCTGGCAGAAATGTTTGAACAGTTTTGGCTTTAGCTCACTCTTGACCCCGTCTTCTTTCAGGAAATGGACATATTATAGAATCCATCTGCAGTGGTGGGGGTCTAGAAATTAGTGGGGGTCTAGAAATTAGTGTGTGTCCCCATGAGATCAAAACTTTTCACAAGTCTCTATAACATGTCAAAAGTTTTAAAAAATTATTACTACTTTAGGACTAAAGATTTTTTTTAATTAGTGAAATAAAGTCGGTGTATTCTCTGTCTGTTCCTTCACGGGGAAAAAAAGAAATAAATAAATCGGTGAGAAAATTTACAGCCTTTCATATAAAACACAACATCTTTCTTAATTCGGCTAACTTCCGTTACAGATGTTCCAAATCATAACTTAGAATCCCTGGGGAGTTTTTTTTTTTATGTCTTTAGGATGCTGGATACTGCTAGCAGATATTACTGTCAAGATGTTGTGTTAGATCGGAGACATTGCCATAAATAGTGCAAGTTAAGAAACAAATATAAAATAAAAAAAACGCTGACAGAGTAATGAAGCACCCATTCCACCTTTCTGTAATTCCATCTGCAAGGTAATAGAACCTATCCTCCATCTAATGAAGATTTAGAAAAAGAGTAAAGGCTAAAAACATAGAGCCAACATAGAACATACAACCAAACACAGGACCTTCATCAAGAACTCATAAGGAAGAACTCTTTTTGAAAGTTATATAGATTTGTAATTAACTTCTATTTAAAAAGATCTAGTCTTCCAGTACTTATCAGCTGCTGTATGCCCTGCAAGAAGTGGTGTGTTCTTTCCAGTGTGACACATCGATCCCTGCTGCCACCTCTGTCCATGTCAGAAACTGCCCAGAGCAGCAGCAAATGCCTATAGAAAAACTCTCCTACTCTGGACAGTTCCTGACATGAACAGAGGTGGCAGCAGAGAGCACTGTGTCAGACTGGAAAGAATACACCACTTCCTGCAGGACATGCCGCAGCTGATAAGTACTGGAAAACTGGAGATTTTTCAATAGAAGTAAATTATACATCTATATATCTTTCTGACACCAGTTGATTTGAAAAAAATGTATATCCGCATGTGTAAAGAGTGTGGTCTTCAGTACAGAAATCAGCTTGGGAGAAGATAATATCAGATGACATAGCTTCTACCGCCCAAATCAGCTGTTCACCGGAGTTCCACGCCAAGCTGAGACAAGTTCCTGAGTGCTGCTCCATTCAAACAGTGAACTTAAAACAAGGATCATGTTCTTGTAATGTATTGGGTCCCAGCGGTAGGAGATTAGTGTTCAAACTATTATGGCCAATCCCGTGTGTGCCTCTACGGAAATCCCTATAACAAGTGTTTTCAGTTCATTCAGAATCAAAGTTTACATGTACATCGAGATAGAAAGCAGAGAGAAACTAGAAAAAAAAAGTGCTAGTATCCCTGAGAGTATAGGTTGGAATCACTGTTCAGCCCCAGCCTCATGCATGTCTCTCATTCCTGTTAGAATTATCATAAATTCATAAGTATTTCTTCTTAACGGTTAATTAATTATGGGGTATGTCGGCTGGGGGGGGGGGCTTGGTGATGAGGATCTCCCTGGTACTACTCCCCCATCATCTGCTCATACTATGGAGTAGTAGTGTCTATCTGTCTCACTGCATGAAGCAGGGAGGGAGGGAGGAGGTAGTTAGATGCATTGTAACCTCTCTCCCTCCCTGCTCGGTGCCCTCCATTTGGGGAGCAAGTTTCCTTGCTCCCCAAAATATTCCATAAACATAGTCCATCAATAACAGGTAGTTTTTACATTACATACTCTTTCATAGACTTCAATACAGTGCCATAGACTTCTACATATACTGCGCCCCCTGCTGGACACTTCATAGAAATTAAACCTGATTCGTGATGTTGCGGTTTTTGAGAGAATTTGAAGACTCCCTGATTTACTAAAGTAAGGGAAATAGCAGTATATGTGCATTTCCCACAATTAATGTAAATTGGGAATTTGTCTAACTTTCCATAAGTATTCTTATTAGAAAATTATCCACTGTGTAGACAATGATCATAGAAGAAATGCTCGTAGTTTTGATGCAAGTGCTCTTGTGCACAATTTTATTTTTGCATAAAGTGTAATCACAGACATAAATCCGACGTTTCGGTGGTGACACCTTTATCAGGGGTCTGTATATGTGAAAGCTGTATGTAGATGGCAGGGTAGTGTCCCGTAGGTCTGCTGGGTGGTAACTGGAGGTCCGAATGAGGCTGGGGCCCGAGTAGGTTTGGGGGAGACAGGCGTCGGAGGCGTTGCTGTGCATCCACATTCAGTAGCAGAGAATCCTTCGGGTGCTAGCAGTGTATGGTCAGCTCTCCTATCACACAGCGCTAAAATCTCTGTAACCACACAGTGACATTATACTGACTGAACTGTTGCATAACAAACAGCATTGTCTCCTGGTAAGCTGCAGAGCTGGTACAGGTTATAATATAATTAGCCTAAGTTAATGGCCCTCCGTTGATATACAACCTGCATGATGAGCAGGTGTTTTTCCTTGCGCGAGTGCACACAGGACTGGGACTTCCTGTGATTGTGTTTCTTGTGTTTTCTTCCCCCTCTGCCCGTCTTTGCTGATACCATCCACAGATGAGAGGGGACTAGAGCATTTTGGACGCTGCGTGGATTGTGTGCAGGTGAAGCCATGCCCGCACACAATGTCTAATAGTTGCCGTGACATTGGACATTGGTCAACATGCACCTGCCCCCTCTCATCTGCGGACGTTATCAGCACAGACAGGAAGTGGAGCGCCGGAGAACAAAAGAGGTAGAGAATTTTCAGCTCTCCAGATAACCCCTTTAAATACATTGTTCTGATTCTGAAATACCCCTTTAAATGGCGAAAAAATGTTGCAATTAGGGTCTCTCAATCACAAAGTGGCAAGACGTTTAGCAAGTCTTCATGACTAATCGGTAAACAGAATTTCTGCAGCACAAGATCCATCTAGTACATAACTCGACAAATCCTGTTCCTCGTGAAACCTGTCTCTGAGGAATCTCCTTGTAGCCTAAATAACTATGGTGCTCGAGCTAATGACACCTCTCATTGCTCAGAGGCCAGACACTGCTGGAAGTCACAAAGAAAGACTCACAGGGCACCACACATCATCAGTCTTACCACTAAATCTTTCTACTTTCAAAGCAAACAAGAACACCACACTTTAGAATTTCATTAAATTGTCAATACTCACTGCATGTAATTATTTACTTGAATTTAAAGGCCGAGGACGTTTTAGCACTTTTTTTTCTCATTGCTTATTTGCTTCCTAAATACAAAAGTAAGCAACTTTCTAAGTGGAGTTCATTACAAATTTCTTACCAGTACTAAGTAATTCCTTTACCTAGCTAGCCGCCCTGCTGATTCTGACATAGTTCAGAGACACACACCATCCCCCAGCAACTAACAGTGAAAAGTTCTCCTGTAACTGAGGAATCTCTCTTAAAGTGCCCACATTTGTGTCTGAGTACTGTGAGGACTGCGATAGCGATAATCATTCAAAAATTCATGACAGCATTCAAAATTTAGCAATTATCTGCTGATGTACTGTAAATACAACCAACGATCAAACAACAAATGAGAAATCGTTAATTATGGTCTTTTAACGTGTCCTAAAATCATTGTTGGACGTTTGGTAATATTTTGCAGATAGGTTCGTTGAAACGGTCGTTCGCAGATTCACACTGGTGTGTGGGTTCACACTGTTCCTACCCATGATCCACCACTGAGGTTACAACCGGAGTTGATCGAACCTTGGAAAATCCTAGGTTCGATCGAACTCGAACATTCCCAAACCTTCCGCCTTAGATTGCTGTTTCCTTCCCGGTCCGTGGGGAAGGAGGAGAACGCCCGGGGACTGACTTGAATTCCGGGATTAAGCCTAGCATTTTCCGAGGTTCGATCAACTCTATTGGTGATAGCCCATAAAACCAAATCTGCCATGACTAAAGGTGTATCACCTGAAATGCGTAGGAAAGCACTAGGACTTCTGTCTGCACTCACTCATTGGTTTTATGGGCTATAACCAATAAATACTTTTGTATCTTCAAGAGGCGCTGATCCAATCGTGTTTGTTTAACTTGATCCCTGACGCAACAATTGTTAAGTCATTTAGAAAGTCAAGTTAAACTCACTATTGTCATCAAATTAAGCCTGGCTACAACTCATGTTAAGCTTGGCTACATCTGTAAATGATCTGTTGAACAATGTTAAAGCGATCTAAAGAAAAAAAAATTGTGAGCAATTAATCTCATTGTGTAAACGGCAATCGTTTTAAATCAGAAACAAGCGCTAAACAATCTTAAAACGATAGTTTAAGCGGTGTGACTGCTTGTGAAAGGACCATTAGTCTACTCCAAGTTTGCTAGGCTATGTAAAAAGATATATAGGTATATTTGCCAAATCCAGAAGATATCTCCCTGTGTAATAGACAAGGGAGAAAACTATCTATCCACATGTCAAATGATAATCAGTCGCTGGCCGTACATGTCTCCACGTAATAGGTAATAGGTGGCCGAGGGCTGGTTAAAATGGACTGCTCAAACATTGCCAGCAATGTTCATGAAGCCCTGTCTACACGATTATGGAACTGTGTAGTAGGCTCGAATGGCAGCCGAGCTTCAGTAATCGGGCCCCGCCACAGCACAGTGAATGGAGACGACCCCTGTGAATAGCTCATTAGTAAATTTTGCCCCCTCCCCCCAAAAAAAAGAAAGATTTAATTGTAATTATCATCAATCTACAGTTCACAGAAAACGCTGGTTCTGTGTTTGTGTCAGTATTCTGAGCTACAGACATCCATCACTTATCAGCTTTATGATCCAGTAGGTTTCCCTGTGCGTTCATAAAAAGTGTTAGCTGTCTGTAATTTGTGTAGAAAAAAAAAAAAAAAAAAAAAACAAGCTAGCAATCTTAACTCTCACTAAGATATTCAAAGAAAAAGGGTGAAAAAAAGTCTTCCATGTCAAAGGGGTCCATAAGGGGTCCATAGCCTGGAAAGCTAATCTATTTAGCTATTATTATTATTATTATTATTTTTTTTTTTTTTTTTAAATATTATTTATTTATTGTGGTTCTAATTGTCACTGTCTTTTTTGTAGCTGACAATAACTCAATTAACAGGTCTAACACTGGGGTGCATTGGAGAACTGCCTGTGGATTTTGCCACTCTCCCCTGCGCCCTCCCGCTTGAATCTCTGTCCATCCTATAGACTGCATTCTATGCTCTATTGTCATATCAATTCTTTGGGCGGACCGCAGAAGCTGCTTCAGGATAGAATGAAGTTTATGGGATTCACGGAGATTCAAGCAGGAGCGAGCAGCGAAATCCGTAGGAAGTTCTCCATGTAGATTCCGTAGTGTGAACGCACACTTAGGGTTTTCTCCTCTAAATACTTTAGAATTTGACATTTTACTTACTAAAGGTTGTTCACACTATGGAACCCGAGCAGAGAATTTCCAACTGATTCAGTAGCTTGTACCTGTTCACCGCCGCACGCCTCTCCACCCGTGCCATAGACACATCCTATGCACGGGCGGATTCCAGATTCTGCCAAAAGAATGGTGTCTATGGAGCCGGCGGAAAGGCCTAAAACAGGTACAAGCTACGGAATCCATCGTAAATTCTCCAATCGGGTTCCGTAGTGTGAACACACCCTAAGAGTAAGATTTTTTTTATTAAACATAAACATCTCTGCATGAAAACATGCTGGTGGTACATTGCCCCCAAACCAGGTAACAGGTTTTCTTTAAGCAATTTTTTTATTTTTTTTATTTTTATTTATTTCAAGCTTCCAGATTGTTTCTTTAATAAGGATGATGGATCTTGACCTGTGCAGTCTGTGACCTGTGTAACCTGCCTTACAATGCTATTAAAGGTCTTTAAATTATCTACTAGACATGAGCGAATATTTAGAAAATTTGTTTAGCAAACTCGCAAACTTCGTGAACCAAACTTAATGAATCTATAATTACATGTCTGCGATCCCCCCAGTGTCCTCTTTCATGTCTTAAGCTGCCTCCAGCCCGCTCAGGCAATCACTGACTGAAGGACAGCACCGTGGCCAGTGATTGGCTGAGCGGGCTGTCACTCATGTCTTGAGAGTAACAGCCCGCTCAGTGTCACTGGCCGCAGCCCTGTCCCTTCTCAGTTAGTCAGTGATTGGCTGAGTGGGCTGTCACTCTCGAGACAAAAAGTGGCAGCCTGTTCAGATGATCAGCTGATCACTGGGCTAGGTATGTAAACCTTACCTAAAGTTATTATTTTATTTATTTAATTTATTTATTGGAGGGGGGGGGGTGTTTCCATGCTACTCATGACAGGGGCAAAACAAGTTTTCAGTTTTCAATATGTGAAACCAACACAGGTCCTGTCGTATTATGAAGGTAACAGTGATGCGTTATGCACAACCAAGTGCCATCTAACCGGCTGGGTGATGCAGGTCGCAAAACCTTCATATTGGTTGTCTGAGAGTGATTCCACATGCCGCTATTACAATAAAAAGCCAATGCGCTCTATGATCAATAAAGGGATTTCTATGATCATGAGACCAGCAATGAACATCCACCAGCCAACAGCTTTTCCATATGTCTTCCATAAGCTTAATAGTTGTTTTAGCAGGAGACTGGGTAAACTGAAGGTAAATTGAAGTTGTAATCATCCAGAACACTATTTGAGGAGAAGAAAGCCGAGCCTCAAATGTGCTCGGAATCAAAACACACAATATGTTTCATGGCCAATTCTGATATCATAATAAGCTTTCTCATCCGACTCGCAATTTCTCTGCTCATACACTCACACATCTGGCCTGGAAATGGTAGCTTGAGATTGCATTATGCTTCTCTATCTGCTATTACACAAGGTTATCTCTGCATCACTGGCCCTGCCTTGCCTTTAAATGATTTATACCCGCACAATGTGATTGATACCAGCTATTTAACAATGCTCCCGTAGGAGATGAATTACGTGCAAACTTCTGCACAGGAAAGACAAAGCAGGAACAGCACAATCTAAAGGTATTTCCATTCGGAACATCATGTAATAAATAACAGGAGGGCAGTGCCGGTCACTTTACTGAGGGAGAAAAAGAGATTTTTTATATTTTTTCTTCCTCGTGGGATCGCTTGTTTACTGAAAGCCAAAATCCATCTTTCTAAAAAAAATTATTTCGTACATTATATATATACATATATATATATATATATATATATATATATATATATATATATATCACTATTATATGCTCATAAATTATAGCTGAACCTATAATAGAATTCTATGAACTCCCATGTAGGAACAAGATAAAAGGCGGAGGTGGAAGGCGGGAAAAAATGTAATCTAATCAAATAGTGACTGAAAGTTATATAAATAAAAAAAATAGAGAGAGAGATGAGCGAATCACTCGGAAATTCGTTTTGTGACGTTCGAGAAAAGTCGCGAATTGCATACAAATGAATTTCGTTAAAAATAGTGGCGAGCCAACATGTTCGTAAATTTTGGTTCGTACGCATGAACATGCCGCTAATGCTTCGGGTTCGCTGATACGAACGAATTGTTCAATTTTTGAACATGCGAACGTTTATCTCGTAATATACGCAACTTCGCAATATTCGCAACTGCATAATATTCACAACTGTGTAATAGTCACAACTGCAGGATTTACACAACTGTGTAAGTGTAAGCTAACATGTGCGTTCACTATAGCGGCCGCCATGTATAGCGAATCTGCGAAGCGAATCTTGCGAATTCACGAATCACAATGAGGCAAATGAAACGCCTAATTTGCTGTGAATCAGAATTCGTCAGATTCGCTTTGTTCATCTCTCTCTCTTTCTCTCTCTCTCTCTCTCTATATATATATATACATATATATATATATACACACTCAAGCACCTTCCATTACCAACTGTTATATGCCCTGGAGGAAGTAGTGTAGTTCTTATTATTCTGATAAAATGTTCCTTGCTGCCACTTGTGGTCATGTCAGGAACTGCCTGGAACAAGAAATGTTCGCTTCAGGATTTGCTTCAGCTCTGGAAAATTCCTCACACAGACAGAGGTGGCAGCAGAGAGCACCGAGTAAGACATAAAAAAAAAAAAAAAACAGGCAACTTCCCGCAGGACATGTAGCAGCTGATAAGTATTGAAAAGCTTAAACTGAGACAGTTTCACTTTACACCATGCTCGATAAATCCCCCCTTATTCATATCTTAGGTTTATCACAGGAATTTTTACTTTCAGGTACTTCACGCAGTAACCCCTTAAGGACAGAGCCTTAAAGGGACACTGTCACCTCCTTTTTGCATTCTGACTCCTCTAAACAGGTGTAAAGGGTAAATTTAGCAGTTTTCATACTTTATTTTATATCATACGTCATGGTGCTTGTTCAAGTAAAAAGTGATCTTTTATCAACTGCAGATTGTGTTAAGTGGGCAGGGACTCGCGGCATTAGCGCCACTTAGCCCCGCCCACAATGCCACAGTTGGCCCCGCCCCCTCGTCGGCCATTGGAACAGGCTGGCCGAAAGGTCTAGACCCCACCCCCTTTACGTCAGTCAACCAATGGGTGTCAAGGGGGCGGGGTCAACTGTGGCGCTATTAACACAATCTGCAGTTGATAAAAGGACACTTTTTACTTGAACAAGCACCATGACGTATGATATGAAATAAGGTATGAAAAACGCTAAACTTACCCTTTACACCTGTGTAGAGAAGTCAGAAGGCCCAAAGGGGGTGACAGTGTCACTTTAAGGACCGGCCAACTGTCGCTTTTGCGTTTTTGTTTTTTCCTCCTCGCCTTCTAAGACCAATACCACTTTTATTTTTCCACCTACAGGGCCATGGAAGGTCTTGTTCTTTTTTCAGGAACAGGTTTACTTTGTAATGGCACCTTTCAATCTGCCATAAAGTTAATGACGGAACCCCCAAAATATCATTTATGGGGTGAATTTGGGTAAAAAAGACTCGATTCCGCAATTTTTTTTTTTTTTTTTTGTGGGGGGTCCATTTTTACATAATGCACTTTACTGTGAAACTGGCATTTTTTCTTTATTCTATAGGTCAGTCTGAACACAGTGATATGCAGGTTTACTAGGTTTTCCTACGTTTTACTATTTTTATTAGTAGTAAAACTTTATTTGCAAATAGGCGTATTTAAAATGCCCCTACTGTGACTCTTATATTATGTGTATATTATGTGTTTATTATATTTTATATTTTCACCGACAGGGTCATATGGGGTGTATTTTTTTGCATCACGATCTCTAGTCTTTATTAGATCAGACATATTGATCACTTTTTATAATTTTGTTTAAATTATTAAAAAGTCATGTAAAAAAAGCAATCCCCGCGGGGTTTTTTTACCGCTTTTTGTTCACGCCGTTCACCGTGTGGGGATAATATTGTTTTATTTTAGGAGATCGGACAATTACGCGTGCTACGGTATATTATATGTTAATTAACTTTATTATTTTTATGTTTTTTATGTATAAAATGGGAATGGGTGATTTTCACTTTTATTGGGGGAGGGGCTTTGGGACATTTTTTAAAACTTTTATTGATTTTTTTTTTACACTTTTTAAGTCATGTTAGGGGACTTTTACATTACAACATTAGATTTCTCATTATTCTCTTATTGGCAATCTTCTGATATAGCCTGCCTGTGGCCTGTGGCAGACTCTACCCGAAGATTGGGCTGCATGGGGGTAAGGATTAGACCTTCGGCAGTCAGGCAGTGCAATCGGGACCCTAATCGGTAAGAGATGCTCCAGACACACCTAAATGCCGCGGCATTTAAGGGGCTAATGGCGGGCGAGCGCTAGATCACGGTCAACCGCCATTGAGGGTAAGGGCCTTGCTGCAGATAGCAGCCGGTCCTCACCAGCTATGGAGCCAGCTCAGCTCCATAGCCCAAGACCCCGGCAGGGCGTACATTTACGTCCTCCTGTGTTAAGGCCCAAACAGTGGGGGGTAATATACGCCTGTGGCTGTTAAGGGGTTAAGGTACAGTATGTAATTTCCTAAATAACAATTTATAATTTGTTTTATGTTATCTTTATATTTTACAGTCCCAGAAATACCACGAGAACTATTCTCTATTACAGCGCTGTCATCTCAGCAATGAGATCCATACATTATTAGCATATGATAAATTATTACAAATGAAACACAACATATAAAATACTTCTGTGATGTCGATATGACGGTATCACAATCTACTTGTAATATATGTAAAAGCATGGCTGGGAGATCTCTTGTATTATTCATCAGCAATCGGCAATTTTTCTCCCCTCTATTTCCTCGCCCTTCAGACAAGTTTCCATATGATGTGGATTCAGCAAGGAATGGTGTAAAATACATTACGGGACATTATCTATCACTTTTATATTCATGATACAATGCCATGAGTAGGAGAAGGGCAGCTCGTGCCATCAAATTTTACACTCCTATGTTTGATCGGTGGAACATGCCCTCATTTAATGCTAACATTCAAATCTGGACATTTCAGCCCGAACAGGAGAGATAATTGATCTGACTCCATTATGTCCTAGAGATTGTTTAGTTCTCTTGTGATAGATGGGAAGCCGGGAATATCTGCATGTTTCCAGTTCTTTTTACACCTATTAGCCGAATGGTTATTCGTAATGAAAAGCCCTGACAGTGCCTCCGAATACCCATAAAATGCATCCATGGCCAATCTAACAAAACTGATGCCAGCGTATGTATAATTCAGGCTGCTTTCCTGTGGCTTCTAGCTGTTGGTTCATTTCTCACTTCTGCAAGCCCGGCTCTGCTGCCAAACACCATACACCTTGTTATATATAGGAAAGACAGGAGGCGGCTTCAGTTACAAATGGATTTCTAATATTTTACTCCTGACAATAAAAAAAAAAAGGTTATCCGTGTGAGCTTATTATAAGCGGAAAAGTAGATCAAGATTTTTCTCTTCTGGGTTTTAGTGCTTTGACTCTCTGGGGGTAGACCACATCCAATGACCCTGGCATCACCAAGGAATGTCATTATATGTCACCCATCCCATCCATACTTGATTATATATCATGTTCTTTTGTTTATTTTATGTTTATATTTTAATTCCTTAAAGAGGCATTGTGCCAATATTTGCACGCTGCGTGTGGCTTAAGTACACACACACAAAAAAAAAAAACAGAAAGTGCAACAGCAACCTACAGGTGCAAGTGCTTACCTTATATACTCCCCCAGTGTACACACCATATAAACCTGCTCTATAGATATTAAAAAATGAGGAACTTAGCAACATATTTGATCAGCGTGTACCATGTCCCACATAAGGTGTCCTCAAAGACATGGTACTTCTCTAGAATTCGTACACTATTACCATGTCTCTGAAGACACCTTAACACACTCTATTTGATCGAATGGTTTATTAAGATCCTAATTTTTTTTTTAATATCAATATAGCAGGTTTTTTTATCATATGTATGCTGGGGGGAGTAGATACGATAAGCACATGCACCTGTAGGTTGCTGTTGTTCTTTCAGTTTTTTTGTCCCCAATATTTTTTTACTGCACAATAAACAGTTTTAAAATATACTCTCTTTATTTATTTATTTTTTTTTTTAAGTTTTCTGTGTTTAAATCAATATTATACGTATGGCCACTAGGTGTCTCCCTTCCTGTTAAATTGTGGTCCAAGTTCCCTCCATGCTAATTTTGTCCTTTTCTCTGTTCAAAAAAAGAGACCAAACACGGGACCATTCCTTTGCACACTCACACACATGGTTTGATATTAAATGACAGACATTCCTGAGCGTGCACAGAGTCGGACATGTTTTCACTGCTACACGTTCACATTCAGTAACAGAGAATCTGGGGTTGCTTGCATTGTATGGCCAGCTCTCCTGTCACACATTACTAAACCTCTGTAACCACAGAGTGACATTATCCTGACTGAATTGTTGCATAGTAAAGAGCATTGTCTCCTGGTAAGCATACATTATTAGTAAAGTTAATAATATAATAATATAAGATAATTGTCCTCAGTTGATATACAAACTGCATGATGAACAGTAGTCTTTACTTGGGTAAGTACACAAAGGATGGGGACTTCCTGTGTTTGGGTTCAGGAGGGAGCATGGACCACAGTTTGGCCGTATGTATAACATTAATTTAAACATACATGAAATAAATACATAAATAAATTAGGTAAGTATATTGCAAAATTGCTTGTGATCACAACCCCTCTTCATTTAAAAAAAAAAAAAATTGTGACGATTTGTTATAATAATAATAATAATAATAATAATAATAATAATAATAATAATATTTTTACCAGTTTCCCTTTATATAGAGGAACCCCACGGATTATTGAGGAAAAGTTCCGAAAAAGGATAAATAGAAGAACCATTGTCCATTCATTGGCTATCTTGCTGATTTAGATACAGGTGTTGATACTCTGAAATACTTTGAGCATAGACCTCAAATCCATTTTATGTCTGTGGCTTTTGCTCATCCATAGTATTTCATTTCATTGCAAGGCTATGTTCACATGTCCGTCATTTTGAGTCTAACATAACAGATGTCATTTAGCTGTCTGACCTCCCCTGCAATGACGGATGTTGGTACATTATTCTAGTTGGGTTACCAATTGCCCGTTGGATGCGACTTAATTGAAAAGTCCATTGAATTTAATAGTAAAAACTGAAAGAACAGTGAAAAAACTGTGTGTGAAAAACTTATAAAAAACGTCCGCTGTTTGCAAAAGACGTCCGAAAATAATTGTCATGACCATTATCTTGACGGGCGTGGTGATAACTTCCTTTATTCAATACATTGTGTGCATCGGACGTCCGTCTTTCCATTGACTTCAATGCATTGCAGTCTGTTAAATCGCTGCAATAACGGATGTTATTTTAAATTGAAAAAACATCAGCCTAGACGTTGTGTGAACATAGCCCAACTTAGATTTCCTTCCTGGCACTGATGATTATATTTTTTTCTAAATTATTGTTTACAAAAAAAAAAGAGTCTATTTTAATACATAAAGTTTGACAAAAGTATTTTTTGTTAACTGAACTTCCACTGTATTAAGAAAACTATATTGCCGTACATAAACATATAATTCATGTGCGATTATAAACCAGCACAGTAATCTCCCTGGTCACAAGCTTAATACGACCCTCGCGATCCACCGAGATATGCTTTTATTTCCTCTATATATTATAATACTAGTAACAACGCCATAGACAGATAAAAGGCACAGGAAAGAGTCAGAGTTCACTGCAGTATATTGTAAATATTCCAGATGATGTGGAGCTTTAAATCTGCCTTCTACAAAGTGATTGAGCGGTCACACTACTGGAAAAGCCTTATTTACAGGGTGGTGATCACAGACTATGAATATAGGACCGCATGATGGGATCATAGGCTGTGCTGACCAATGATGCAATTAAACTTTAAATGACTCCAGTATTAACCTACTGACTTGTACTATCCATTGCCCAAAACATCCGCCTCATCGCATTTTAAAACGGCATTACCAGAAATTTGCTGAATCTCAAAGCACTTTTGCATCTGTTATAAGTATAGTAGAGGGTCCATCTCACTATAGGACCCAAGCTTCTTTATATTTCTACTATAATTATTTAATGTGAATATAACTGCAGCATACAAGCTTAACCCCATCCCGTCGCTGCACTGTAAATTAACGTCGCTGCAGCCTATGCCTGATGCTGAAGTGACTATAATTTACGATCCAGGATGACACAGGTGCTGGAGCTGTGCCTGTGTCATCTGCGGCAGGTCCCGGCTATCAGTGAACTTTATAGATACTGCAGTTAGCACGACAGCAGCATCTAGAGGGCTTCTGACAGAGAACTCTCCCTCTACAGAGGGAGAATTCTCTGTCCGGTGTCCATCAGGGCTCTGCAAAGTGATCGCAGAGCCCTGATGGTTGCCATCAGGTTTCCTGGCTATGGAGGCCGGCTGGGGGAGGGAGGGAGGGAAGGCTGGGCGCACGGGGCGCGCGCCCGTGAACTCTGCCCCTCCTCTCTCTCCACTGCCGCTGTCACAAGATTGTAACAGTGGCAGGTGACAGGGGAGAGGGGCAGACACAGGGACATCAGCTTGGGGGATCACTATGATCCAATAAGCTGATATCCTAAAATGACCTGGGCATTGATGCATCAATGACCCCAGGTCGTGAAAGGGTAACGTTTAAAACTTAATAGTATTTGTTGGGTATACATTACTTATTCAAATATACTAGTCAGTCCAAACTTTTTGGAAAGGATGTTTTGGCATATGGTGGCATGCAACACAGGCCCAGGCAGGTGCACATCCCCCACAAAAATATAGGCCCGACAAATAGTATAGCTTGATAGCAAACAAGAACATGTAACATCAAGTCAATACTTTAAAAAATGCCCCCACTATGTGGTTTTATCAGGGAACAAAAAGGCTTGGGTGGCCTGATGGCCCCCAGGAGGTCACAACAAGCAGATAAGGCAACTATATATTTCAACGAGCTGTTACATGGTAAGGTGACTATAAACAAGACAGGTAGATTCAGAAGAGGCATTCACACAACCAGAGATGAGCAAAGCAAATCTGACCAATTGCGGTTCGTGCATTAAATTAGTTTTATAGCAATTTGCGAATTCGCCAGATTTGCTGCAAATTAATTAACATGGCAGCAGCACATGTTAGCTTACAGAACTGACTTTTGATGGGAGCAAGGGACTATCCATATTCCCTTGCATCATCCAATAAGCTGCAGGCCCCCTGTGATGTCAGCAACCCCTCCCCTCTATATACAAGGTGATTGGCTTCCTGAAGGCGGCCAGTCGGCTTTGTATAGTGGAGAGCAGATTAAAGCAGAGAGAGAAATACAGAGCGATAGGGACAGAGAGAAGAGAAGGGAGAGAAATATAGAGAGATAGGGACAGAGAGGAGACAAATACAGAGAGATAGGGACAGAAATTAGAGGAATACAGAGAGATAGGGACAGAGGGGAGAGGAGGGAAATACAGAGAGATAGGGACAGAGAGGAGAGGACGGAGATACAGAGAGATAGGGACAGAGAGGAGAGAAATACAGAGAAATAGGGACAGAGAGGAGAGGAGGGAAATACAGAGAGATAGGGACAGAGAGGAGAGGAGGGAGATACAGAGAGATAGGGACAGAGAGGAGAGGAGGGAGAGAAATACAGAGATATAGGGACAGAGAGGAGAGGAGGGAAATACAGAGAGATAGGGACAGAGAGGAGAGGAGGGAGATACAGAGAGATAGGGACAGAGAGGAGAGAAGGGAGAGAAATATAGAGAGATAGGGACAGAGAGGAGAGAAATACAGAGAGATAGGGACAAAGAGGAGAGGAGGGAAATACAGAGAGATAGGGACAGAGAGGAGAGGAGGGAAATACAGAGAGATAGGGACAGAGAGGAGAGAAATATAGAGAGATAGGGACAAAGAGGAGAGGAGGGAAATACAGAGAGATAGGGACAGAGAGGAGAGGAGGGAAATACAGAGAGATAGGGACAGAGAGGAGAGGAGGGAAATACAGAGAGATAGGGACAGAGAGGAGAGGAGGGAAATACAGAGAGATAGGGACAGAGAGGAGAGAAATACAGAGAGATAGGGACAGAAAGGAGAGGAGGGAGGGAAATACAGAGAGATAGGGACAGATAGGAGAGGAGGGAGATAGAAAGATAGGGACAGAGAGGAGAGAAATACAGAGAGATAGGGACCGAGAGGAGAGGAGTGTGGATTGTGAGTGGTTTTCTGTGGGAGCAGTGAAGCCATTGTCCAGTATACCAAGTCACTGGGTGCTGGGTGTGCATTATAGGAAGTCACTGGGTGCTGGGTGTACATTATAGGAAGTCACTGGGTGCTGAGTGTACATTATACCAAGTCACTGGGTGCTGGGTGTGCATTATACCAAGTCACTGGGTGCTGGGTGTACATTATACCAAGTCACTGGGTGCTGGGTGTACATTATAGGAAGTCACTGGGTGCTGAGTGTACATTATAGGAAGTCACTGGGTGCTGAGTGTACATTATAGGAAGTCACTGGGTGCTGAGTGTACATTATAGGAAGTCACTGGGTGCTGGGTGTACATTATAGGAAGTCACTGGGTGCTGAGTGTACATTATAGGAAGTCACTGGGTGCTGGGTGTACATTATAGGAAGTCACTGGGTGCTGGGTGTACATTATAGGAAGTCACTGGGTGCTGGGTTTACATTATACCAAGTCACTGGGTGCTGGGTGTGCATTATAGGAAGTCACTGGGTGCTGGGTGTGCATTATAGGAAGTCACTGGGTGCTGGGTGTACATTATAGGAAGTCACTGGGTGCTGAGTGTACATTATAGGAAGTCACAGAACACAGTGTCCATCTTAATACCTCACTGGCTGCTCATTTGCCAATGTCCACTGCTGTCCTGGGAGAACATTGATATTATGCTGCTGATTAACCAACGTCCACTGCTGCCCATGGCGGAAATTGAATGATTGACAGGCTGGTTAACGTTTTTTAAAAATGGTCATTTTCCAATTTGGACACTGTCACAGTAACAGCTGTTGAAAAAAAAAATCTCTACTCCCTAATAGTCCCACTTTTGTAGCTACTATAATTTGCCTGTTTAATAAAAAAAAATATATATATATATATGGATGCGATTCACCAATATTTGTGAATTTGTGCAAATATTCACAAACATTGCGAAAAGGATTTCCAAGGGATTTGCTCATCTCTGCACAACCCCATATCCTAACAGGGAGGAGATGCCGGAAATATAAAATGTGTCATAATTATGAAAGATGGTGCCCAAATGTACTTGAACTTGGTGCAGATAGTATATGTATGCATTCACCAAAAATATAGCAAAAAAAAAAAAACGTAATCCCAGAGGACGCATAGAAATGATGATAACACTAATATTTAATATGTACATCCATGAGGAACAGCAGATTGATCTCTGGCAGACATTCTGCATAATACCGATTAAACCGTGACAAGAAGCCAAGTATTAATTAAATGTAGAGGTGTTTGGGCCCGGAGAGCAGCCATTTAAGAACAAGAGAGATGTGTTCGGTGTCTAGAGAGCATTATACATCCAAAATGAAGGCACGGTGAAGGTAAAACATTAAACTGCAATACTTTCCTGATTAAAACAAGAATGTCCTTACTGTCGACATTTCTGAGATCTTTCTTTTATTTCTATTTGGTAGCGGGCAGGAGAGATTCGGTTCGGATAATTATACTAAAGTAGGTGTGAGACAAAAATATTACTTATCAATAGTATTAGGTTATCCCATTGAAACTAATGATCCGTATGTCCAAGAGGAATCAAATGTCCAATAGCTTTTACTCCCTACCCCGATATTCTTTTATATCGGTGCCTTGGATTATGAACATAATTCGTTCCGGGGCGGCACTTGTAATCCAAATCCACTCTTATACCAAAGCAAATTTTCCTATTAGAAATCACTGATATGCAGACAATTGGTTCCACACCCCAAAAATAATGATATTATATAATCTGAATTATATGTAAAACAAATACATTTAAAAACAGCTGAATCTGTGATATTTTAAGTTACTGTACAGTATAGCAATCAGCATGTGGATTATAATGTATAGTAACTGCATAACCCTGATAACACAGCAGCAGCAGCTTGTAGATACTGCAGATCCCCATAATGCAGAAGCGTTGTACAACAGGCTAGAATAGAGAAGCAGGGCTGCTGTCAGAGGACTGTGTGGTCACAGGACAGCAATGGGGAAGGGGCGTGTGTTCACCATGGACCAATCAGGAAGTGAGAAGCTGTGCAGGAGGACAGTGACAGAAAGTTCTCTACACAGCAGTGTGAATGGCTGACTGTGAGTGCAGGCACATTATAGCGGCAGTGTGAATGGCTAAGTGTAAGTGCAGGCAGATTATAACAGCAGTGTACATAGCTGAGTGTGAGTGCAGGCATATTATAGCAGTAGTGTACATAGCTGAGTGTAAGTACAGGCACATTATAGCAGGAATGGAGAGGATGGAAAACACAAGGGTTGACAGACATTGCAGGGAGCATGAAGGAATGAGCAGGGTAGATGTGGGCACATACATGTAGCACTCTCTGTCCAGGGAGAGAGGGGTTACAGCTATGGAGAGATTACCTTCCCAGTCCTGTCCCCTGATGCAAGCCTCAGCCTGAAGTGGATCTGCTATGATTTGGAAGGTGAGGGAGACTTTGAGTCAGAGTACAGAGCTGTAGACCCCGCTATGCAGACCATGCCCCTCCCCCACTCCCCCTCCCACCCAGTACAGGGAGCTCTAAAACCAAAGCAATACAATTTTGGAAAACTGTGAGCTCTTCTTGCATAGCGCTGTCAATTAAAGTTACTCTTGGATTGCATTTCCCATAATTAGTGTACATTAGGAATTTGTCTAACTTTCCTTATTTGAAAACATATTAAAAAACAAGTTTTGGCTGGAGTTGTCCTTTAAAGTTATGTCTGTATTTCACCTTTATTTCATGTGGGGTAAACATAGTCTTACAGTTCCATTGGTTTGAATGGAATTCCGATTGTCAGTGAATCTATGGTTCGTGAAAAAGTCACCTAGTGCTGAATGATCTGTAATAAAACGTTGTTAATATGTTAAAAATAAGGCATTAAACAGTAATATGACAATAGGGAGACGTGTTAGAAACAGATGTTTGCTGGTACATGGGAGAAGACGCCTTAGATTAGATAAGCGTTAGATATTTACCAATGTATCACTAATATTGATAAGTATATCCTAAATTGTCTTTTATTGCGAATCTCTATGTATCTCTAAGTACTATGAACAATTATATTTGTAGGCCGATTCTCCACCAGCCTTTTAAGAGTTGAGAAATAAACTGCTTGTAGTGTCTACTAATAAGATGTAATAAATGTCAGAAGAGATGAGAGCGGTTACGGTAAAAGTTTGATTTTCTTTAATCTCAGGTGTCTTCTTTAACTTCTTTTGTAAAGTAAACACAAACCATAGAGGTTGAACCATCTGGAAAGAAAGCCCTGAGAATAGAAATAATGAGTTTTGAAAGATTTCCACATGTTTTTCTTACAGCATAGGGCATTGCCGGCTATTTACTATAGCATCTGCTATAGGAGACTTTCTGTTCCCATAACATCCGAAATTCTTAAACATAACGTGTAAGTTTCCTCAATAACAAAGACGATGGTACCCAATGAGAGCGGTTTCCAAGTCTTATGCTTTCCCATTCATTGCTCTAGTTGGGGGTAAGTTTAAACTTCTAGAGATATAACCGTCGGCCGCAGGACAGTCAACGTGTAGAAATGGCTCTATGTTTTATATCGTCCTTTTGTCTTAGGCTGGGTTCCCATTACGTTTTGGCAATCTGTTTTCTTTGTTTTTTTTGCCGAAAAAAAGAATGGAAAAACGGATGCATTTGTGTGCATCCCTTTTAATCTGTTTTACTATTGACTTCCATTATTAAAAAAAAAAAAGAAGGATTAATACACATTTTTTTTTTACGCACACAAAAATTTGGTCAAGTACATTTTTGTGTACATAAAAAAAAAAAAAAAAACTGATCCGTTTTTCCATCCATTTTTTTCATCTGTTTTTTGCAAAAACAGATGGGGGTGGGGACAGATTGCAAAATCTTCCTGTTATTAATCCCAAACTTTTGCCTTGGAGCACTTATGTCCAAACACTACAGCACTATAATTGGGCACCCCTGGCGTATGCCACAAAGAAAAGGGGGCAGATTTGCACCTTCTCCATGGCGTACCCCCGCCTAATGGGTGAAAAGGGGGGGGGGGGCAAGAAGGTGGGAAGGGGGCCTCCTCCTGCACCTGATTTATGAAGGCATAAACCATGCAAAAATCCGGTGCCAGACGGCTGTACTAAGGGGGCGGGGCTTTATTTAAGACTAGTGTATTGGTAGACCAGTCTTAATAAATGTCCCCCTATGTGTTAACATATTTTACATTCACAGGCCCTCGGTGCAGGTGTTTTGGAGTTCTTTATGAAAAGGGAAATTTAAACTGGCTTCCACGGAGGTGGTCAGCTAGAATTGCTGACTTATGATTACTTTAGTGTTTGTTGCATTGAACTGCTTGTCCCAATATTTCCTGCAAGTCCTGAGAGCAAGCATGGAACTCTTGGTTCTATGTACCACTGTGCTGGAATCAGCTACAACTCAATAGTTAATCAAAGTCAGTGCAGAGGTGGGCAGCTCCCTTGTTAATATGTTGTATTCATATTTATTAATCTGTTGAAATTTTCCCATGTGGTTTTAGAAGCCATGACTGGGTATTGTCGAGTCCCTTCTGACCCCCAGTAACTTAAATAAATAAAGAATTCTTCGATTTATTTCAACCGCAGCAGCAGCTTTATTAATTATAACATAGTATTACAATTACACTGACCTACCCCCATGAGGTCCCCTACTATTATAGGAAACATCCATCAGGGGTAGTCCTCTTCCATTAAGGGGGTCTTCCAATTTAAACTACCTTTTCCGCAGTATAGGGGACAAGTAAGAGATTTGAGGGGGGGGGGGGGGGCTCCTCCATGCTGCCTGATAATCTCCAGATTGCTCCCTGGCTCTTTTGTTTTAAATTCCCCCGGCAGGTAACAAGCCAATCTGCAGATTGACCCCCCGACTCATTTTTCTTTTTTTTTTTTATACAGCCACCTGTCACATGCCGAGATGTAAGAGATTGCTCCAGTTCTGACCCCCATGCCCCTTGGCATTCTTCAGATCGGCCCCCAACTCTTTTGTTTTGAATACAGCTGTGGGTGAACATGTGACCTACGGCTCTATTTATTCTCTATGGAGCCTTTACTCTCAATGACTCATTTCCAGACTACAAGTTCCTATTGTCCATGTTCATATTGTCCAGGCAACATGGTAGACCAGGAATCAAGAAGCAGAAGTCAGCAGGGACACAGACAATGGCAGAGCAGCAACGGCAGAGTAGTAGGGAGGTAAGTATGGCTTTTTTTTCTTTCTTTTTTTTACCAGAATGCCTCGTTTTTAAAAATTCTATTAAACAACTATTTTAATCATAATCCTGCTAAAAGATGGAGCTGCCAATCTACTGGCAATAACTATTTATAAAACTTACACGATATTCTGCCCTTTTAGGCATAGCTAAGCACACCTGCAATGCCAAATCATCATAAACTGATGTATTTCTTACTGATCTACCATTTAGTTTCCAGACTATTCAATCCTTATATATCTTATTTACACAAAAAATACAGATACCAGCCAGATGGCCAGAGGATGCCCGATTCTGTTTTCCAGTAAAAAGAGGTAAGCACAATGTTAAGGAACAATAGAATAGACATCTAAATGAGGTATCAGAAACAAAGGAAAGGGAATCATACAGCTCCAGACAGCATATCTATCAAGCAGGCATCTTACTTGGTAGACTTTAATGAAAGCAGCATGTAAATGGATGATGCTGGGTTCAGGACCACACTGTGATACAAGGGAAAGATTCGGAGCTGCTCACAACAATATAAAGCTACTTTAAATGACAATATCAATCTAACATGTCAGAAGAGGTTGTGTCTGTGGTGCTGCACCAAATGAAATCCTGTGTAGGAAAAAATTACAGCACAGATATTGAAAGACGTATACGGAAATATTCCAGCATGCATCTCTTCAAATTGGTCGTGCTTTTATTAGGTGCCATTAAGCTAATGTTCGAGGAGATTGTGTTCATTACTAGATAATAGTAGTAGTAATAATAACAAAAATGAGAAATAAATATGGGAGTCAAAAGTCTGAGGCCGCTCTTATATTTTAGAAACTAAAGGGAAAATGACTGATTTGAATACCCTGGCAAGTAATCTGTGAGGAGGCCATCTTGAAAGCTGCCTTATTGGATTAAGTGCAAGTTTTTTTTCTATAGGAAGGTGGTCATGTAGCTTAGCAAAAAAGATCCGAATTTTCTGGGAAATCGATTGCCACAATCAGTAGTCAAGCTAACTGGCCTGTAGTTACTAGACTCTTCTATACTACTCTTCTTGTGATGGATGTTACATTGGCCGTTCTCCAATCAGGAGCGCATCGGCTGCCATAGGGACTCTCTGCAGGACATCTCACAGGCTCAGTTCTTATTCCTCTACTCTTTTTCTACTTGCCACTGTATATCCATTGATAAAGGTCTGTAAGACTGATACATTCCACTTTGTTGTATACTAATAACAAAATAACAACTTTCTTGTGAGAAACCGAGAAAAGAAAACTGTGAAGTTGTCACATAGACTCAAATGTTAAATAAAGATTGTTTAATAAGCATAGGAAGGGGTGAGATTGCGGTTGATATGATTTACTACTTGATGGTGACGCAGGCACCCTCCGCTCTGCCCAGCACCTGGTTAAATGTTCAAGTCTCCCATTAATTTCAATGGGGATTGTTACTCAAGTCGAGTCAAACACTCAAGCATTTTAGTGCTGTCTCAACACTAGACCTGACCATGGGCGACATGTAAAAGGTGTTCTTTTTGTTATTCCCTCCACAACTTCATGTTCTTAAAGGGACAAATCTAACCTGCTGAAAGCCCTCTATAGTGCCTTGGACGCTGAGGAAGATGTATGTGTGCACCATAGCAAAAATCTGTAGGGGGGCCCCCTCCTATACGTACAACACAAAGCACTGCACAGATAGATAGATAGATAGATAGATAGATAGATAGATAGGAGATAGATAGGAGATAGATAGATAGATAGATAGATAGATAGATAGATAGATAGATAGATAGGAGATAGATAGATAGATGGGAGATAGATAGATAGATAGATAGATAGATAGATAGATAGATAGATATGCTTTACTGCTTGTGCACTGATAACCCCTGACCTCTGCACGGAGCTCTGCACATTTTCCTTTCTTACTTCATTGCAGCTGGGGAACAGAGGTCAGAGATTATCAGTGCAGTGAAGCAGAGATATCTGTCTTCTGCTTGTTAACCATTTTTTTTTTGCAGCATGTAAACATTGGGTCACTTAAACACTGCAGTACATAAGGGGTGAAGCAGAAGAACACTCGCTTTTACCTTCTCCCCCGGGCCCCCCTCCTGCACAGGCCCCATAGCAACTGCCTACCCTGCCTCTATGGTAGCTACGTCACTGCTGCTACATCATCGGCCTGCTCCTTATAATGATAATCAATGGATCGGGCAGGCCACTGGAGCAAAGATTACTCCGACTAACAGCGTAGAACTGGCACCAAGGATGAAGGTAACACACATACCAACCTCCTCAGCGTCCAGGGCACTATAAGGGGCTGTCAGCAGGTTAAATTTGTCTAAACTGCTGATTGTTCCCCTTTAAGAAAGGAATATTGGATTAAGTGAGTGATGACACAATGATTTAGATCTGTAAAAGCAATGGAAAATAAAGTTGGCGTATACAAGTGGTCTTTTTCCCAAAAATAGAAATAGACAATGTATGGTTCATTTTTACTAGCTTATCATAGCTACAAACCTGCTCTGTGTATTATTAGAGTCTTTGCAGACTTTCTGGTTTATATCTTGTGTAGCTAGATGTGCTTCTAGATGGACCAGACTTCCTCTCTAGTAATCCCATTAGATTAAACCACAGCCTGACTGCAGATGATGTAGAACTGTGTACTCAGCTACGCAATAGATGGGAAAACAGCCTGCCTCGCTGATTTAACAGGATTTCTATAAAATTCACACTCCTGTCCATGGTCCAGTACCAGATCCTAAACATGACATGGTGCACCTTCCAGCATCTGACAGAGCTGATCCCAGATGGCATCACACTCTTCCACTATCTACTCAACCCCTTGTATCTGCCATAGATACTGTATATTAACCAAAAAGCCTGAGCTTCAGCCTACAGTATATGAAAGTGAATAGCTGCATCAAAAATTATGCAATAGGGAGAAACCATACAAGAGATGCCACAATCTATTACCTAGTGCACTATGTTGCTTTAACAGGGTGCAGAGCCCAGATGTATCTGGCACAGACGTAAAACAATTATGACAAAATAAGTCCAACCTGATGCATCGGACATTTCTCCAAATAGAAGAGTCGATGCACCTGCCCGCTCCTTCTGATAAAAGAAAAACACCCTATTTTTAACATATTTATTCCAGACAACCAATATTGGGAAAACTGGCTAAATGTTTCTGCACAGATAATCACTTTTTAACCCATTAAAGACCATTTTTTTGTGGATGTGTAAAATTTTTCAATGGCATTATGTTGGGGAACATACAGTATAACTTATTGATTAACCTTTCCTAATGGGGGGAATGAAAAAAAAGCAAAACACAATACTTCAATTGTATTAGTATTTTTTTAATGACTAACTTTCATTATTTGACAAAAAAAATGTTGGTTTGCTTACAGTGATATAAAAAGATGAATTGTTTGGGGGTAATTTATTGAATTATTATTATTATTATTATTATTATTATTATTATTATTATTATTATAATATTTTTTTTATCACTTACATTATTTACATTGCAGTTATGTTTATTGCAGAAGTTAAAATGATTATGGCAATACTCAGTATACCAAAGCATCATTGCTTATAACTGGTGGTCTATTAAGCTATCTTCACTATTGCCACTCAGCCAATCAGAGGCAGGACACAGCTAAAGCATCTGATTGGCCGAGCAGAGTCTCAATAGTTAAGATAGAGTAGTAAGTAGACTCCCCCCCTCCCCCAACACACACACAGTTTGAAGGGGAACTATCGCCAAGTTAGACAAATTTAACCTGCTGATTGCTCCCTATTGTGCACAAGGTGCTGGGGATGAAGGTATGCCTCTTAGCTTCATCCAGGGCACCGCTCCGAGCAGTTTTAATGTACTGCTTTGTCAGTTTAGACCATTCGGAGCACTGTTCCACCCTCTGCCGGCCCAATCCACTAATAAACATTAGAGGGGTTGGGTTGGCCAGAGGCAGATTGGCGCTTTTGTGGCGGGGCAATGCTCCAAAAAGCCTTGCGGGACAGAACGTTACATAAAAACTGTACAGGAATCGCATTGAGGATTAGGATAATTGGGATCTATCAGCTGGTTAGATTAGTTTAACCTGCTGATAGTTCCCCTTTAAAATGTGTCGGTCATGATCGACCCTTCCAGATCGCTAACCCAGCGGGTCGCTCTCCATGGATATGCCTCGCTTCAATAAGCTGTTTGTTATCGAGCCCCGGGCAGCACGCAGTAATCCCTCGAGTATCGGGTACTTTCGAGTAGCCCGATACTCCAATAGTATACTGGTTAAAGCCTCGTCGCTCATCTCCAGTAAGCTGTCCTTTCTTTTTACATTAATGAAATGTGTGATAAAACAAATATATGATTCATATGACAAGCTGGTTGTTTCTACTTTGTTTAAATATAATTAAAGAAAAAGAAATGTAAAAAAAAAGATGAGATTTTACTGTCACGAATCACAGGTCCATAAAATGTTGGCGGATTATCCTACGTAGGCAGACATTTTGATTCTCCTTCCTTGCGGTCCCATCGTCGCTGAATAAGTAGCTTCAATGTCTTCTGCCGTCAGATACTTAAACTTAGAATATTTAAACATTAGATATATATCTCTCACAGAATGTAAAATAATATGTCACACAGTATTACATCGGCTTCCCCTTCAGCAGAAGTTAATAGTTACTACTTGGTATTTTACTCTGTACTGGCTGATCAGTTACAAGATATTTCTACAGTACTTTGCAGCTGAACTTCACAATCTCACTTAAATTTAATCAGACAAAAAAGCCACTGCGGAACTCTATCTCTTTCTACATACAGATTAGATGTCACTGGATTGCAGTCATTGTGATATCCTCTGTGATATCAGCTCAAGTAGTTTTCAAACTATTATGAGGAATTACCAGTACACAGATCCAGAGAGACACCACTACTTAAAGGGATACTTCAGGGGGCTGTTAAGTAGATTTTTTTCCCCCTTCTATTTAAAGGGGTGATGTCATGAAGAAAACTAGCATAACTTGGCTTCCAGCTTGCTCAGCTCTGATTGGCTAAGCAAGCTGGAAACCATGTGATGTGATCCAGGCAATGAAAAGGCTGCTAGTGTGCAGGCACACCAGTAGCCTTGTCTCTTCCATTCATGCCAGAGGAACCTGGAAGTGCAGAAGAACTGAAGACACAGACGGGGATGCCAGTGGGAATTTCAAATGGTGATTGGTATAAGATCTGTGTCTGTCAGTTTTTTGCTTTTTTTTTTTCTACCACCAGAGTTGTCCTTTAAGGCCCCCCAGGCATTCGCTAGATTGGGTCACCCATGCTCAATCGCAGTCACATGATCTGTCCCATTAGTACTGGCAGTTGGTTTTCACTTCACATGCAAGCAAGGAGGATTGTGGGAAAGTTTCTGCCCTGTGGCATGGCAATAGCAGGGCCACAGCTTAAGAAGGAAACCTGGAAGAAATTAGATGCATAGGGAAAAAAAAAATATACAGTGATGTAAGCTACTTTGCTAAAAAAAAAAAAAAGTCCATTTGTTCTCCTTTATATTTGTATTTGGTGCACTACTGATTTGATTCTCTGTGCTCCGTGACATCACCCCTTTAACTCCCTGCCACCACTGTCACCGCATCTGCCCCTGCTGTACATTACTTCTTTGTGTTGCTGTTGGTAAAAGGACCTGCTTATTGGTAAGTGGTCAGGTTCTTGTGCCGTGACTGACACAATGAAGTGCTTTGCAGTGCAATTATAGAAACAAACAAGAGGGCGCTTCCTAGTGCAATACAATCAGCAAAGGTGAGCACACACCAATTTGTATTGAAATGAACTCACCTAGTCGAGTTGTGCATAAATAGGCACAACTCTATAGAAGCGTGTTGTGGTATTCATAAGAGTCCTAGTCCACAGGCCCACCAGGGCCGGATCAATAATGTAAACAATGTAAATCTGCTAGATCGGCACTTGTTTACTGGATCTATTCCACGGCCCGATAATCATTTAGCGAGGGCTACAGGGATATCGTTACTGATGTCCTTGCAGCCCTTGTTAAACACCATGTTGCACGTCTTCTCCTGTGCTCCTCTTCATCCCGGTCCCACACACAGAAGCAGCTTCGGTGTCCGCAGCGGTCCTGGCCAGTGATTGGCTGAGCGGTCTGTCAGATAAGACAGGCAGCACTAAAGCTGCTGCTGCGCGCAGGACCAGGAGGAAGAAGTAGTGTAGGAGAAGCTCCGCAACATGCTAGGTAATGTATGATGCTGAAATTGTCGGTCGCCCGCAGCGAATCGCTATTCTACACACTAAATAAATGATCAGCAGATGACACGATCATCGGTTGACCATTGTCTCTATTCCACAGAGCGATAACCGGCCGATTCGGGCCGATTCGGCTGATTATCACTCCGTGGAATCACCACCCATGTCTATTGGTGTCAGGAATATGTAAGACAGAACGGCTTGATCCAGAACTATCGGGCCACTTGATCCTCTATGAAATCCCAAGCGCAGGTGAGCGGGTACCACAGTCCATGATAAAGCCAGTAGAGATGGACCATCAATTCAGGAGCACAAATAATTTATTAATAAGCGCAACGTGTTTTGGCACCCACATGTAACGGATAGAGATGAGCGGACCATCAGACTTTTGGTCCGACGGCATCGGCGCTCTCTCATCATGCCTTTGATCCCGGCCGCATACTTGCGCTCCCGCTAATATGCGGCTAGGATATTCCCGGAAATTCAATAGGGATTCCCTGGAATATCCTGGCCGCATATTCCCGTGAGCGCAAGTATGCAGCCGGGATCAAAGGCATGCCGAGAGAGCGAACTGCTTTCGGACCAAAAGTCCGAGCAGTTCACTCATCTCTAGTAACGGAGCCTTCTCAAGCATGTCGTAACAAAGAGGAGAAAGGCTCCATTAAAGGATAAAGCCATTCTGTCTTACTTGCAGTGCAATTGGGATCCCTGACTGTGGCTGCAACGGGGGAGCAAGGAAGGGAAGGATAGGATTTTTTTTCTACTCAGCTACAGTTAGAAAAATCACACTAAATATAATTTTACCTAACCACCAAACGCTACTTGTTGCACTTTCAAAAAGCGGTCACCATTTTTTAGTATTAATATTATGTAATGAAAAGTAGTAGGCTTGAACTACAGTATAAGCCCTACTGAAAAAGCCCTAGTTAAAGCCAGTTGACTCTATCTATCATGGGCTATAGTAGCAGGCATGGTAACTGTCATGGGGCCCAGAGGTTAAGGGGTCCAATCATTGTACTTTTGGGAGGGAAAATTTTTGGTTTTCTGATATGCAGCACTATTATGTGTGTTCTCTGATTATGTCCATTTCTATTATTATTGCTGCTGCTTTAGCTTCCTGCCATTAGTAAGTGGGGTCCATCTTGTTTTGCTATGGGGCTCCATCAACTGTAGTTACACCCCTGATCTTTTCTAATTTGCAGTCATGTTCTACCATTAGTATATTTTATCGGCATGTTTTACACAATTATAACATTACATGAATCTGTCATTTGTCACCTGTCATGATACAAGGGAATCCATTTAAGCGAGAATTGGTCATTTTTCATCTTCTATTTGTAATGTACTTTTAATCGTATGCATAATTACAATTACATTTTTTTTTACTGTGTCTAAAAGTGCTCATTAAATGTGGTTACCAACAGGGAGGGATTGTCATTCCTGATTCTCAGCTGAGAAATTAGAAGAGATTTATGAACAGTCTGGATGTCATCTAAATGAAACAATACCTATATAAATGTAAAAAATAAAAAAAATTTATGTAACAGAATGACCTGATGTAGTGGTGGTCAACCAACCGTTACGGCAAGGATGGTGGATCCACTGAAACTCCACAAGCAATGGTGTTAGGCCTCAGAGTGGAGTCTAAGGGTCTGCTAGTCTTCACCAGAGCACACCGCAAGGAAGCAACCTTTGGCATGATTTGCTTGCATAGGTGGCCGAGAAATGTAGTACAGAAGTACAAGGCAGCTGGGGGGCAGGTACACAGGGCAGGGCAGGCGGCAGCCAAGGAATTGAACCAAGGGAACTGGTACACTTGAACAGAATTAAAGGCTAGGGAACACCTCAGTAGGCTGTTAGCACTAAAGATCTGGCGGGCACACAGGAAGAGGCTGGTATAAATACTGTAGACCAATGACCTGTACCAATTAATGGTGCGCTGCCCCAGAGACAGCATATGTGCATCCTGGGAGGTGGGGACGTGTTTGCCAGCTGGGAGAAACAGAGCAGGAGTCAGGGACATGGAGAAGAGGTGGCCGAGAAGTGTAGTACAGAAATACGAGGCAGCTGCGTAGTGGGGGGGCACACAGGTCAGGGCATGTGGCAGCCAAAAACTGAGTTAAGGAATGGAAGCAAGGGAACTGGGAACTGGAACAGAATAATAGGCTAGGAAACACTTCAGTAGGCTGTGAGCACTAAAGATCTGGAAGGAAGGGGCTGGTATAAATACTGGAGGCCGGTCACCTGCACCAATTAATGGTGCTCTGGCCCTTTAAATTTAACAGAGCCAGCATGCGCCCACTCTTGAAGGTGGGGACGTGTGTGCTGCCCAGGAGAAACAGAGCAGGAGGCGTGGACATATAGAAAAGGTGGCCGAACCACATCAGGAAGACGAGAGGTGCAAGTGCAGCTGCGGCTGGTGTTACAAGCCACTGCGGTTGGGATGCCAACCACATAATGAGCCCCATATGAGGTGACCCATGTCTCCATCCAAAGGCTGCACATGGCATCCAATGGCTTTTGTCCTCTGTTTAAACCAGAGAGGTGGCTGTACAGGCATATTAGATCTCCATTATAGTCTCTATGGCAGATACAGAAACCCGCTTTATTATCAACCCTTGTCATAAGCGTGATTGTGCATAAAAATAGGGCCCGATATTAAAAAAAAAAATACATGCATCCATGATTACTAAGCCTTTGGTACTTAACCCCTTCCTGCACCACATAAAGTATGTCCTGCATTGATTAGAGATGAGTGATCCTTGAGCATGCTCGGAGACGCTGCTTGATCTTGAGCATGCGGCATGTGTTTACCAGTAAAACCGGCATGTGTTTACCGGTAAAAAAAAATACCAAACGCTCGGGTTCCGATGAACCCAAGCATGTTGAGACACCCTTTCTGACACTTTCACCGTACCACGGTGCATGCACTGTGGAAGTGGTGTCAGGCCGGAAAACCCATAGTATTGAGGATGGAGTTCCATGTAGTTTTATCCCCAGGACCCCTGTTAGAGCAGTATCCAGACTGATACTTAACTCAGGGTATAGCCTTGTAACAGATGTTTTCACTATTCCTCTTACCAGACTGCTGGTATTATGATGACGTGTTCCCCTAGGACCGCCCATGTTAGCACCTGTATATTCACCTACAATGTTGGTGCCCAGTGAGAAGACACACACGCAGGCGCACGTATGCTGATTTGACTGAACGACATGGAGAGGGCCGTACCTTGAATTCATGAATTAAAGCAGTGGCGAATGGTGGCGGACTCCGCCCTACACTATCCAAGGATTTTCATATGTCATTTTGCACAAATATGAAAACTATGAATTTTGTATATAGAGCACAGCGACATCACAGATGACACCACTATTGTCCTAATTGGGACCTTACTATGTATTTTGTTTGAACAAAGTCTATCATGCTAATTGGCACTTAATTGAATTTAACACACGTGTGTATAAATATGATGTGATACTCACTAACACTATGCTTGAGAAAGGTCTCGTGATGAGACTAAAACGTTGCAGTTTGTAAACTTTTTTGCTATGAAATAAACACCTATATTTTTCACAAGAAGTGCACAAGAAGTGCAGCGGAACTCTGTTCTTTGTGTATAGGAAGACATGGATCCAGTCTTCAGCCGCTGGCACCCTGATTCACTTATAGAGAGTGCACTCCATTGCGGATTTTATATATTTATATATATATATATATATATATATATATATATATATATATTATATATATATATATATATATATATATATATATATATATATTTTTTTTTTTTTTTAACTTTATTATATAGATTATAAATAAAATAAAATTAAGGGTATATTCACACGGACAGGCTCGCAGCGAGATTCTCGCTGCGAGCCCGGCAGGTCCTGGCAGTTCCCATACACTACATACGACCGCAGCGAGTATGTAATTGTACCGCCCTTAACCCCTTCTGCTCCCGCCTGGCTCCCCCGCTGTAAGCATACTTTACCTGTCCTTGCTGCACGGGTCCGGCGTCCTGCTCTCCCGCCCGGCCAATCAGTGGCTGCGGCTGGGCAACACACTGATTGGCCGGACAGGAGAGCAGGACGCCGGACCCGTGCAGCAAGGACAGGTAAAGTATGCTTACAGCGGGGGAGCAGAAGGGGTTAAGGGCGGTATAATTACATTCTCGCTGCGGTCGTTTAGACCGCAGCAAGTATGTAGTGTATGGGAACTGCCAGGACCTGCGGGGCTCGCAGCGAGAATCTCGCTGCGAGCCCTCGCTGCGAGCCCGTCCGTGTGAATATACCCTAAAGTTATATAAATTGGGAATCATCATAATTGTACTGACAAAGACTGTAGATAACATGTCAGTTTTCCAAAATGGTAAATGGAACTGGAACTTGAAAAACATTTTAAGTTTTATTGTTGTTTCCCAGCATATTTTATAGAAAAATTAGAAGTCTTGTTACAAAATACAATTGGCTTCATTAAAAAAAAAAAAAAAACTCATTTGCGTTTGTAGGTGGGAAAAAAATGAAAGCGCTTACATGAGAAGGAAAAAACGAAAGGGCAAAAATGCAAAATCAGCCGCGATAGGAGGGGGTTAAGCCGCTTATCGTAAGTGTAATGTTCATAATTTTACAGCTCGGAATAAATGCTGATAGGGATTTTACATGAGTATACGATTATTCTAATTTATTACGTATGTGTGTCTATATCATAAGAGTCCAAAATAACAATTTTTAATACTTTTAGTGACGTCAGAAGAGACTGAAATATTCAGTGACTGTGAGCAGTGACTATGAGCTGACCTTCTGGATAGAATTAATAGTTTCTCCTAAATAGACTCTTTATGACATCAGATCATTTTCAGTTACTGACGGCGATGTTTGGGGATGCCATTAAAATGTATTTCATTTACTGACAATTAGTGATGAGCGAATACTGTTCGATCTAATAGATATTCGATCGAATAGTGAGATATTCGAATATTCGATAAATATTCGATAAGCGTTCAAATCCCCCAGCTTCCGGATTCACCCTCCAAATGGTCAAATAGATGTTTTTCACTAATCGAATAATTGTTCCCATAGACTTTAATGGGATTGAATATTCGATTGAATATTCGCGGGATATTCGTACGAATATCGAATATTCGAATATCTCACTATTCGCTCATCACTACTGACAATGATTTTCTGACATTGCTAGAGTTTTACACGTCCCCATCTCTAGGCAAACTTTCTGAGAAATGGATGGATGGGATCCTCGTGCTATCACTGATATTACATAGTTCTAATTCCAATAGATTTGGGAAACCAGAGTCACTTTCAATTAAAGGGGTTATTCAGGATTAGAAAAAAATGGCTGCTTGACCCCAAGTAGAATTCAATCTTATATGACTGCATTTGCTCAGTCTGCACTGGAGTGAAATATCTAAGCGGATAACCAGTTCTTTGATTCAGTCCATTTGAGGTCACTGTATTTCCCTGAGCTGGTGGCAAAGGCGACTTTTTAATGTATACCTTCCTTCTTTGTGAGTAAAAGTCGCCTGAAACAGGAAAACACGATCAGTTTAGGGATCCCTATGAAATACACGATAGTGTCTGCTTCTAATACATGGTGGCACAGAGCAGGAACAGAGCTTCAAGATCGCTGCTCATTGTGAAGTATGGGATACGTTCTATTTCTTCAGCCACTATCTGTCACTGTAGATTTCTTTCAAGCCTTTACTTTATTTGTACTTTTCTCAACATACATCCTGAGCACTCCTTCCTAGTTACCCGGCACAACTTGCTTTAGATCACATATATTTCAGCATCTGCTGAAGCATTTAAAGGGGTATTCAGCTCAAACATAACTAACTATTCCATCCATACTTGTTATTATCGATTCAGTCTCCTTTCCCCAGTTCTGAGCTGCTGCTTTCTGCTGAAAACACAAAAACCTGTGTGAGGTTTTCTCTCTGTCTCCCCCTCCTCCCCCCTCCCTTCTGAAATGGCTGATGTAAACGTAAACGTAAAAGACCCTATCTGCAATCTTGTAGGTAAAATCAGAGTTCAACATTACAAAGAAGCTACAAAGTTGCAGATACAGCCTGCCAGGGACTTGTTTACATCAGCCGTCTGAGAAAGGAGGGGGGAGACAGAGAGAAAAGGTTGCAAACAGTTTTTGTGTCTTCAGCAGAAAGCAGCCGCTCAGAACTGGGGGAAGGAGACTGAATAGATAATGACAAGTATAGAATGAATTAATAGTCTCCTCATGGGCAGAAAATATAAAAAGTTATGTTTGGGATGGATACCCCTTTAATGATGCTTCAAGGCCCCTCAGCCATTGGAGCACTAATGTGACTGCTGCTTCTGAACCCACTATAGGAGGGATGAATAACTTCATCTGTTGCAAAACTACAGTTCTCACAATGCCCGTACAGCTGCTACATCACTACCTTACTACCTCAACTCTGCTATGTCAATACCTTACTACCTCAACGCTGCTACGTCACTGCCGCCTCAACTCTGCTACATCACTGCTGACTCAACTCTGCTACTTTACTACCTTACTACCTCAACTACTATTTCAACTCTGCTACCTCAGTTATCCATTGAAAGGAATGATGATTTTACACTCCTAATTTTTTTTCCTGTCATTCTTAGAGCCAAATTTTCTTCACTTAGTTGTTCCATGTATCCAGTTTAATCTTCTGGATAGTAATTCCAGCTTCTCCTCACCTTTATAAGTATAAAAACTAACCAGAACATCTCCCATTGACTTTAATGGGG